>NW_022103906.1:87710579-87713217 GCF_000313985.2 Echinops telfairi | reverse complement strand
TCACCACCCATTTATCCCTCCGCCTTTCAACCAGCACCACATGTGATTACCGGCCAGGCTGGCACAATTAACTAACTCACCACCTATGTGCAGGCAATGTAAGATATTACATTCTCCTGAATTTAGAGTGTGTTAAGCTGTTTAATTTCTAGTTGTTATTTCTTCTGAAAATCCAGTTCTTGGCATCTGTATGTATGCCCATGGGGTGAGCTGGGGCAAACACTGCCATCAGGTTGATTCTGATTCACAGGGTTCCTGAGGCTAACCATCTTTACCAAAGCAGAGAGCTTCATCTTTCTCCTGAGGAGCGGTTGCTGAGTTTGAACGCCTGAGCAGTGGATAGCAGGCCAATATTTACCAGCGAAGTCAAAATTAGACAGACAGCCTGAGGCTAAGCTCCAAAGTGAGAGCCAATGACAAAACCAATCTCACTGTCCTGGAGTCCATGCTGACTCACAGTGAAGCCCTGTGGGTTTCCAAGACTGTAACTGTTTACAGGAGTAGAAAACCCAGCCTTTCTGCCAAGGAGCTACCAGTGGTTTTGAACTGCCAACCCTGTGGATTGCAACTTAACTCATAGCCACTACGCCAGTAGGGCTCCTGAGAATCAATGAGGTGACAGAATTGGGACTAAATGCTTTTGAGACATAACGTTGAGATAGTTGTATAACATCACCATTTCCTTTTTGTAGTGAAGATAACTGAGATGCAATAAAATGAACACACAGAGTCAAAATCAACAGTAAAGGGAACATATTCTGCTCATGGCCCACAGCCTATCTTCCGCGGAGTGGGAGCTCAGATACAGGCCTCTCTCTCCTCACCACCCACATTCTGTCTGTGCCTCTTGAAGATGCTCTGCAGGGACTAAAGCAGTGGTTCTCAACCCGTGGGTTGTGACCCCTTTGGGGGGTCAAATGACCCTTTCACAAGGGTTTCCCGATTCCTAACAGTCGCAAAATGACAGAGATGACGTCGTAACGAAAATCATTTGATGGTTGGGGGTCACCACCACATGAAGAACTGTATGAAAGGGTCACAGCATAGGAAGGTGGGGAACCACTGGCCTAGATCTGTAGCAGCAGAAAGGCAGTTCATGGAGGAAACCAAAGGCATTCTCTGAGCTGTGAGTGGCCCAAGGATTCCACAGAGGCCTGGTTCCTGTGATCTTGTACACTTGTGGGAGTCTGGATGGGAAGGTAGGATTGGACTGGGCCTTGGAGGGTGTATTTTTGAGAACTTGTAGAAGATGAATGAAGGCATTGGAGGCAGCAAACCCCACAGGCACCATAGAGCAGGCCACAAATAAGCCCAAACCCACTACTGGTGAGTAGATTCTGACCCAAAGCCAGTCTTAAAAGGACCAAATGGAGCAAGGGAGATTCAGAAAACTGCCAAATGACCAGCCTGAATTGATCCACGGTTCATATTTAAATGAGATTGGAGGTGTTATAGATTGAAGTGCTGAATCCTAGCCCCTATACCTAAAGATGGTATCCCAATTGAGATCGGATTTGTTTTTTGGTATGCTAATGGAACCATATCAATGTAGGGTTTATCCTGTACCTAACGTGAAGGGCAGCCAAAGCGAGGAAGGGCAGCCAAGGAGATGGATGGACGCAGTGGCTGCAGCTATGGGCTCAGGCATAGAAACCATTGTGAGGCTGGCACAGGACCGTGCAGGGTCTCGTTCCGTTGTGTGTAGCATCCCTATGGGTCAGAGCTCACCCGATGGCCCCTCACAACCACAACAGTCACTTCTGAGTTACAAAAAATCAGAGTAACATTCATTCTGAGTCACAGTGATCCTATAGGGCAGTGTAGACAACCTCATCTTTCTCCTGTGGGATGACTAGTGGGCTTGGACCACCAAACTTTTGGTTTGCAGTACAGCAATTGACCCTCTGTGCCACCAGGGCTCCTTTTCCTCTCTATCCCAAACTCCCCACCACTGAGTCGATGCCCACTGACTGTACAGGACAAGGTAGAACTGCACCTGTGGGTTACCAAGATGGTCGCTCTTCACAGGAAGAGAAAGCCTCGTCTTTCTCCCTCAGAGTGACAGGTGGATTCGAAATACTGACCATGCAGTTAGTCATCAATGTGTGACCACCGCATCACCAGGGCTCCTTTCTGCTGAGGAGCCACTCTGGATTGGGACTGCTAGTCTCTTAACCTGCGATCAAATACATTCTGTTTTTCTTTTTTTAAGCACACACTCATAATTCTGCCACAGAAACACTAAGGTAACTGAAAATAGAGGTAATGTTTAAAGGACGATTCAAACCCCAGTGGATTTCAATTGAGGATATCAGCTCCAGTGTCACCATTTTTATTTGATTTTTCAAAGCTATGTATTTAAACTTTTTAAAAGTCATTTTATTGGGCACTCTTACAGCTCTTATGACATTCCGTACATCTATTGTATACGCATATTTGTACATGTGTTGCCATCATCATTTTTTAAACATTTACTTTCTATTTGAGCCCATGGTATCTGCTCCTCTTATTTCCCTCCCTCCCCCTCCCACCCTTGTGACCCCTTGACAAATTATAAATTATTGGGGAGGGGGAAGGGAAGGTGGGGGGGAAGGAAGATGAGCGGATTCCGGGAACCCAGGAGGCAAGAGAATTTTGG
>NW_022103906.1:87707244-87708597 GCF_000313985.2 Echinops telfairi | reverse complement strand
CCTGCTCCCCTGAGTCCTTGATTTAAATTCAGAAGACCAAGGCTGGAGCTCTGACCTTGCTGTTTCCAATGCTTTCCCTTGGAGCACACTGCTGAGTGCCCTACAGTGTGTCACGCTGAAGAGGAGAGAAGTAAGCAAGTGGATAGCCTCCCTCAAGAGGTCATATGATATAAAGCAAAAGGTTGGTACTTGGAAACCCCCACCCAGTGTCTGGTCCACCAGCAAACACAGGACAATAGGGTGGACCCTCTGGAATGGGGAGTGCGAACGGTTGCTGATTGAAGTGTGGGAGGCTGGCATCTAAGGGACACCTCGTTGTCTCTCCCTGACCAGAGGCAAGAAGAGTGAAGAACACTGCAGATAGCCCACTGCTGTGAACGTGATCCTGGCACAGAGTGACCCTTAGGGCCCAAGAACACTGCTCCTTTGGAGCACCTGGAGCAGACATCTTTCTCCCAAGGACACCCCACCTCAGGTGGAACGTGTAAAAACCTGAAACTGGAAGAACTAGACAGTGCCCAGCCACCACTAGCAATTAAAAGAAGCTCCTGGATCCACTGGGGTGGTTGGGTGGTGATAGTGGACATGTGGAATAAGATTAAAAATCATGAAAAAGACCATCCATGTTTCCTGGTTAGAGACAGCCTGATGGGGCCCCTGAGAGAATGGCCCTTAGTCACTCTCTGTGTCTGGCAATGAACTCAGACCCATGGTTCAGTTTTCAGCCAAATAATAGACAGGTCTATTAGAGAAGGAATAACACTAATAAGGGACATACCGCACCTTGGAACAGCGGTTCTCAACCTGTGGGTCGCGACCCCTTTGGGGGTTGAATGACCCTTTCACAGGGGTCACCCGATTCATAACAGTGGCAAAATTACAGTGATGAAGCAGCAATGGTTGGGGGTCACCACAACATGATGAACTGTTTTAAAGGGTCGCAGTATTAGGAAGGTTGAGAACCACTGCCTTCGAATAATGAGCTGTCACAAAAAGGGCAGCATTTACCCCAGGGCAGAGTTCAGAAGATTTGGGAAAGTAGGAGCAATAGAAGCAGGAAGCACAGCGAACAAGCAGGAGAGGTCCTGTTATGTTATGTGGATGGCAATGGGTGAAACAAACGGTACATGAATTGTTGAAGGAAAACACGATTTATTCTGTAGACTTCCACCCATATCGTAATACAAACTTTGAAATAAACAAATAAAGCTTTTGTTGTTGTTAGGGACCATGAAGCTGGTTCTGACCCATAGCGACCCTACGCACAACAGAAAGAAACGCTGCCTGGTCCTGAGCCCTCCTCACAATGCTTCCTCTGCTTAATGTAAGCCCCGTTCGCTCCCGCTCCACTTT
>NW_022103906.1:87704485-87706345 GCF_000313985.2 Echinops telfairi | reverse complement strand
TGTCTTCCCGCAAGCAGAAGAAGGGTGGGGACCGCAGATGTGGAGGGACTGCAGAAGGACCCACCCCTCCCAAGGCGCCTATGTCCGTCTGACCTGGGGTCCATGCAGCAACCTAGAAGAGTTACCACACCTTGGGATGGGGTGGGGGGCTGGGGGTGGGGGTGGGGCTTCTGCTCGGCTTCCTTCTTCCTGGCCTCTCGAAGACCCATAATCTCATGAACGATCCCCATGTCCCTTGGAGCTAAGTGCTTCCTGATGGCTGCTCTCATTTTACGACTGGAGACAGAGGGTGGTCCTGAAAAGAGGAGGAGGGTCTCTCCTTTTCTCTGGACTCTGTCACGTTCAAGTCATAGAACAGAGTATGCAGGGAAGGGCTCAGAGCATTTTCAAACCGAGGTAACCAGGAATGCCACTGAGGAAAGGAAGACGTCTTGTGGGTTTGGGACTCTATCAAATTTGCGGTCTATTTTTTTAGTGCGGTGGGTGGTGGGTGGGTGAAGGTGGATTAGCAATTCCTTTCTTGTTTATATGCCTACAAAGAGAGAAGGCATTTCAGAGAGAATGTACTCTTCATTTTACAGATGAGGACCGAGAGACTCAGAGAGGGGACTTCTGAAGCAGGGTGTGAGGGAAGAGGAGAGCTGTGTCCTCACATCCCAAAAGCCTTTATGTCCTGCCTCCCTGCCTTCAGGGTTTCACATGCTTGGTGGGCTGATATTTGGACAAAGGCACACTCAAGGGTAGTGTCGCCTCTGCTCAAAGTCATCATCAGAGTGGAGCCTAAGACTAGACACTACTGCGGTTTTCAAAACATGCTGAGATGGCTTATTGGAACGCTACTCTCCTTTGCAGTCAGCTTTCTCTGCCGTATCTAATTCCTGGACTTGAACTCTTCAAGGGTTATCCAGCTAATTGTACTTGCCTCATCAGAGACCCCCAGCACTGAGTAAGGGTTCTGGGGGACATGGGGGTGTAGGGTCGCCCCACACACCAATCTCTGTGGTGGGTCAAGCAAAGAGAAGTCTGGGAAACCTCCTTGGACTGAATGTATTGCTCTTTGTCCCACCCTGGGGTGATGCCAGTATGGAGGGGCCTGGTTGACTCCTCTCAGGGAGCCAGGTGATAAGGCAGGCCATAATCATAGAACTACACGATCCTGCATTTCAAATATATTTGGGGAAGTAGATATCAGATGGTCCATTTCTCCTTAGAGGAAAGGATGGTGAGACTTCGCCTCATGTCCTTGGACATGTTGTCAGGAGAGACCCAGCCCTGGGGAAAGACATCATACTTGGTAAAGAAGAGAGACAGCAAAACAGAGGCAGGCCCTCCAGGAGATGGTTGACAGTGACTACAACCACGGGCTCAAATCTAAGAACAACTGTGTGCTTGCAGCAGTGGACCAGGCAGCGTTTCGTTCTCTTGTACACAGGGTTACTGTGAGTCGAGACCGGCTCAATGGTGCCTAACCACAACATTAATTTTCCTTCAGGAGTCCTGGGGCACAATGACGTGTTGTGCCGCTAACTACAATGTCAAAGACCTGAAAGACTCACCCCCCACCGCAAAGACCTGAAAGACTCACCCCCCACCGCCGCACCTCATCAGGAGAAAAGACCCGGATATCTACACTCATAGAGATTACAGCCTGGGACTCCCCATGGGGCAGTTTTTCTCTGTCCTATAGGGTCTCTAGGACTTGATATCAACTAGTTTGCACTTAACAAACAAGAGCAGAGCTTCCTCCGAGGAGAGTCTCTGCCTTCTGAGCATCATGATGATTGTGTTCAATTCTCAGCACAACACAATGGTACCAAGGTTTTTATGCTCTAGTCTCCATAGGACACTTTATTTATTATT
>NW_022103906.1:87694525-87704350 GCF_000313985.2 Echinops telfairi | reverse complement strand
ATGAATGTATGGATTGTTACGAGAGCTGTAAGAGCCCCCAATAAAAGCATTTAATTTAAAAGAAAAAAGAGTTATATAATTATCATCACTAAAAATAAAAGCAGTGTAAAAAAAAATCCATAGTTCAATCATATCAAGCAGTATTGTACAAATTGCTACCATAATCTATTTCAAAACATGTTCTTTCTTCTTGAAGTCCTTGATATCAGCTCCCTTTGTCCCCTCCCTCCCCCTCCAACCCTTATTTATTTATTTTCCATATCTTTTTTTTTTTGCCATATCTTACACCATCCAATATATCCATTCACATTACAATTCTGTTGTTTGCTCCCCGCTAGTGGGGTTATATAGTCACCAATACTATCAGCTTCCCCTTCCCTCCTTTCCCCACTTCTTCCTGTACTCTCAAGAAACCATTACGCCTATTACTGTTTCTGAAGGGTTATGTATCTTGGCTTTCATGTATTGAATGATCTGAATTATACCAATGAATATATGCAAGCCTAACATGGTTAATGAGGTAAAACAAGCAAAAACCATAATAGTAAGGGGAGGAAATATTTAAAAACTAGAGGATAGTCGTGGTTCATCAGTGCTATACCGCACCTTGAATTTATCATCCCTTCCATGCGGCCCTTCTCTGAGGGACTTTCCAATTATCTTATAGGTGGGTTTTGGGTCTCCACTACATCCACATTCCTTCAGATTGATTTGGTTGCTATTCTCATCAACATCTAATGATTACACGGGCTGGTGTGCTTCTTCCATATAGACTTTGTTGCTTCCCTGCTAGATGGCTGCTTGTTTAACTACAAGCCATTAAAAACCAAGATGCTCTTAATAACCAGACACCATAAACTTTCTTCACCATATTTGCTTATGCTCCCATTTTGTCTTCAAAGATCCTGTCAGGAAGGTATCATACAATGCCACATTATTAAAACAAACTGTTCTTGTACCTAGGTAAGATTTAAGTAGAGGCCCCAGATCCATCTGTATCCTTGCTGTATTTACATATATAAACAAATACCCCTGTATTTATATGCTTACATATATATTTTTTCCTTTCCTCTTTCCTCTTTTTCAGTTTTCTTTCCTCCTGCCCCACTATCACGTTTACCCATATTTCACCTCTCAGTAATTCCTCTCAGATACAATTCAATTGAACAAACACAACCAGAAAAGCTGCACCCTCCTCACCCTCAATTTTAGAACCTTACTATTCCCCAGATCCCGTCTTATTGACTCACTTTATTTCAGCCTTTAATCTCTCCATCATTTTAATTTCTCAAGTCCTGGCTGAATTGATCGTTCTGAATCCCATTGTTTGTTTGCTTACCCCTTTAAGATGGCCTCTTACCAACTGCCCTCTGCCAAGTGTCTCGAGCTCCTTCTTTGCACTAAGGTTTGACAAGTACACTAGATAAAGCCTTGCCTCAAAAGCAGTGCGTGAAAGTTGGTTCCACAAATCTTGGCTGCTTCATCAGCTCTATGTAGCCTCCAAGTGGATTGGTTTTATGTATTTCATTGTATCTGCTTTCCTTACTGCTCTCAGCTAGAACATGGCTTGCAACAGCTACTGCATCAGATTCAGAAGTGGAAGTCAGCATGTGTTTTTGCTGTTTGTATATCTAGATCTGAGCCAGTATTTTTAACAGATGAACAGAATTTAGATATGCAATTCCCTGTCTTTATTTATAGATGAACATTTGAATGTTTTCCAGGTTTTCACTACTAAAAACAATTCTGCAATGGATATTCTCGCACATGTTTGCGTGTGTTTGTGCTTGAGACGTCCTCGAAGATATACATCTGGAAGTGCAACCACAAGCCCTACAAGACGCTTGCTTTTAATCCCACTGCCTATTGCCAAATTCCTTCTCCATGTAGAAGAGCTACTTCACCCTTTCACCCCCAGCACGTCAGAGGTTGTGCTTACCTCGCATTTTGATAACATTGGACTTCGAAAGGCTTTCATTTTCCCCACTGAGAGTGAAGTTTCATTTTCTTGTTTTGATTGAGCGGATTCTCAAGATCTTTATATTTCAGCTTTGTTTTCCTCAAAATACCAACTTACATTTCAGAGTTCCTGATTTTGCTTTTGTTTTGTTTTTAAATGGCTTTGATTCTTTTCTGAATTCTTTTTTCCCATGAATTCTTTTTATAGAGTCTCAATAACAATGACTCCTCGATCGGCTATATCTGAGGGACCTTCAAAAAGGACGGGGGAAAATACCGCCATTATCTTTCCATTCCATCTTTCGGTGAACTTTTTGAAGGCCCCTTCTGTGAGGCAAGTCGATGAGTACGTAATTATCGAGGGCCTCCTGCCTGTGGGGCCCGCATGAATGAAACACACTGTATTCCCATTTCCATGGAGCACGTGTTCTAGTGTGCATGCTCGATCCTCAGCAAGTACACACAAACTACCGCAATCATTGTAGAGCGTGCGAGGGGCCACGAGAAGAAAAACAGGAGCAGGCGATGGAGTGATGAGGGTTGAAAGTGCTCTGTTAGAGCATGCCATCACAGAGAGCTGCCTGTGAAACCTGGATGAGGCGAATCGGGAGCGCCAGGAAGATGAGGGCAATACGCGTCGGCACAAGGGTGGAGATAAGGCCAATGCACTGAGAGGATGCCACCTTAACAATTCATCTATTCTTGGCAATGAACCCATTCTCCAAGATGCTAGGCGAGAAGGAAAGTCAGGCTGTCGCTCGTGGTCCCTTACTCTCTATTCCAGCCCGAACAAAATCAAGGCCACTGCTATTAAGTGGATTCTGATTCAGAGCAACTTTATAGAAGTTTATGCTTCTTTTTTAGTAGAACCAGTTCTTTATAGAACAGAGTAGGACTACCTTATGAGATTTCCAAGGCTGTAATATTTACAGAAACAGGCTGCCACGGCTTTCTCTCATGGAGCTATTGTTGCTGTCCAGAGTCTGGGTTTCAGTAGGTGGATGTACAGATTATTACCTCACATGTCAGAGTAGATTTAACTCAAGTATCTCAACAATGCTCATAGGCTTAGAAGAAGGAAACGTGTCTTTCCTACAGTGCAGATCATGGAATCAAGGGATCGTCCTGATTGAAAGAATGAGCTCTGGTTTCAGGTTACCCAGTTCATGTCCATCATATTAACTGTGGGTCCAGGAGCAAGTTCCCTAATTTCTTCACATTTCAGCTTCTTCTTGTATAAAATGATGATCATATTTGTTGTAGGAAGACCTCAAATGTCCCCCAAGGATCCTTGCCTTGAGAAATTCATTCACCTGTGTAATTTCCTGCATAGAAATTAGGTTAGACCTAGTGCCCCCCTCCTAATGAAGAGAGAGAGGGAAGGCGATGAGATGTCACTACTGGGATTAGGTTGTAAACAGCTGTGACATCCATCTCGGTATGATAAGGAATGGAGAGTTGCCTATGTTCAACAGGCATCAACTAATGAATCCTGCCACTAACCCTTGGAAGTAAATGCTGACCCAATTAGAATGAGATGACAGAGGACCTAGTCAATGCCGTGATCACAACTTGTGAGAGGTCTTGAGTTGAAAGACCCCAGAACACAAACTCATTGCCATACTGTTGAATCCAACTCATAGGCTACCTGTTGCTTCTTATCCCAATGAAATAGTGCAATAATGAATGTATAGTACTTTAAACTATTAAGATTTGGGGTAATTATTTTTACACAATAGGTAACTAGTACAACAATAGGACTTATCATGGTTGTATAAGGATAAAATTATTTAGTAAGTGTCAAGAATGTTATTGTTGTTAGGTCTGTCAAGTCAATTCCAATGCATAGCAGCCCCATATACAATGGAATGAAGCATTGCCTGGTCCGACACCATCCTCACAATTGTGATGTTTGAGTGCATTGTTACAGCCACGGTACCAATCCATCTCATTGAGGGTTTTCTTTATCACTGACCTTCCGTTTTATTCAGGGTCTGACAACTAAGTATGAGGTTCATTTCTAGTCCCGATGGCATGACGGAGTCTCACCATTCACACTTGTGTTCTGACTTCTCCCAGACAGACTTGGTTGGAACTTTCAGTAATCTTTGCCAACATCATAATTCAGATGCACTAATTATTTTGTAGTCTTACTTATTCATTGTCCAATTTTCACCAGTCCATGAGGTGATGAAAACATTCCATAGCTTGAGGCAGAGCACTTAAGGGGTTCAAGTGACATCCTTTCTCCTTCACACTTTACAGAGGTCTTGGGCAGCAGATTTGCCCCATGCAATACATCTTTTGCTTTCTTGAATGTTGTTTCTAGGAGCATTGGATTGTGTGGCATATAATAGGCTCCCTCCATGATGCCAGTGTTTTCTTATATTCAGACAATTGATGGGTTGCACAAAGCGGAGGCTTGCAGTAGTGGTTCCCACCAATCCTCCCTTAAGCTGATGCATGGGAGCAGTTCTCACTGATCTATATATCTAGGATGATTTCTTCAGATAGGCTATCTTAAAATTAATGTAATTACACACATACTTTGTGTAAGTGCTGTCATTAAAGGGGATACCTGTAAATAGTTGAATTATAAAAGTTGTATGCTAAATATATTTATAACCACCAAGAGCAGCTATGGAGGCTGCTTACGTACAACCCAACACCCCGTGGATTAGAGCTTCTTGGTTTGGAGCCTTATAAACATGGTTTCATGGGACAGCTTCCTTAATTGCTTTAATACTGCATGTAGTGACAATGGTCTATCCCGAGTTAAGTGCATACTGTCTGGGATCTTAAGAGATTGCAAGCAGTCGCCTCAGGTACAATAGTTGTTAATTTGCCTGGATCATGAGAGAGGAACAACACAACCAAACAAAGGAGACTAGGAGGTTAGGAATAGGGGAAGGAAATGGACGGTGTGGCTAATTGCTGTCTTTGTCACACACCAAAATTGTATAATGTCCTGACACTATCGGTGAATATTTTCAACATAGACTCCTTAGAAGGATTTAGATCAAAAAGGAGAAAAGGTAGAATGGAATTGCCGATTGCCAGGGAATTCTGAAATTCTGAAACGCTGGAAGCGGGGTGAGCCCTAGAAACGATTGCCCTATGGTCACCTTAAAACCATAAATAGTAGACCAAAAATGCCTTGGATATCGTGATTGTTTTGGAAACATTTAAATCTGACAACAACAATTTGAAATATTAACTAGAAAACGTAGAAAGCAGTGAATTTATGATAACGATGTGGAATCATTCAGGAAAGGAGGGTGAAGATGACAGCACAACTTGAAGATTAATAAGTGTCACTCAATTATACATGGAGACATCATTAAATTGATGTACATACTCAACATCAGCAATACATTTAAAAAAACACAACTCGCTGCCATTGAGTTGACTGTGACTCATAGAGACCCTTTGGGGACAGGTTAGAATTGTCCCTGTGGGTTTCTGACACTCTTTATGGGGGTGGGGGGGGAGAAAGGTTTTTCTTACTCCCAAAGAGTGGCCGGTGGTTTCAAACTGCTGACCTTGGGGTTAGCAGCCTACCTTGTAACCACTACACCACAACAATAAATAAAGCAACTGTTAAGAAGAAAGGAAGGAAAGCTGGAAAGGAAGGAAAGAAAGAAGGAAGGAAAACAGTGTGTGGTTAAGCTTAGCCCCAATCAGGGAAAAGACACAGATTGTCTCAGGTCTTCCCTTTGCAAAAACCTTTAGCCAGGTACAGTTCTGAGCGCGTTTAGGGAGGCTTTCAAACAGCTAACATCCACTAAGGGTCCTCCTTCTACTGAAAATGTTTCCCCGCCGCTTACCGACTGCTGCACATGCTGCAATTTACAACTCTACTCTCTCTCAACTCTCTACTCAACTGTAAGTCCTCTGAGGGCAGATGATGGATGGAATGCTGCAGACTCTGGGGCAGACAGGGCTGCCTTATGTGTGATCTTCAGCAAGGCACTTAACCCTGCTAAGCCCATCTCCTTACCTAGAAATTGAAGACCCCTGCCTCATAAGATGATTGATGATTAAACGAGATAACGACCTTGAGTCTGTAACAGAAGGCCGGACACAGGATTCACTTGCCCACCCTTTGTGGTGGTTGTCATCATGACCCTGGTTTTCCTTCTGGCCTGGTGCCACACTAATCACCTGGAGGGAACACCAGGCTTACTCTCTTGACCTGGGCTCCCATGGAGACCTCTTTGACATTGGCTTTCTCTTTATCCCCATCACTCCCTGCTCATATGCTAGTCTGTTCCATTATCTCTCTGTGAAATGACAGCCTAAAATATACAAAGGCAATTGAATATTGAGAAAATGATCCAGCCCAGTTCAGATCAAGTCCATAAGTCTGATATTAGCCCATAGTTTGATAGCAATCTATAAATTCCTCTTCAGACTCACGAAACACATGCAATGATGCTGAATGCGGGAAGATCACAGGCCAGTGGGTGCAAAGTCTTGTGGATCCAGTGGTGATAGAAGCATCGCAGCGCTGACAGGGATTTCCATGTGGCTCCTCCAGTTCCCAGGGAATGCGGTCTATCAGCATAGTGCCATGTGTCTTGTCAGTAGAGTGTCTCTCAGGGAGTGAGCTGAGAGAGACAGAGAGAGAGAGAGAGAGAGAGAGAGAGAAAGCCTCCCTTCTTCAAGGAGGAATACCCCAGAATCCTCAGGAGAAGGTCATGGCCACACAGAGACCTCATTCGCTATGATCTAATTGACAGGCTATACTCCACATCTTCACTCAATCCTCTCAAATTGACACCAGATAATGTAACCACACAACCCCACTCATAACCACTCTGCCACCAGGGTTAGTGAAAGAAGGGCTGAGATCAAAACCTTGGTCTCTGATTCTCCATCCTTTGTTTTGACACAACACCATGTGACTCCCCAAATCCAAAGATTTTACAGATGCAGTGTTGGCAGTGATGAATCAAACAAGAGGGAAGCACCTCTACATTGAAGTAATGCTCCTGGCCAGTCTTCAGAGGGCAGAAACACTTTAGCTTTATCCCCTCACTTCCCTCTTCTAGCCCTCTTCACCTCACATATAGGCCCGCTGAAGACTGATGGCCCAACTCTCAGAGAGCCTCTAGCCCACTTGGAACACAGACCACCATAGCCAGGAAAGCGCTTTTTCCTGGTTGGCCAGGGCATCCTGAGAGGCAGTACTAACCCTGTAGGCATTGTCAACAACACCATGGGGATAGAAGAATGAGGAGCCTTTGTTCTGTTACAAAGAACTCCGATTTGATAGAGGGTTGAAGGATCTTTGAACAAGTGATCTATTTAGAGCAGCGGTTCTCAACCTGTGGGTCACGACCCCTTCACCTAAGACCATATTTCCGATGATCTTAGGAACTGAGACATCACTCCTCTCTATCCGTCTCCAGGTGGGTCCACCCACATGCAGATATGCCCACATACAGGGTCACCACAACATGAGGAACTGTATTAAAAGGTCATGGCATTAGGAAGGTGAGAACCACTGACTAAGAGAATGTTTACAGTGATACCCTTTTTAATGAAATAAAATTTAAAATGTAATTTGAGTGTCAAGGAAACTAGGGTGGAAAATCTATGCTAGTCGTACAATTATAGTAAGTACCATATATACTCGAGTATAAGCCGACCCGAATATCAGCCGACGCACCTCTTTTTACCACAAAAACTGCACTAAAAATGTGCTGAAAAACTTGGCTTATACATGAGTATACACGGTTGAGATCGTTTATGGTGCCAGCCTAGCCAATAAACACAAGTGGGATTAACTGAAGGGTGGAGAGATAAATGGCTTGGTGAGCCTTGTCTTTCTTGTTTCTCGCTCTTTGAGCATAGGACCAGTGTGTGGCTGCCTTGCTTGTTCTGTGCCTCAATTTACAGGCTACACTACCAGTGGGACGCCTAGCCTATGAACTGTGTCGTTGAAGGTTGAGGTCCCTTTAAGACATCTCTGGAGCTGGGGACTGGCGGTTGGTGACCTGGATGACAGTTGGTGACCTGCTTTGTGATTGGCTGCTGTGCTGAGATAGTCTAGCTCGCTCACATATAGAGGAAGACCTGGCAGCAGACTTGACTTGAAGAACTGCTAGTGTCTCACAACTCTTTCTCACAGGAGTGAGTTGCACTGAGCCATTTGTACTGTTCCTTTCTTGTATTTTATACATATCTGTATATAATTTAACAGTTCATTTCTTGTGTTATATATCTAGTTATCCTTATAAATAAATAAATTAAATTATCAGAAATTTGGTTTTATCTCTCTAGAGAACCCTGTCTAACACAATGGTACTCATAAATTATTGTTGAATGAGTTAATAAATAAGGAATGCCTGCAAGTCCCTTAGCCTCTCTGAATCTTAGTTTTCTCTTCTGTGAGTGGGAATAATAATAATACTGCAATGAGCAGCCTCCACCTTTGTCTCCTTGGTGTCTCATCCAATTGAAGAACACAGTTCCCCCTTCCTGTCGAAAAAACACAGTGCCTGGTATTGCTGGCAGTGCCCACAGGGATTGCACTGCCTCTCAGGGTATCCTGGCCAACCAGGAAACAGCACTTTCCTGCCTATGGTGGCCTGTGTTTCAAGGAAGGCCAGTCCATGAAATTAAGTCAACAGCTCTGGGTGAGGAGCTCTGCGGAGAAGTCCATGCTAGAAAGGCTTTGTGGTTGACACTCTTCTACTGTCATCTTGAAAACATACGTGTATAAAGGCAGCTTGCTGCAGAATGAAGCCAGCGGGTGCAATCAGATCAGAGGCAGTCACCTCAAGAAAGAGCAAGCTTTCTGATAGTAGGGACTAGCTAGGAGAGAATTAGCTAAGGAAAACAAGATTCTTTGAATGGGCCGGAATCTAATAGAGAGAGAAGAACTGAGAAGCTGAAAACAAATAATCCCTGTCTGAGATGCCTCATCATTCAATTTAAGATTCTTCTTTCTCATCCTTCAATTTGTACCTCAAGATTCCTTCCCTCACAGCTCCCAGAGGCTGAACTGATCACTATTTCTCTGGGGTCCATCGATTCTATCAAAACTCTCATAAATTACAGTTATCTATTTACATTTCTATTTCCTCCATCAAATTTTGTGCTCCTTGAAGCCATGTGGAAAGAGCCTAGTAAATATTTGATGAACTAAGTAATTAAATAATGAGGAAGTTAAGAGAAAATTTGTACTGTCTTAGAGCAAGGCAGACCCTTCAGTGATCTACAATGGCTATTTCCCTGTCTAGTCCCTCGCCCCGTGGTTAGCCAGGGTGGTTTCTTGTGCTGGCTCAGCTTTTAGGAGAAGGATTCTCTGTGAGGTTATTGAAGTTTCCTCAGCTTTGTTTTGAAGTGGGGTAGGATGGTGAGGACATGCTTGTATCTCAAGAGTGAAGTTGCCAGATTATTTTAATGCCGTTTAAAGTTTCACCAGGCTTCAGTTTTGTACTTTCTTCCTACATTCAATAAGTCCCAGATCTGTAAAATTTCTTCGTAATGTAAATATCATTCCTCCCAATTCCAGTGATGCTAACATAAATCCCGATCATTTCTTTCTTGGACTAAAGGACCCATCTCTTAACTGGCTTGTCTACCACAACCATCTCTCACTTTAATATTGTTTCTTCTTTGTAACAGAAAGACAAGTAAAATATAGAGCAAAACCTGCTTAAAACCGCTATTGATTTCCTACTGTCTAAACAAGTCCGTCATTCTACTTAGTAGGCCATTAAAACCCTTCATGACACTTCTCTATTCCATCTCTCCATCTCTTGTCACACAAACTCAAGTGTCTGTGTCTTAGCTTGTGCTTGCCCAAAGCCTACATTAATCTTTCTCCCTTCTCTCCTAGACAATTTATGCTTA
>NW_022103906.1:87692237-87694081 GCF_000313985.2 Echinops telfairi | reverse complement strand
GATGCCAAACCACATCATCATATAAGTGCTAAAATATTTAGAATCATGGTTTAGCCAAATTGACACCTTCTGGGGGAACACAATTCTATCCACAACACAAGGTAACACAAAAGCATGTGCTTTGCCAAAGCTTCCCAAGCACTGTTGGTTTCCTTAGAGCTCTTTATTATTGATTCCATCATTTTGTATTATACCCTTTTGTACGTATATTTGTCCCCCTTTAGACTGTGAGGGTCTCAATGAAAAAGAGTTGGGGTGATTTATCAATGTATTGCTAGCAATCAGATCTGTACCTAGAACGTAATGGAAACTCAGAATCCATTGCGTTTTTTAGATGTCTAACATCTACCTGGCATAGAGATGCTCATGTCTTTAGACTAGACTAGAGACAGACCTGCACACAGACATACGTTAGAGGTCAGTGTTAAGGGCTCCTATGATGGGAGCGGGAAGGAATACTTCCTGTAGAGGTAGCATATTGACTGGACTCACCACGAATAGTGATTTTATGAGGGATGTGGAAAAACAGCTTGTTTGCTCATGAAGAGTCAAGACCAGAGGAAGCCTTCCCAGTAGAAGTCAATGGCTCCTTTGGAGGAAAATAAGAAAGAGCCAAAAAAAAAAATCTTTCAGAAAACTGAAGCTTAACTGAGAAGTTAAGAATCATCTGCCGAAAATCGTTACATTGCAATGAAGGTCCTTGGCTTGCAATGCAGTCACCTGCTCTCATGAACTTCCAGAGAGCAGAATACAAAGCACGAGCCCACATATGGGATGACTTAAATGGGTGTGAGGGGATGTGTGTCATCCGATCAGGGTGGGGGGTGGTTTGGGGTGCATTATTAGGCCCAGGCTGAGGCCACAGTACAGTCATAAATCAAGAAGTGGGTGTTTAAAAAACAGTGGAAGTGTTAAGGAAACCTGAGTGGCTGACCTGTGGAGGTGGGCTGTTACTCCCTACAAGAAGTTAGATGACTAGTGATGTGGATAAATAACTGCTTAACTCTCTCATAACTACATGTGTAATTTATTTAATGCTGGGGTATTATACAGTTCTAGACATCCTTTAAGAAGCTGGTGATTGGTTAAATAAGTTTTCTCACTATTCAGAAATAGCCTTGTTCTTCTCAACAAGATCCCTTTTCTTTGATAACTAGTATTCATGTATAGAAAGGTGGGATTTAGGAGTAACCCCCACCCCATCTTTATAGTTTAATTTAATTTATCATTCTAGAAGTTCTGGCAGTAGACAACCAGTTTTGGCAGTTCTTTGAAAACTGTTAGAAGATTAAAATACCTTTGAAGAAGGTGGGTTTCACATTAGGTTTCAATGAATCCTAGTCCCAGACATTTGCCAGTCTTCCGTGGGAAGCTGACAAAGTCTTTGGGGTTGGGGCATGGCAAATATTGGGGTTAAAAGCCTGAACCTGACCACCACTCACTGACTGCCCCTTCGCATCTCTAAGCTTCATTTTCTCCTTCTATAAAAGGAGGTAATGATATTTACCTTATGCCAAATCAAACCCAAACCCATTGCCAATCCCTTGATTCAGATTTCAATGAACCCAATTCTGATTCACAGTAAACCCAGAGTGGAACTGCTCCTTGGAATTTCTGAGCCGATACCTTTTTTTTTTTTAATCATTTTATTAGGGGCTCGTACAACTCTTATCACAATCCATACGTACATCAATTGTGTAAAGCACATTTGTGCATTCACTGCCCTCATCATTCTCAAAACATTTGCTCTCCACTTAAGCCCCCAGCATCAGGACCTCATTTTTACCCCTCTCTCCCTGCGCCCCCCTCCCTCATGAGCCCTTGATAATTTGTAAATTATTATT
>NW_022103906.1:87687933-87691482 GCF_000313985.2 Echinops telfairi | reverse complement strand
ATTCTTGCATTGAGGGAGTACTTGAGTGGAGGCCCAATGTCCTTCTGCTACCTTAATACTAAACCTATAAATATAGACACATAGATCTATTTCCCTATCCCCTTATATAAATATATTTGCATATGTACATGTCTTTATCTAGACCTCTATGAATGCCCTTTGCCTCCCAGCTCCTTCAACTATTTCCCTTGATTCTCCTCCTATCCCACTATCATGTTCAGTTCCCAGCAGGGTTTCAGCAATTCCTCTTTGTTACATTACCCTTGATCATGCCCTACCAGGCCTCTCACACCCACCTCACCACCAATTTGGATCACTTGTTCCCTTGTCCCTGGGTTTGTAACACTGCTTCCTTTCCCCCCACCTCCCTTTATCCCATGCTCCCCCAGAACTGTTGGTCCCGCTGTTTTCTCCTCCAGATTGTTCTTATTTAGACAGATCTGTGGAGATAATAACATGCACAAAAACAAGACAGAGCAAAACGAAGCAACAATACACAACAAAACAACAACAACAACAAACCACTGATCAAGAACCAATGGTAATGATGGGAAAAAATCCAAATTGCACTGAAAGCATTAGCTAAAAACAAAACCAGAAAAGGAATGAAATTCAAGTCAGAGATTTATGGGTAGCAGAAATTTGAAAGTCCAGCTCTAGCTAGAGAAATTTGAGAGTCCAGCTCTAGCAAGTGTGTATGCCAAGGTCAAAAACTTGGATCAAGAGTAGTGGCTCCTTTAAACAAGGACTGGGGACACTTGGTTAATAAATTTTATTTCTTATTTTAATCTTCAGTCCCTGAAATCTCCAGCTCTATAGAAGTGGCCCACTCTTTCCTCCTGAAAGCGAGCACTGTATGCTTGAAGATCGTGCAAAACATTCTTCCTGGAAAAATAATGTGTGTCCCTGTTGGCACCTTTGCACACCTATTTTCTTACCATCAAACCAACAAACAAGATCAAGTTCAAAAGGTAATGAATCGCTAAGGAGGAACACTGCCTTTGTATCAAATAAACTGAATAACCTACCAGGAACTGGGAGGGTATACACGGGATTAGACCCATCCGGGGTGGGTCAAGTGGGTAAGCAAGTAAAGTTGAATAATGGAAAGATGATGTATTTGGGAGTACTGCTCCATATTACAGAATTTAACATTCTTGAACAGACTCCAGAGGACGATGCTAACATGATATGGAGGGCTCTCAAAAACCTAGACAATGTGATGGCCAGACCAAGTGACATTGAAATTCTAGAACTTACAAGAAAAATGGTACAAGAAGGGCCCACAGGGCTCTGTTAAGTGGCAATAAAAGAGTGGGTATACTACATAAGGCTAAAAAAGCAATCAAATAAATGTTTATCAGAATGACCTTTATTTTCCAAAACAATATGGCATTCACATGTTAACTTTTGGTCTGAGGTATAAGAAATATTTTAGATGGGAGAGCCAAGGCATGCCTTTGAAAATACCCTGTATATATATATATATATCCACCTCAATTATGAATAGTATATGTTAGGATTAACAGTCTCTTTAAAAGATGCAAGAATTGTGAACCCCTAAAGCAATTAGAAGAAACTCTAGTAATGTAATAGCTAATAGTTGCTGTTAATTGAGGCTCTGAAGTTTAACCCCCTTATTGGCTCCTTAAGGGAAAGACATGTGGTGTGTGCCTGTAAGGCATACGGCCTTGAATCCCTATGGGGTGCTTAGGGTTTTGCTTATCTTCTCGATAGGGCCACTGTGAGTCAGAATCGATTTAATGGTGCACAACCACCACCACAACAAAGAAATGGTAGTAGTCTTCAGCATTTTGTATGATGTCAGTTTGTGTCAAATGAATTTGACAGGGTAACCAGAGCAGAACTTGGTTCTATACAGTTTTCATGCTTGTGACCTTGAAAGCAGGCCACGGAGCCTTTCTTTCTTTCAGGGCACTTCTGGGTGGACCTCGAGTTCTAGGTATCAGTTAGTAGCTAAATGCTTGGTCACTGAAACCCTTCAGAGACGAGTCTGCACTGCATGCTAGGTGCCATCAGGTCCATTTGGACTCCCAGCAGCACTCTGTGCGATGTAGCAGTCTTCCAGGACGTCCCGATGGAACCTGCTAGATGAGAGAGAACTATTATCAGTCTCATCAGGTGGTATCCGCAGTGGCAGCAACCATGTGAAGTATGGTACCTTTTGTCAGTCAGATCAAGTAAATTGTATACTGTCACTGATTTGGTGGCTGTGTCTTTTCTATACCTATTAATTTAGAATGAAACAATCAAATTTTATTTACCCTTTGTTTTAACACGGTTTGAAAAGAGCTGGACTCTATGGACCATCTACAGACTAGCCCACTGGCCACTGTAGCAATGGCGCCAGGCTAGCTAAACTGAATGCACACTCAATAACAATGCCTTTGTAAAAAATATGATCTCTAGTGGATAGGAGATGGACCATACAAAGATTCAGAAGTCAAACAAGTTAAGCAGCCTAGGAAACGCCATGACACCCACTGCAGGGGAATGAGTAGGAAACCATAGGTGGGTAAAGTCCTGCAAAATGATGGAATAGGACAGCCAAGGAGGGTGTCCTCTGCTGAAACAGCATTTGAGCTGAAAAGAGCAAATGCAATCATTTTTTAAACTCTTGCAAGATATACAAAGCAACCAGGGTAGTCTTTTGTGGAGAGAGAGGCTAATCATCTTTTGTAAATGAGCTACATTCACCAATCAGCTGCTAACCCCTTTTCTTTAGCATAGTTAGAGGCAGGATAGCCTGTGTCCTAGGAACAGAGTGGAAGTTAACACACACACACACACACACACACACACCCTCACCACCAGCAACAGCAAATTAGGTCCGGAAGGACAAAGTATGTTTTATGGTAAAATGGTGGAAATAATTAAGTCGGAGGAACAGAAAGGAAATAAAAGGAAGAGAAATGAACAAAACTTGAGTGAACTGTAGGACAGTTCTCTCACATGCATCAATGTGTGAGAGAAAAAGAGGCAGGAGAATATTTAGAGATATAATAGCTGAAATATTCTCAACTCTGATAAAAGACATGAATATACACATCGCAGAAGCTCAAAGCATTCCCAACCGGATTCTATTCAAAGAGCTCCTTACCAAGACACAGCGCAGACCAGTTGTCAAAAACCCAAAACAAAGAGAGAATCAAGACAAAAGGGAAACAAATGATGACATAGAAGTAATTGTCAATAAGATTAACTGGTGATTTTTCATCAGAATCCAAAATATGGTGAGAGGATATATTCATCTAACTTCGCTAAGGCGCAAAGTTAACAACCCCACACCCACCCCCAAACTTTCAATATCTGAGCAAGCTGAAAAGGAAACTAGAAAACAATTTGTCTTCAGTTGTATTGAAAAAGAATAAGATATTTAACAATAAATTTAACCAGTGAGGACAACGAGATATATACTGAAAAGTGCAAAATATTGTTGACAAAAAATAAAAGGCCTTCATCAATAGAAAGACAGCCCATGCCCACTGACTGAAAGGCTTGATGTTCAGATGCAAATACGATCCAAAG
>NW_022103906.1:87684583-87687833 GCF_000313985.2 Echinops telfairi | reverse complement strand
AAAATAAAAGGCCTTCATCAATAGAAAGACAGCCCATGCCCACTGACTGAAAGGCTTGATGTTCAGATGCAAATACGATCCAAAGTGATATGGGCATTCTAAGCAATCTATCAGAATCTCTACTGTATTTTTCACAAAAATATAAAGTCCTATCCTAAAATTCATCTGCCAATTCAGGGATCCCTAAACAGGCAAAACAACGGTAAACATTAAGAATAAAGCTGAAAGAAACACACTTACAGATTGTAAACAGCATGTTGCTACAGTCATGCAAATGGTGGCACTGCACAAGAGGACCAACATCAGCCCCTGGAACAGAATAGAGAGCCCCCAGAGAAATACTCACACTTATTCATTGATTCTCAAAAGTTTTCCAAAGCAATTCTATGGGAAAAGACCAATATTTCGACCAACAGATTCTGGGAAAACAGAATATCTATGTGCAAAAGAATAACATTGAATCTATTTCACATTTTTTCAAAAATTCTATATACAAACCTATATACATTTATGGAATGGCTACATGCCCATTCTCCATCCTCAACCTACTTAGCCCGTATGTTGGAGCGGTGAAGGCATGTTGAGGGATTGTCACGGATGAGCTGAAACAACCCGTGGAGGGCAAAACAATTATTTTCTCTATAAAGCATTCCAATTCACAATTTAAAAAATCGGTTGAGTTATGACGGCTCTCATTTATTTTTCTTGTACTAAAATGAGTTTTGCAGTGTACTATTTGGATTCCATGCTTTGGTTTTCAGTATATCTTTTCAGTAGTCTTCTTACTCATTACCTTGATGATTATAATGAACATCCTAAATACGTAGCAACATATTCAGAATAGCACAAACTTAGTTACAATAGTATGCATTTACTCTGCTCTCTAAATTTCTGTTCCTCCACCTTCATATAGTTATTGTGACCAATTATGCTTTTATATATTAAATTCCTATTAACATAGTTTTAAAATCATTGTGTTAAAATACATAAAAAAGAGGAGTTGTAAACAGAAAATAAAAATAATGCTATTTTTTTTTCTAATTACCAATGTGAATACAGTGTAGTCATATTTGCCAGTGTTTTTATTTTTCCCTTAGGGTTTTGGTTTACTATCATAATGTTTTGTAGTTTAGCTTCAATTGTTCCCTTTAGTACTTATTATGGGGCTGATCTACCGGTAATGAACTCACTCAGCTTTTGACTGTTTCTAGATGTCTTACCTTATTCATCCTTGAAGGTCAGTTTTGCATGACATAGAATATTTTTACAGCAATTGAGAAAACAACTGGGATGAATGTATAAGATTTAGAAGAGGTAAAAAGTAATATATAGGATAAATTACTAGAAACTGTTCCTTCCTCACTTAAGAAGGAAGCATCAACTACTAAGGTATGGATGTACCTCAAGGACATTGTTGAAGGAAACTCTTGCAGTGAGCAGAACCTTGAACACCTGGTTATATGACTTGTATAGAAATTATTTTCAAGGCAATATATACACATATTATTGCATGAACTCAATAGCAGTAATAAATAGCTTGCTGTTTAGTCAGGGGCATGAAAGGAAAGGCTATAATACAAAAAAACACGGAATGGGGAAGTTAACATGTAGATGAACCAGTTAAAGTGAGCAAATGTATAAAGTTCTTTAAATGATATGTGAAGTTATCACTCATGGAAGGGCACTACACAGTCCAGTACCTAGAAGGATGTAAGCTCATCTCTCATGGGCCACCAGAGGGTAGGCTCAAAGGGTTGGGACATGATTGAAGTAGCCAGGATGACAATGATGGAGCATATGGAGGAGGGTCTCTCTTATCAAGGCTGCTGTAGCCAGCACTTGTCTGTCAGTTTGTCATACTGTGCTGGCTTCTTGTCAATTGTGATGCTGGCAACCATGTCACTAGTATTTCAAATACGAGATGGTTTTCTAACAAAAAAATGTTGATGGGGCTTCCAGAATAAGAACTGACTTTGGAGAGGAAGGAACGGGCTTCCACTTCTAGGAGAGTAGCCAGTGAAAGCCTTATGCGTAGTGGCAGAACATTGCAGATAGTGTGCCGGAAGATGAGCCCCTCGGGTTGACAGGCACTCAAAGTAAGTCAAGTGGACCATCATGACATAGGTGACATAGTAAGGCTTTCAGGACCTTCGTTTGTGGAGAGGACCCAACTCAAAATGAGAAGAAAGTGTTTCAGATATCCATTAATAATCAGAATGTGAAATGTACAATGAATGAGGCTAGGCAAATTGGAAGACATGAAAAATTTAATAAAATGCATAAAAATCTAAATCTAGAAGTACTGTGTAATCCCACTTGGGGCAGTTACATAATCTCCTGTCAACTTGCAAAGGGGTGGAATCTAGCCTTTCAATCAGGTTGCAGCTTGATGACCTCATTTGGAGCCTCAACAGAGATAAGTAGTTCACTGGAGGCCAGACACACTCTCTCTGCTTTGCTCCCTGGGCAATATTCCTGTTGACAAGCCACATGGAGTTACATTAAAGGATCCAGAGCCTTGGAACTGGAAGAGCCACATGGAGACCCATGCCAGTGCTGAGATACACAAGACTTTACACCCACTAGCCTGTGATCTTCCATTGCTTGTAGTGTGTGAGTCTGAAGAGGAATTTATAGACTGGTATCAGACATATGGGCTAATATCAGACTTATGGGCTTCATCTGGATTGGGCTTGGGTGTCTTCTCAATATACAATGTTCTTTGACATAAAGTTCTCTATTACACACATATGAGTGTCTCTGGATTTGTTTCTCTAGTCTACCCAGACTAACACACAACTTAAAGAAATATCATTCAAGTTTATACACTGGCCACTAAAGCTAGCAATGAAGAAATTGAAGAAGTCTACCAACGTCTTCAGTCTGAAATTGATCAAACATGCTGTCAAGATGCATTGATGATTATTGGCAATTTTAATACGAAGTTGGAAACAAAGAGAAGAAACAGTAGTTGGAAAATACAGTCTTTGAAGTAGAAACAAAATTGGAAATTGCAAGATAGAATTTTGCAAGACCAACAATTCCTTCATTTAGAATATCTTTTTCAACATAAATGGTGACTTTACAAGTGGACATTACACATTGGTCTACATATAAATCCATCTGACTACATCGGTGAGAAGAGGTCACAGAGAAATTCAATGTCAGAAGCCAAAATGAGGGCAGCCAATGGAAGAGCTCATCAATTGCTTATATGTAAATTTAGGTTGCAAAACAAAATAAGTTCATG
>NW_022103906.1:87682573-87684483 GCF_000313985.2 Echinops telfairi | reverse complement strand
AATTCAATGTCAGAAGCCAAAATGAGGGCAGCCAATGGAAGAGCTCATCAATTGCTTATATGTAAATTTAGGTTGCAAAACAAAATAAGTTCATGAGAGCCAAAATCCAACCTTGAGTATATCCCTCCTGAATTTTGATTACTTCTCAAGAAACGTTTTGACAAATTGAACAAAAATAGCACAAGAGTTTCTGGGCTGCGTGATGACATCAAGAAAATCACACACAAATAAAGCAAAAGATCACTAAAAAGATAAGAAAGACCAAAGTGGATATAAGAAGTGATTCTGAAACTTGCTTTTGAAAATAAAATAGCTAAAGCAAATTGAAGAAATAATGGCGAAGGTGGAATAGAAAAATTCAAATAATAGTTCAAGAAGACAAAGTATAATATTATAGTAAAATATGCAAAACCCTGGAGTTAAATAGTCAAAAAGGAAGAATTAACTTAGCATATCTCAAGTTCTTTCAAACTGGGAAAAAAACTAAAAGCCTTGAGTTGCAATATTGAAGGATTTTCAAGGGAAAAGACTGACTGATGTAGAAAGAATCAAAATATGCTTGATGTTGCAAGGTGTGGTAGTTATATAATTGTTTGTCAATTTCAGAGGATTATGAGTGAAGGGGTGGAGCCTAGCCAGCATATAGCCAATGAGGCCTCTGTGTGGGCCTGGCCTTCTCCTGAGGATTCTGGGAAATCCTGTTTTTCCTCCTTGGAGGTGGGAGGCAGACTCTCTCTCTCTGCTCACCCTGCTGTATATCTCTGAGGAAAAGCCACATGAACTTACCCTGATGCAGTCCTGGAAGCTGGAGAAGCCTTGTAGAGACAACTGCCAGCACTGAGATGCTTACAACGCCACTGGATTCACAAGACTTCCCACCCACTGGCCTGTGATCTTCCTGCATTCAGCAATGTTTCCTGAGTCTGAAAAGGACGTT
This sequence comes from Echinops telfairi, assembly GCF_000313985.2. Lineage (NCBI taxonomy): Eukaryota > Metazoa > Chordata > Mammalia > Afrosoricida > Tenrecidae > Echinops > Echinops telfairi. The sequence goes on along the minus strand of NW_022103906.1, from coordinate 87,683,546 downwards.
AGAGATTGGTATCGGATGTATGGCCTAATATCGGATTTATGAACTTAATCTGGACTCTGACAGGATGTTTTTTTAAAGTACAATTACCCTTTATATAAAATTCTTTCGTATACACAAATGAGTTTCTATGGAGTTGTTTCTCTAGTCTACCCGGACTAACACACCACTTAAAAGAAATATCAAGTTTATACAATGGCCACTAACAACGAAGAAATACACAGAATTACTGTACCAAAAGGACTGCTCCACATTCAACCATTTCAAGAGGTAATATGTGATCAATTACCAAGGACACTGAAGGACGAAGTCCAAGAGCCCTTCTCAATCATCTAAGTCAAGAAATTTGAAAGGATCAACTGACTGGAAGAGATCCATATTTGTACCCATTCAAAGAAATGTGTTTTATTAACTAGGCCAAGGCTTTAAGCTCTGTGGATCATAATAAACTATAGATAGCTTTGAGAGCAATGGGAATTCCAGAACATGTGTTTGTGTGCATGCAGAACCCGTACATGGGGTCCAGAGGCAGCTGTGTGAATAGAACTCAGGAATTCTGTATGGCTTAAAATAAGGAAAGGTGTGAGTCAGAGGGGTATCCTCTTACCATACTTATTACTGAATCCATGTGGTGAGAGAATAATATGAGAAATTGCATTATATGAGGGAGAATGTGGCATCAGGATTGGAGGAAAGTTTATTGACAACTTGTGATCTGCAGATGATACACCTTGCTTACTGAATAAGAGGATGTGTTAGGGTTCTCTAGAGAGCTAAAACCAAATTCCTGATAATTTAATATATTTATTGTAAAAGATAATTAGATATATAACAAGAAATGAACTGTTAAATCATATACAGATAAATATACAATACAAGAAATAAACAGTTAAATTAGAAAGCACTACAAATGGCTTAGTGAGAGAAAGTTGACAGACTAGCAGTCCTTCAAGTCTCTATCTGATGCCAGATCTTC
>NW_022103906.1:87658198-87682175 GCF_000313985.2 Echinops telfairi | reverse complement strand
ATCTCTCTGCCCTTCAGTCAATCCCACCTGCGTTTATCAGCCAGGCTGGCACAATAAACTATCTCAGAGGATGACTTCAAGAACTTGCTGATGAAGATCAAAGATTGCAGTACAGATCATAGCTTAATATCAAGAAGACAAAATTCCTCACGACTAGACCAACCGGTAACATCATGATGCGTGAATGAAGATTGAAGTCCTCAAGGATTTTGTCTTGCTTGGATCCACAATCAATACTCATGGAAGCATCAGTCAAGAGGTTAAACAATGCATTGCACTGGGTAAATCTGCTGCACGAGATATTTTTCAAGTGTTGAAAAACAAGAATATTATTTTGAGGACTAAGGTGTGCCTTCCCCAAGCCATGATACTTTCAATGGTCTCCTATGCATGTGAAAGTTGGACATGGAATAAGGAAGACTGAAGAATGGATACATTTGAAATGTGATGCTGGAGAATATTGAAAGTACCATGGACGGCCCAAGGAACAAATAAATCTTCCTTGGAAGAAGTACACCGGAATGGTCCTTGGAGGCAAGGGTGGTCAGACCTCATCTCGCATACTTTGGAAATGTTATCATGAGAGGGCATTTCCTGGAGAAGGACATCATGCTTGGTAGAGGAGAGGGCCAACAAAAGAAAGAAAGGCCCTTGTCAAGATGGATTGCCACGGTGGCTGCAACAATGGGCTCACACATAAGAACAATTGTGACGATGAGGCAGCACTGGGCAGTGGTCAGCTCTGTTGTACATAGGATCACCAGGAGTCAGAAACAACTTGGACTTGATGACACCTAACAGCCACTACCACCAGCACCACAAAGATGGTCAAACAGAATGTGGATATTATCAAACAATATCATTAAGAAAACATGCAAATAAACCTTTGTTGAAAATAACTTTAAAACAATTGCAGCAGCACAGAGATAGAGAACGGACAGAAATTGGAGCTGGGTTCAGAAGGTTGCCTGAAGGATATCATTGCTGAGGTCAGATGATCATTGGCTGAAAGCAGAGAATACCAGAAAGATGTTTACTTGGGTTTTATTGAGCAGTGAAAGCCATTTGACTGTGTAGGTCATAGCAGATGATGGGTAACTTTAAGAATGGGAATGTCAGAGCACTTCAATGTGTTCTTACAGAATCCGTGCCCTGATGAAGAAGCAGTTTTCATAAAGCACAAGGGACCACTGAGTGGTTAGAAGGAGGAGGTGTTTGGTAGGGTTGCATGAATCCAGGCTTTTTCCACCTGTATGCTGAACAAATCATCTGAGAAGCTGGACTATGTGAAGACGAATGTGGCATCAGGATTGGAGGAAGGCTTATTAACAACCTGTGATATGCAGATGACACAACCTTGCTTGCTGAAAGTGAGGAGGACTTGAAGTTCTTTCTGATGAGGATCAAGGATTGCAGCCTCCAGTCTGGCTTGCAGCTTAATAGAAAGAAAACTAGAGTCCTCACACCGGACCACTAAGTAGCATCATGATAAATGGAGAAAAGACCGAAATTGTCAGGGATTTCGTCTTGTTTGGATCCGTAATCAATACTCATGGAGGCAATAATTAAGATATATTGCAACAAAAGGCATATTTCATTGGACAAATTTGTGGTAGGGGACCTCTTTAAAGTTTTGAAGAGCAAAAATGTCGCTTTGAGGATTAAAGTGAGTCCAGTACAGGCCATGGGATTTTCAGTGGCCACAAGTGTATGTGAAAGTTGGACAGCGAATAAATAACACACACATTAATTGATGCCTTTGAAATACAGTGTTGACAATGACAGTTGCAAGTACAAAGAAATCTGTTTTAGAAGAAGTGAAACCAGAATGTTCCCTGCTTGTGAGAAACTTTGTCACCTGTAGTCTGGCCATAGTCTTGGGAGAGACTCGCTATTGGGAAAGGACAACATACTCCAGAAGGATGAGGGCAATGAATGTACAAATGTGCTTGACACAATTGATGTGTGCATGGATTGTGATAGGAGTTGTATGAGCCCCTAATACAATGATTTTAAAAAAGATAGAAACACAAGTAAAAAAACAAGAAAAAATTCCATTATCTTTCAATTTTTCTACAAACTTTTTGAGGTCCCTTATTCATCTGTCACATTAGCAACTACTAGTCACCTATTTTTGCAATTCTGAAATAAATCTTCTTTGGCCTTTCAAAAACAAAAAGAAAAGGACAGCATACTTGGTAAAGGGATAGGCAGGCCTGAGGGAAGATGTTCAGCCATATTGTTTTACACAGTGGCTCCCACAATGGACCCCAGCATCACACCCATGAGGCTGGCACAGGGCTAGGCAGTGCTGCATTTTGAGGTCCATAGGATCCCTGAGTCAGAACCAATTAGATAGCACCTAGCCTTAAACTAACAACACTGAAGATTTTTCAAATTAAAGATAAAATGCCATGACCCTAAATATTGCATCATCAGTGTACTACCCAACCTCTTGATCTCTTGGTTGCAAGTTGATAATCTTTCCACTCTAGAAGGGAATGGCTCAACCTTACTAGAATTTACCAATATCAGCCTTCAGTACCATGCGAGGGCTTCCAGAGTATTTGATCCACAGACATGAAAACATTACACATCACGACACCACTTTAAAATTTAAAAAATGTGGCAATGGACTTCGTGTGTCTTATTATGTACAATATTCACAAGCTGCTGTTCTGACAGAGCAATATAACAGCTTAAGGGAAAACTGAGACACTTTCTTAGAGATAATGCAATATAAATCTTAAATCCGCTGCTATTATATGTCGATATTTTAATAAGATCTGGGAAACATGTATAAATAACAATGAATTTATTTGGTTACTTAACTGAGAATTTGTAATGATTTTGCCAATACAAATCCATTGCTACTGTTAGCATGTATGAAGTTAGTTATAAATCATACAAATGTTTATTGTATGTACAGAGCTGATGTCAATCCATCACATTGAGAAGATCATTTCTTCTTCACCGACTCTCCATTTGACGAGTTTGTTCTTCAGAAGAACAAACAACATTCTCTTGGAAGTAGTACAGACAGATGTCACGCAAAAGCGAGTATGGGGAGCCCGTCTCACGTGCTTCAGACGTGTTGTCAGGAGAGACCGGTTCTTGGAAGAGGGCTTCATGCTTGGTCAAGCAGACGGTCAGCATCAAAGGAGCTGTATTGGCATGGTGGCCACACAAATGGACTCAAACTTACCATTGGTGGGGGTTGTACAGGACCAGGCAGTCACTCCCTCTGTGGTACACAGACAGCGACACTAGGATTGGAAGCAAAGGTCCAGGATCTAATAATAACAACAGCATGTGGGCGTCTATCCAGCACCTGGTTTGCTGCAATCTCTCACTTCTAGCCTCCTTCTCGTGATCACCAAACTCAAACCCACTGCCATCAAGTCGATTCTGATTCAGAGACCCTACAGGACAGAGGAGAACAGTCTCTTTGGGTTTCTGAGACTACGTGTTGGAGCAAACACTTTTCCCCACAGAGTGACTGGTGAGTTGGGACCACTGAACTTGTGATTAGAAACTTGGAGTAACCCACTACACCACACTGTGTTCACGGTTGTTTCTTCCAGGCAGACACCTCGAAGTAAGTGGTTAGAAGTAGCTATGCATTCTCACTTAGCTCTATCGTCTTTATCTTCTTCTTGTCCTGATGTTAACCTAGGACTTCCTCACTGTCTTATCAGCATTTTATTGTTAGTTTGTTTTCAGACAATACTTAGTTTTAAGTTTCCACACAGAATTTTAGTTGTTTTTGTTGTTAGCTGCCTTCTAGCTGGCCCCTGACTCTTAACAGCTGACGTGCGGTGGTGAGAATGCTGACTGCATATGAGATATAGTGACTGGGAATCAAACCCCCGTCTCCCACATAAAGAACAAGGACTTTATTACTATAGAACACCCAGGCCCCATAGAATTTTAGTGGTTTCTAAATAAGGATGTGTCTAAGTAATCCAGTCTGTCCTTTTTCAGAGCCAACGTGCTTTCAAAAAAAATTTTTTTGAACACAACCTCCACACCCACAAATTCTCTGTTAGTTCTCACTTTATTCAAAAATACTCCATGAAAAAATATTGATATGTCAAGTCATGTTATCGGTTGCATAGTGGGGAAACTATTCTAAATATTTAGAGTCTTTAATTAGCAGGCTTTCACAAGTAGGTATGTCTAATTTCTTCCAATTCTTAGCAGATGTTGGAGAGTTAAAACTTGCACTTAAAAGAAATGGATGCATTTACAATGAAGTACTGTAATCTGGTTCTTTTGATCATTGTATTATGATTTAACTCAGGCATTTTCATTGTTTGTGCTATTTCTCCAAAGCCATGAAAGATAATATATAGCCCTCTGTCAGGAAACCAACACTCTAGTTTTGATCCTGTGTTATTTGACTACCCTGATAAATGATTCACTACTGAAGATATTATGCAGAAACCTTTTCAATGAACTTGCACGGATGTGTGTTTACTGTTGTTAGGTACTGTGCAGTTGAACTTGAATCATAGTGAACAAACCCCTGCCCCGTCCTAGGACCCCCCTCACAATTGTGAAATGTGAGCTCATTGTTGCAGCCACTGTGTCAATCCATCGTGCCGGAGGTCTTTTGCTTTTTTGCTGACGCTTTGCTTTACCAGCATGATGCCCTTCTCCGGGGACTCATCCTTCCTGTTAACAGCAGGCCCAAAGCACGTGGAGACAAAGTCATGTAATCCTTGTTCCTAAGGAATATTCTTACTGTAATTTTTCCAAGACAAATTTGTTTGTTCTTCTTGTTGTCCATGATACGTTGGATATTCTTCACCAGTACCATAATTCAAATGTATCAATTCTCCCATCTTCCTTATGAATTGTCCAGCTTTCACATGCAGACCACTGAAATTACCATGGACTGAATCAGACATACCTCAGTTCTCAGAAGAACATGTTTGCGCTTTAACATTTGGTAGAGGATTTTTGTAGCACATTTGCTCAAGATTTTGTGTAGCCCATTTGTTTGCTTGACTCTTGCTTCTATGAGTATTGATTGTGGATCCAATCAAAATGAAATCCTTGACAACTTTGGTCTTGTTCATTTATCAGAATGTTGTCTATTAGTCATTTGTGAGGATTTTTGTTCTCTTTACATTGAGTTGCAATTCATAATGAAGGTGGCAGTCTTTTGTCTTCATCAGCAAGTGCCTCAAGTCACCCTCAATTTCAGCTTTTACTGACAAAGAAACTAAACACAGTCATCAGTGGGAACCTATTATTTATTAATATATTCAGGTAGCTGTTTACTAGATTCCATAAGTCTCTGAAGGAAGAAACACTGGTCAGTAATTTGAATTAAACAGAAACTTCCGATTGTAGAAGCATTAGATGTTTTTCACTCTGTGAATTGCCATTGTTCACATTCTAGATTCCCTCATATTATGTTCATATGAAGGTAGCCAGAATACTAACATTGCTTGTAGTTGTAAAAAAAAATGACAACATACCTATTCACACTCTTTCATGTATATTTCACCATCCTTGCCTTTAAGGAGGATCCTGGCTATGTTTCTCCCAAGACAAATGTGCCTGTTCTTTTGGCAGCCCATGGTGCCATCTGTGTTCTCTGCTAATACCATAGTTCAAGTGCATCAATTCTTTTTCAGTCTTTTGAATTCAATGTCCAACTTTCAAATACATATGAGGCTATTGAAAACACCATGGTCTGGGTCAGGCATACCTTAGCCCTCAGAGTAAATCTTGCTTTCCAACATTTTAAAGAGGTCTTGTGCAGTGGATTTACCCAATGCAAGGTGTCTTTTGATCATATTGATTGTGGATCCAAGCAAGACAAAATCCTTTACTACTTCAATCTTTTCTCTGTTTATCATGTTACCTACTAGATCAGAGCCAGAGCTTTGGAATCATTAATTAACTGCTATGTATATATTTTGCATAATTAACACATAATAGTTCTATGTTGGATGTAACTCAAACAACCCAACTTCCATCAGATCCCATTCTGACACATAGCAAGCCCATAGGAGAGACTAGAACTGCTCCCAAGGGGTTCCAAGGCTGTAGATCTTTGTGGAAGGATACAGCCTCATCTTTTCCCCACAGAATGGCTGGTAGCTTTGAACTCCTAACCTTGCATTTAGCAACTCAATGTATCACCCAGTACATCAGCAGAACTCCCCAGATTTCAGCAGGATGCAAAAAAAGAACCACCTTTTTGCTTTTAATGAGCTCATAGTTTGATTTTTGACAAGTACCTATGCCTTAGTTTTACTCTTATTTCTACTTCTCTGGTTTTATTTACGGCAGAAAAATAGAAATAACTATTCTTAGAATAGCCATGATTCTGTTATGACTATCTTTCTAATCTATTCAACCTACACAAAACACTCTCTGGGATTATTTATCACAAGTCATTCTACAATTGTAACCACATTGTCCACTGAAGGATGCATAGTATTTATAACATTTCTCCTAAATGAACAACAGCTGTGGTAAAGTAACCCATTTATGAGAAATCTCCTATTGGGAAAGATTGTCATATAGATATTATCTCAGCCATTCATCTCAACCCACCATGACTACTTCCTCTAACCTCGCCTGTTTCTTTGAGTGAGGCTAGTTGACTTGGTTCCATCTATGTCCATAAGTCACTTCAGAACAGTGGTTCTCAACCTGTGGGTCATGGCTCTTTTGGGGGTCAAACAACCTTTTCACAGGGTCTGCCCCATTCTTAGCAGTAGCAAAATTACAGTTATGAAGTAACAACAACAAAAATTTATGGTTGGGGGGTCACCACAACATGAGGAACGGTATTAAAAGGTCGAGGCATTAGGAAGGTTGAGAACCTGGTTTCGATGGTCAGCATTTTCTTAAAGAATATGTCATTCATAACAGCACAGTCAGCAGCTCCGTAACCCTGAATCACAAGGGCCATTTTACGAGCCTTCAGTAAAGTACACATCTCCAGCCTATGGAACCAGTTCATACAGACATCAATGCATGCCATCACATATTCAATCTTAGAATTAACTTCCCCTTCTCTGCCTCCATGATAACTAATCAAGTTTCTGATTATAATTTGGTTCCCCAAATAATTTTTTCTTTTTTGGATAGAATAGAATGGATGCCCAAAAAAAGGTGCTTCCAGTCCCTTTGGAGGTTTCTCATTTTCGTCTGGAGCATATGTAATTGCTCCAGACTGCTAAGCTAGGGAACAAATCTTATACTATTATGACTTCAACAAAAATGGAAAAATATTATAGTGCTGGCTGGGTGGCTGTCCCCACCCCCTTCCAGCCATAATAACCAGACAGCTTTCTGATATCCTCCTCGATGTCCATGGCTTGGTCATTTGTAATGTGGCTTGTATTTGCCAATTTGTGTTTGTCAGTAATTATTATGGTCTCATTTTCGGCATAGGAAAGAGAAACCACACAGATATTCTAAGGAGAAAGGAATATAATACAAAAAGCTACGTGTCTGAAAAATCATAGGAAAGGCCGGAAGACTGGGACAAGTAAAGTAACAGGAACGAATCCTAAATTTGTGCAGACCTGACCTGTGAGGGGAAGCTACTCTCACAATCAGGAAAGTGAGAAGCCTGCAGATTGTTGGTGCAAATGTTGAGTTAAAACTCTTACTGCATCACAGCTATGATCCGGGGACCCAGAAATGGGTCAGGCTGCCACCACTACTGCCATCGCCCCCCAACATGGTGTCAGAGGGAGGTGAACATGGGAAACACGGTGCTGCTCCTGACTGCCCATTGCGAGTCAAGAAATAAACTGAACCACACAAACAGGCGGAATAAGTTTTTCTCGTGGTTGTTTTTCTTTCCAGAACACAATAGGAAAAAGGCCTACTATTCATTTCTGCCTTCAAAACTTCACTCTAGAGAGCACGTGTTTGGTAGAAACTGTCATCAGATCATAGGCAATGTCGTCTTTTTGTTCACTCGTTTTTAACATCCCCACCTTTGGAAGATTTTAAAAGGCATTATAGATATAGATAACACAGAAAAAGTGCATGTCAGTCTCCCTCCCTCCCTCCACATCCAACAGGTCTCCCTACAAACAACAGTAGTTGTACACCCGGTATCCTATGGTGTACACATCCTACTGTACAGGCACTGTCTTACTGCATGTACATGATGCCTGCATATGATCCAAACTGTGTGCTGGAATTTGTGTAAGCTAGTTTATTTAGTAGAATGTACTGTATCACACCCTGTAGAGACCATACCCTTGTATGCTACCAGTAATGGAAAAGCCTTCATGTTATGGAGAGAGTTGAGAAATGGCAGGACAAGTCCCAAGGCAAATAGTCTACTCCGCCCTTGGTGCCATGCGTAAAGAATCTTGACTTCTGACCTCCCTACCTTCACTTAACTGAGACGTCAACCGCTGCAATGTGCTGTTCCTTTCCTTCTAATCCCCCACATACTTTTCTCATTTTAGTTTAGTCACATTTATGGAGCATCAGTTATTTCTTCCCAAATATCTACATTCAATTATCTGCCTCTTTTCCAGGTCACACAGAGAACCAGAGAGTAAAAAATGTGCATTCCTAGAAGAATGAAAATATACAGCCAAGCTTTCTCCACCTTCCTCTAAAAAGCTTCGGTGCCCTGTGCTCACCGCTGACTTCATTTATCTATAGGTTGGCTCTTGATAGCTTTGTGTGCGCTTTGGAAAGTTCAGCCAAGACAGCTGCATGATCACCGCAGAGACAATAGCTCCCACACACAGGGTTACATGGATTAAAGAACCCGATCCATCAGTAAATCTGCCAGATGGCAGTGGAAGAAAGCTTGTAACCCTCTAACTTTCATTTCAACAGCAGCAAACAATGTTCAATGTTTAAAATAAACTCTTCCAGATGAGCTGAAGATAAACTCTGAGGTGGGTGCACTTGAGTTTGCTAGGCTGTGGCTCTGAAGTGTTTGATTACATTAACACAAACCCCCGGGTAGAACCAGCTTCTGTCAACAAAATGCTTAGGCTTGAACACCTACTACATGAGGCCATTTCCTGTGCTTTCATGTCCCAGTGGCAGAAACAGCTTTTCACAAACGAATACTGATTATGTGAGAGTCGGTCAAAAAGAATTGCTACACATTTGATGGCCACCCCCACCCCTTAACCAATAAAAATATCAAAATGTGAAGCTATTGTTTTCTGGCATATTCTCTAAGTCCATATATTCTCTATTTCCATCTCTCTAACCCTTCTCCAAAGAATCCTGGCAGTTTGCGCAGTTGTGTCAAGAGACAGAGATCATGTTCCTCTTCAATGCTCGTAGACTTCTGAGGATAGAAACATGTCTAAGGGGTAAGATCTGGGCTGGAGGTAGCTGGGGTAAGGTTTCCCCATCAAATTCTCCTAGTACAGATCATGCCAGCGCCGAGAATAAGCGGGTACATTGTTATGATGGAAAACAAGAAATTAGTCGGTGCAGCGTTCTTGGTAATAAACCAAGGCCATTTTTCATTTTCTTAAAACCTCACCATAATGAGCCCCCCAAGTGCTCTGTGTCCTTTAACAAAATATATCAGGATTGTCCCTATGGCATTCCAATGAAGCCGCCAGTGCCCTCTGAGCTGACCTTCCTGTCTTGAAGTTCACTTATCTGGTACATCAACCCAGAAGCTGCAGCTTTGCTTGGACCTTTTATTTTTTTTTAAACATTTTATTGGGGGCTCATACAACTCTTATCACAGTCCATACATCCATCCATTGTGTCAAGCACATCTGTACATTTGTTGCCATCATCTTTCTCAAAACATTGGCTTTCCACTTAAGCCCTTGGTATCAGCTCCTCATTTTTACCCCTCCCTCCCCCATCTTCCCCCTTCCCCTCTCCTTCTTGAACCCTTGATAATTTATAAATTATTATTTTGTCATGTCTTACACTGTCCGACGTCTCCCTACACCCACTTTTGGACCTTTTATATAAGGCACACTCAGGCAAGTGTACTAACTGAGGAGCATTGCCTGCAACCATCGGCTGATCACAAAGACATGCTAAAACACAATGGCTTAGAATAAAACCTCTGCATGCACGGGTGACCGGGAACCCAAGTAGTATTACTTTTAAACTTACCCTTGTATATTTCTCCAAACTAAGGCACATCACAATACTACAGGTTCGCACAGATAAACTTCTTTGAATCTATTTCAAACTTAAAATATTACTTAGTCATTCACCTTAGTGCTCCGTGTATAAGGAATCCTATCTGACAGAATTCAAATCATATAATCTCCCATTATAGAAAAAAAGGCGGGGGGGAGTAAGTGGAAGGATTTAGAACCAATAGCTGAACAAGTACCTACATAAATGGAGTATACCAGAAAACAAAAGCAAACCAAAAATGAAAGTAAATAAGCACATACTGGGTACAAGTAATATTTTTTAAAGTTAGGGTTTATAAAGGAAGTCAGGAATTGCTGAATTTTGGTTGTTTGAAGTTTAAAGACTCTCAAATCCACCATTTCGACGGACACGGGGTGGGATGCGTGGCACGCATGCGTTAGGGCAACTACTCAAGATAACCTGATCTAACTATGGGATACTCATGAGCTCAACTATGAGTTGAGCACAGCAGAAAGTTCACAGAAGAAATGAGCTGCAAACCCCACACTGATCATTAAATGATTAGCCCTCTTAAATCTCATTAACATACTATGAAAAGACGTGATGGTGCAGTCATTTATTTTAGACGCCTCTTCTAGCCACAGTCTTCTTCACTCCCACCAAGTGACGTTTTTCTGGACGGAGCTGGATAGGAGAAGGCTGGCAAAGATGCTGATAGGATTCTATGATTCAGTTGTCATTGATTCCTAACAGAAATGATTGTGACTTAAAAACTTGGAACTCTAATGCGGGGATTAGTCGGTTTATCATCCTGCTGGGTTGACAACTCAGAAGTACCAGGAGGATTTCACTACTATCAAGAAAAAGAGTCCGGAATGGAGCATGTCATTTGGACCCCGAGATTCTTGTGCAGGCACCGGGAAGTCTGACCACAGAGAAGCAGCAGAGGACTAACAACGGCAGAACCACAGCCAGAGCAAGAGATGGTGGTGTGCTGCCCAGCCCACAGAGCTAGTAAAACCGACTGGCTTCACACAGAAGGCTTCCTTTCAGAAATAGGTGTTTCAGACACTTAATCGGGGGAGCTTGGTGGTACACTGACCTATGGAGCCTGAGCTGAGCGCCTTCGGGTTTTGGATTATGGTAGAGCGGTGTGCCGTTTGGGCATTTATTGGTAGTCCTAAAAAGATGTGTAATATTGACTTAGCAGGATGGAGGCCAAAGGGCCTTGTGGCTGAGTGACCAGGAGACCCAGGCGGAAGTCTACCAGCAGTGAATAGGCTATCCTGATTGGAGGAATTCCATTGAGTGTTTCAGATCCTGGATCCTGTAATAGACCCTATCAATGTGAGGACAGTTTCTATGTTCTGTTGTGATCATTACAATGAAGTATTAAACGAAGCTGAGGAGTGGGGAGTGCTATGGGTGGGATGGATGGCAACAGGATTAGCAAAGGAGGAAAGAGGGTGGAGGCGTGTTGGACCTCAGCCTTGTAAGAATTAGCTTTGGGCTGATTAGTTTAATTATCTTTCCCTATTAGGAAGTAAGACATGATTAGAAATGTTATAGGAAAACAAGATTTAGTACGGAAGCAGGTCAGATGTAGCCCACATGCTGTTTTTCAACTTAGAATCAATTATATCGAGTTATTAATACAATCTATTGGAACATTGTATAAAATAAAACACATTGCCACATTTGGATTAGAATTCTGTAGAAAGCATGACTCACTCCCTACAATACAGTCATTGCCAATCCCTCCAAAGTGAAGCTTTGTCAGAGATTAAACACAAAACAGAAGGAGAAGAAAACGAAATTAAAACCCTCACCCACTGCCATCGAGTTGACTTTGACCCAGGAACCTTATGACAGAGTGGCAATTAGAATCCTTATTTGGAGTTTCTGAGACTATAAATCTTTAGGGCAGACAGCCTCAGACAGCTAAGGCGTAGCTGGTGGACTTGAGTCACCAGCCTTTCGGTTAATTATTGCTTAACCCACTATGCAACAAGTAATTGTCAGTGATAGCTCTATTTTATGGAATAGAAGGCTTGTTATTTGGAATTTGTTATAGGAAAAAAGGAATAAAGAAGGTATCATAAAAAATGAATCAAACATTATTATTTGAATTTAGAACATATGACATGGTTATTTGCCTGGCTTACAAGGGTCACCAGGTATTACTATTTTTGTTGATTTTTTAGCTTGTTTCTATTTGACTCTGTGCCCTTGTGGTGTAGTGGCTTACTTGTGGGGCTGTTAACCACAAGGTCAGCAGTTTGAATCCACCAGCAGCTCCGAGGGAGAAAACTGTGGACTTCTATTCCCATAAAGAGTTACAATTTCAGAAACCCACAGGGGTAGTTTTACCCTGTCCTCTGATTGCCCTGGTACAGAATCAACTCAGTGGCAGTGAGTTTGGTTGGGGAGTATTGTTATGCATTTGGCTATTTCACCTTGACCTTCTCAGATTATGCTCATAAAGAAGTGTAGTCTATGATCTGCAGGTTTTGTACCTTTACAATGGAGTTAAAGTTAGTCACATGCAAACCATTAAATAAGACACCTTTTAGATTTTACTTTTTAGCATGTCACACTATTTTGAGATTTTGTAAAAGCAAATGTTTATTCATTTACTTTAAAAATTTTAAAACATTTCATTTTCATAGGAATATTATTTGTACTCACATTTCATTGGTTTGTATGATGATTCATAACTTGTATTACAATTATTGGAGCCCTGGTGGCACAGTAGTTACATGTTGGGCTCTAAACAGAAGGCCAGCAGTTTGAAACCACCAGTCACTCTCTGGGAGAAAGATGAGTCTTCTATTCCTGTAAACAGTTCACAGCCTCAGAAACCCAGCGGTGATTCTGCCTTGTCCTAGAGGGTCACTATGAGTGCTAAGTGATTTGATGACAGTGAGATTTCGACTAACAAGCACAGCTAGTAATGGACACATAGGTTTGTTGTGGTGTTTTTTGTTCCCTCCTTTATTCCCAGTGCCTAGAGAATAAGGCCTGGCACACCATAGGTGCACAATAAATGTTTGTGAAATGAGTGAATGCATGGCACAGAACTCACTGTTTATAAGTATGTAATAGAGCTGGAGTGTGCAGAGGGCTGGGAATGTGCCAAAGGAGACCCTAGCAGGCTTGACCAAGTACATGGTGTCTGTATTGGTATGCTTTACAAAAAGAATGGAGAGAATCAGTTGTCACAGCAGGTCTGCTGGATAGTGGTTGGTTAAGTGGTTGGTTGACTGTGCTCTGTTCAGGCAACAATCTTAGTAAAGCTCTTCCTTCCCATCTGTCTAAAAACAGTCTTTCCTCTAGGAATACACCACATCACCTTCTTCCATATTAACCTGAAACTAATTTAACTCACCACTGCCCACGGAGAATTTGGAAGTCTGGACTTTGAACAAGCTTCTTTTACATTTTTAGCAAGATAAGGGAACGTTAAAAAAAAAAAGGCAAGAATCTTGTTAAAATGTAAATTCTGGCTCAGTGTAGCTGGACCGGAAATGCAGATTCTCAGTAGGGTGTAGAACCTGAATGAATTGGTTTCAAGCCCTGTTGGAAACATTTGAAGCTATCTGTGGGGTCCAAGCTCCTAAAGGGTGCTTCATAAAATATTCCCTCTTGTGTGTCTTAAGACATTTGGAATCAATTAGCTATTCAAATCTAGGTTCTTCCAGCTCTCTGGCCAGGCCCAGCAGGCTTGTTGGGAGAAAGAGTTGAAAGCAGATAAATGTTTTTCCTCACACCAACATCTATAGTTGGAAAGAGATGAAAAATTAACACCCCAGAACCTCACGCTCTAGCTTCCAAAATCTATAGCACATAGTCATACAAATTCAGACCTGGTGTAGAAGAAGCACAGGAGACTTATTAAAAAATAGTAGATGTTGCACACATGGGAATGACTAACATAAATGGTGTCTTAAGGACACGGTGAAGTATAGTTCACCTTTGAAAAACACAAGTTCGAGCTGAGCCAAATACACTGCCATCGAGTCAAGTCCTACCCTTTAAAAGGCTCCCAAACTTGGCTGAGCACTGGAATCACCTGGGGTGTTGGCGAAAATAAAGATCCTTTGTCCCAATTTGATATGGAATAAATTAGAATCTCCAGGGGGAGGAGCCTAGGATTCTGTATGATGGAACCTAGATTAGGAGCCTAGGCTATAAAGGGAGGGGTGGACCGGAGTGATGGGGAAGCGGGCAAGGTTTTGTGAATCTTCACAGAAGCCCGCAGGCTCATCTTTCTCCTTCTGGGTGCCTGGTGGGCTGGAATCATGACCCGTTAGCAGCTCAGTACTTCAACCGCTGCACCACCACGATTCTTGTCACTTAGCCCCTCCCTCGAAAAAAAAAAAATAGCGACTCTGAGCCAAGTTAGGAGCAGAAGCCCAGGAATCTCATCCCTTCTTAGAACACATTCCTTCAAATAGAAGTTAGGTTCTCAGAAAATGAAAGTCAAGAACTGGCATAGAAAATGAGTTTCTAACACGTGTATCCCATACATAAAGATCCCTGGGGACTTAGCGAGTTCAGCATGGACTCTGCAGGAGAAGAATCAGGCAGTCTGCTCTGCCAGAAGTTTGCAGTCTGAAATCCTACACAGGGATGCTGAGTTGGCCCGGACTCTGCAGCAGTGGGATGGTCAGCATGGACTAGGTGGCAGGGGGTCTTGTGTGGTGTATTACAGGTTTTGCCACAGCGTTGCCATTTACTGATTGCTCAGTGGGATGGTTAGAGCCAGCAGGAGGGTGGAAGACCAGAGAAGAAGGGTTTAAGCATCTTTAGAATCCAACTCGACATACTCTAGCTCTTGGTCCTACCCTCCATTCCATAAAACACTCAGGTGGGAAGGCCATCTTCCAAGTGGCAGCCGTTTTCCCATCATAGTAGGTGTTTCCAGATGAGTTTCGAGTTTTTCACAGTGATAAACTAATATATCCTATTTTATTAGGGTGCTACACACAAGGACTCTGAAAGGGTCAACTCTTAAAAGAGATGAAAATTGCCAGAAAAGCATCAGGTATCAAAATGCAGCCAGAAACGATGGTGGTAAAGGAAAAAGGGAAAGGGGGGAAAGCGAGCTCCTTTTTAATGAAGCCGAGGTGTGGGACAGATTTATTAGCTCCCATTTTTCCAAGTTGCTTTCTGGTGTATTTCCTGCCCATATTTCTAAATTCACCTGGTCCCTGGGTAGAATTACTTAAAAAAAAAAAAAAAAGAAGAACGAAAGAAAATGATGCAGGTACACCTGTTCCACCTGCTGGGACTTACCTGTGATGCAGATCCTTTCTTGTCTTCATGACCCAACGCTCCAGTAGGAAGAGACCTGCTGTACAGCCTGCCCAGATTGAATACGGGAACGAAACAAACTGGGCTTAAATATCATTGTGGTAGTTATATAATCATTTGTCAATTTAAGGATTAAAAGTGTAGGGGTGGAGTGTAGCGTCTCCTTGGAGGCAGGAGACACCTCTCTCTCTCTGGGTTCACTTCCTGGGAGACATTGCAGCTGACAAGACACAGGGAACTACACTAATGCCCTGAGTTGCAGAAGTCACATGGACCTACCCTGATGCCACCAAACATCGGAAACTGGAGAAGCCATGTAGAACCCTGCCAGCACTGATGCTTACGATGCCACTGGATCCAAAAACTTTCTATCCACTGGCCTGTGACCATCCTGCATTCAATGTCATTGCATTTGTTTCGTGAGTCTGAAGAGGACTTTATAGATTGGTATCGGACCTAGGGATTAATATTGGACTTAGGACCGAACTGGGTTGGGATGCTTAATGTACAGTTATCCTTTCCATAAAACTCTCTCTTATACACCAGCGTCTCCCTGGATTTGCTTCTCTCGTCTACACAGACTAACACAATCACTAACCATGAGCACAATTGCCAGTAAAATCAATTTAGTCACGGTGCCTTTGCCCCAAAGCAGATGGCAGAAACAGGTAGTCACGGTTATACGCAGGTCATTTTGATTCTGTGATACAGATGCCTACCATTAATAACGCCCTGGATATTTGCATGTACCTCATTCATTATGGATCAAATATTTACTGTGTGGCAAGACTCTTATTCTAAAAGGAAAATCAATGAGTCCCTTTCCTTGAAGAATTCCAAGTGTAGGATTGAACCTAATCTGATAAAGCTATCAAGTTCAATAGCAACACAGCACACAGACCATTGGTTGTCTCCTGGGAAGTCACTGGAGCTCTGGTGATGTCCCAGTTACACTTGGACTGCTCACAACAATTCAATACCCCCAACTGCTCCACTCCCTTAAGGAGCTGCAGTCTAGGAAACTCACAGGGACAGTTGTACCCTGTCCTGTAGGGTCGGCTCTATGGCAGTAACTATTGGGAAGTCATTTGAGGGGAACCTTGAAGTGTAAGTAGTGCTCCTAGTGAAGAGGGAAAAGGTATTCTCAACTGAAAGAACAAGAGCAAAAGCCCAGAGTGGTGAGTGAGAGGGTCACTAGTCCATATTGAAGACTTGAGTTCTAATATGGAATGACTAGCGCCGTGTTGTCCAAGATACTGGCCATTAACCCCAAGGGCTATTTTAATTCAAATGAACATTAAATAGCATCAGAAACCCAGTTCCTCATTCACAGTAGCCACTTTTCCAGATCTCAAGAACCGTTAAGTCTAGTATCTACCATGCTGGTCAGTGTAGATCAACTTATTTCCATCGCTGCAGAAAGTTCTACTGGATAAAGCTAAATAGGGGTGCAAGCATAGCCTAGGCCAGTTGACCAGAGTTTAAGTTTTAATTCAAAAAGAAGTGATTTATTAGCTATTATGCAAATTTCCTTGGACAAGAGTCTTGCGGGATACTAACACAGTGGCAAAGCTATAGCCTGTTTTACCCACTCTGCTTCCACAGTGGAGTAAAAGACTTCATTTGAAGAAGGATTGTTTGAGGCAATTGGAAACAACCAGTTTTTCAGGCAGAGAAGTGACACCGATTTGAACTTCAGATATGAAGGGCTTCAAAAAATTGGTGGAAATTGCCATTAAAAGATAATGGGGGGGGGGGGGAGGAAGGGAGATAATGTTAGTTTCCACCAACTTTTGGAAGCTCCATTGTATTAACCTTCAGAGCAGTGGTCACGATAGTATGAGGAGACTGGAGATACCAAGATCAGTCAAGACTCATGATGATTAAATGATAAAAGGTTGCAACCAGTGAAGCTTACAAAGAAATACACAATTAGAATAGACACCAGTACATTTATTCCACAAAAGAATTGTGTACATAGTAGGATATTATTTCTATACATACAAAACAGTATACTAAGAATATTTAACACCTTGGCCATGAAACTCAAATGATATGTCAAGAACTTTATTTTCCAATTATTGAATTTCCTAAATATATAATCCATACTTGTCCAATAATAATTTAAAAATAGGTTATAGTGATATTATTCATCATACTGTAAGATATTTTGGCTTATATCCACTATCCTCCAAAAGAAATGTTTAGTTAACTTGAAAATATCCACACGTGGATGTAGCAGTTCTGTCTTACAAATGAAATTGTTTTGTCAAGTAGCAAGGCATCACTGCACACTGTTCCTGGCTGTGAATACAACTGTCAGTTTTATGAACAGTTCTCTTCTACCTCTTATCTCTATTTTAATATGCCAACCATCACTTCACTGATATCCCAGAGTTTTCTTGCCACCAACTCATCCAGGGCTTTGGGCAAAAGTTCCTCCTCTTTACAATCCCCAAAGTACTTTCCTGACACGCCTTCTATCTCAGGTGAAGAGGCTAAATAAATAGAAGTCTGGGCACCTTCTGCTGGAGTTTTGAAAAAAGCCCAGGACACTAAGTTGAAAATGGGTTTGACAAGCAAGGGAATGTTTATGTGCCTCCCGAGATTGGTTCGGACAATCCCAGGATGTAACACATTGACAGTAACGCTGGTGCCTTCTAAGCGGCGGGCTAGTTCTCTAGTGAAAAGAATATTAGCTAGTTTGCTCCGACTATAACAGAAACTTTTATTGTAGTTCTGTTCACTGTTCAAGTCTTCAAAGTTGATGTCGCCATATTTATAGAGTTTAGAGGAAACTACCACAATCCTGCTGGGAGCTGAATTTTTGAGCAGTCCAAGAAGGAGGTTGGTGAGCAGGAAGTGCCCGAGATGGTTCACTCCAAACTGCATCTCAAATCCATCTTCAGTCTTTGCATAAGGGCACTGGAAGATCCCGGCGTTGTTGATCAAGACATCCAGCCTTGGCTCTTCCTTCAAATGTCAAAGAGAAAGGAGCGAATTATGAACACAAGCCTTTAACTTTGGCTCTGTTGGAAAGAGGGAACCAATTATAAGGATCTATATGTGACCTCCGCCCTGGGGGACGGACAACAGAAAAGTGGGTGAAGGGAGATGTCAGGCAGGGCAGGATATGACAAAATAAACAATTTATAAACTATCAAGGGCTCATGAGGGAGGGGGGAGGGGAGGGAGGGGAAAAATGAGGACCTAATGTCGGGGGCTTAAGTGGAGAGCAAATGTTTTGAGAATGACGAGGGCAATGAATATACAAATGCGCTTTACACAATTGATGTGTGTATGGATTGTGATAAGAGTCTTATGAGCCCCTAATAAAACGATTAAAAATAATAAAAATAAAAATGTTTTTAAAAAAAGATTTTGGGAGAAAAAAAGCATAAACAGGAGACAGATGGTTTTCAATATCAGTTGTTAGCTCATGAGGGAGAGAACTCTTCGGAACATTACCAGTTTAGTTTGTAATTGGCGGGGATTCATTTGCAGGCTCTGCCTCATACAAGCAATATTTATGACCATTTGTTAAATGGCCACGTTTTCTCAATCACTAACAACTGAATACAGAAATGCATTTGTCCACAGTACCCTACGAATGGATTTAGATCCTGACTCTATAAGACTTTCTACCTGATTTATGCTTTTATAACTTGATAGTTACTAATACACATCTTACTTCACTAAGAAGTTGAATTTCTGATCCGTACAAGGATCCTGCTTTGAAGAGGAGTACAGTTAATTTGGGGGAATGGGCACTCCACTAATTCCACATTTATCCTCTTCAATTCAGGTAATTTATGAGCATATCATTTTGGGAGTTGTCATGTAAATACTCAGATCACAACCAGATCACAAGAAATGCATTTCTGATCAATTAAAAAAAAATCTTGCAAACTGCTAAAAATACATTTAATGTGTCTATGATGGGTTTTCAACAACTGAGAATGGGAAAGGGGGGAAAAAGCCCTTTTCACAGGTTCCTGGCCTTGTGCTAAGTACTTTTTGCAAGCTTGTTCACTGACTGCTCCCTCCCTCAACCCCCATAGAAAGCGTGAAGCATGGAAGTCAGGCCAGGTGATTGACCCCGTGTCACAGTGGCGAAGCAAAGGCCTGAGGATGAATGTGATAGCAGTGCTTTTTGTCTGAAGTAGCAGTCCATCCACCCCATGCCTCGAATGGGGGTTTTCAAACCACTGCTAGAGAATCCCTGGGAGATGGACTACGGATATAATAGAAGCAGGTCAGCAGCACTGTTCATCGCCAGCATGCCAAAAACTCCCTGCCCAGTCAATTTCCACTCACCGTGACCCCACAGGACAGGGTAGACCTCCCTCACATCGGCTGGTTGTGAACTAACGACCTTGTGGTTAGCAGCCAAATGCATAACCACTATTCCACTGGGACTCAATGACTCTCCCAATACTACTATGGTATCAATAGTAAGGGCAACATCAATAATGCTTTATTCTATTCTTTTGAGACTCAATGGCACAATGAGAACTTGTTCAAGATATTTCTTTAAAACTGGGCCAAGCACTAGAGGATGTCAGAGATGCAAAGTGGAGCTAGCATCATGAATATTTTAAAGAATGCTTTAAAATACACACATGCACAATAAATATCAGAAACCACCTAAAACAAAATCCACTGTCTTCTAGTAGATTCCAAACTCTGTTCTGAGAACAACCCAGGAAGACAGAGTAGAATTGCTCCACCATGTTTCTAAGACTGGGTTTTATGGGAGCAGACAGCCTCACCATCCCCACTCAAGAGCTGCTGGTTTGAATAGCCGACTTTGAATTAGTAGCATGATATCTAGACCATAGAACCACAAGGGCTGTTTAGAAACCACACCCGTTGATTATCAATACTGTTTCATGTAACAGCAAAGAAGGTCAATAAGAAATGAGGCGGGATCATCAACAAACATCTTTTACTTTTATCTTGTCTCTGGAGTTCAAAGCCCAGCAGCTGTCAGGGTCAGCATTAGGCTGCCTACTGCAAGGGGGTGGGGTGGGGGTGATTCAAACCCCCAGTCAAGAAAGATGGGGCTATCTCCTCCCATAAAGATTACGGCGTCATAAACCTTTAGATGGTCACTGTGATGTGGGATGGAAGTATGTCTTGGCTTTTTCCCCACTATATGAACACCACCTCTTCAAGCTAAGAGATTGGTAGAGTAGAAATGGATACTTTGACCCTATCCTCCTGGATCTTTCCAGATTACAGTGCGGCAACTGAGAATTTCCTGAAGTCTTTTCCTTCTTAAATCATGTAAATTGTTCTTCTTTCACCCTCTCCGGGTTCCTCTCTGGATGGGCAGAGAGAGAAATGCACCATATGCTCCAGGTGTGATGGCAGTGACGACCCGCGAATAAATTAATGTGAGGTCAAATCTTACTGGCCTTTACGCCAAGTATAAATGAAAAGAAAAATGTTTTACATCTCACAACTGTTATCAAAGCCTACCTGGCAGACGAGTGACTATTTCTCTTTCTGTCTCCCTAAGCACCTGTAGCTTTTCCAATAGCCAACTTCAAAAAACAGGCAAGAGTTCAGCCATGGGGGAAAGAGAGGAGTTGTTCTTTTCCACTAATCCTTTGGAAAGGTGTCCTAAATTAATCATTTCTGAACCATCATTCTTCGCTAGGCTTATGTTAAGACTTTATCATTTACTATTTTTTCAAGTTCTAGGAGATAAAGGGCAAACATACCAAAAGTGCCAACCTGTGGGAAATCTATATTTCCTTCCCCCTCCACTCCCCTCTTTCTGATTATAGTCACTACTTTAGAGAACTTCACTGAACTTTAAAAAGAACACAGAGAAGCAAGGGCAACAACTGAGTTCGCTATGGAACAGGTTCTGTCCCAGTTTGAAGCTGCCAGGTGCTGTGGAGTTACTTTGGATCCATAGGGGCCCCACATCAGATAGGGACTCCCCCTGAGGGTTTCCTAGGTTGCTGTTTTATGGGAACTGGTGGCTAGGGCTTTCTCCCTTGGAACCTCTGTGTGGGTTTCAGCTAACAACCTAGTGTTTAACTACTGCCCCCACTAGGAGTCCTTAAAGCAGTTTTAAAAACAAAGCAATCCAAATCCACTCCTATTGAGTCAATTCTTACAGTGACCCTGGTTGGGTTTCCAAGTCTGTGAATTCTTCTGGAAACAGCCAACTCTTTCTCCTGTGGAGTGCTTGGAGGCTTAAATCTTCTACCTTGCAGTCAGTAGCCCAACGCCTAACCTAGAACATCATCAGCTCTTTCTTTAATATAGATATTAAGAAACAAACAGTCCCATTTTGATAATAGGAAAATATAGTGCATTCAACAGCCCATATATTATCACTTGTTCCATTATTAAATGGAAGACATCTTCCATTAGTAAATGCCAACTGTCAGAGAAACCACTTCTGCAGCTTACCTACTGTGTGCCAAATGCCCAAACCCCGCGGGCACTGTGGGATATTTTAGTTTTCAAGGGAAGCAGGGATTCATCCAAGGACTTCAAGCTACATTAGCCTGTGCCATTATCCTTTCGGTGATGTCATCTTTGTGGAGGAGCCTGGTGGCACAGTGGTTATACACTGGCTGCTAATGGAAAGGTCAGCAGCTCGAAACCACCAGGCCCTCTGTGTGCAAGACAGAAGGCACTCTCTACTACTACAGAGAGTTCCAATCTCGGGAATCCAGAGGCCATTCTACCCTGTCCTACAGGGGCACTGTGAGTAGGAACTGACTTGATGGCAGTGGGTTTTTTTGTTGTTTTCAAGTTTGGTAACAAAAAAGCAAGTGTTGTGCTAAAAATAAATCGCTGTGCGGCAGAAATCGAGTGTGGCAATGTGCCACCTGATTCCAAAGTTTGAGAAGTTGGCACAATGGCTAACAGGAACACACATCCTATTAAGAAGTGTGGTTCTTTAAGAATGAAATGTCATTTTTCTTTCGAGTATATATCTAAGTTAAGAAGACATAAATACTTAATAGGTTGCTTGGATCGAGCTGGTAGCTATTTCTTTGGGCCTCAGGGCACCATGAAAGAATTACGAAGCACTCTGTTGAAGAGTCCTGGTAGCGTAATGTTTAAGTTTTTGGCTGCTAGCAGCAAGGCTGGCAGTTCACACTACCTAATTGATTGTACTAGAGATGTGGCAGTCTGTTTCCTTGAATCTCCATGAAGCAGTTCTACTCTGTCCTGCGAGGTCACTATGAGTCAGAGTGGACTCAATGGCTGTGGGTTCAGTACTTTGCAAACAAAGTTTGGGGACGCTACAGTCAGGACTACCTTTCTTCTGCTAGCAAGTTTTATCCCTCTCTGAAAGATCCCTTGCAAGTTCACTTGCACAAGAACTCTTCCCACCTCCAAGGAAACAGGGCATGCTGGTCAGCAAACTGTGCGCTGTCTGTACAAAGAAGTCTCCACTTCACTGCCAAGCAGCAGCAATAAGGATTAATTTAACCCAAAGGCTTTGGAGACAGGGCCATAGGCAGGTGACTCGGCCTGTCCATGCCTCGGTTTCCTCAGATTATCAAACAGGGATGTTAAGTCCAACCTTAGAGGGTCACTGTGAAGATTTAATAATCATAGCCAAGGACTCTTTAATTTCCTTTAAAATACCTGAGTATTTGGCTTAGCGGGGCTGGCACATACTACACCTTCAATAAACGATAAATATTCTTTTAAGCCCTAGCCAGTTTAAAACAGGTGCATGCTATTGGAAATCAGGAGGGACTGGTTCAGGATGGTGCTAGTTGAGGGCACTAGTGGCACCCAGTTAAACTGTCTCAACAAGAACAACGAAATGGGATGCTGCTTCCTCAATCTCCATGCTCTGAACTTCCTGCCAAATGCTCAAGGATTCTGAATTCTCACTCGGATCCCGCCCCATAGCGACCTTATCGGATAGGGGAGAACAGCCCGGGTGCGTAGTATCAGAGTTGGTAAATCTTGATGAGCACATTAAAGCCTCCTCGTTCTCCCCGGGGGAGTGGGGGCAGCTGGAGGTTGGATAGCCCACCTCGTAAGCACTTAGCCCCCACGGCTTAATGCAGACCAGCTTCTGCCACAGGCAATGCAACTCCAGTATCTGGTGGGACTATGGTTGGCCCGTCCTCATAAACTGTGCTTCAGAGGTGGCTTTCCTATTTCCCTCTTGGGATCATTTCTTTCTCAACATCCGTGGGCAGAGAGCCCCTAAGTTCTGTTGATTTCCCTGGGCTACCACTAGCAGGCCTCATCACAGTCATTCTACTTCATTATTATTATTTAAACCGACAGGCTTCATCACTTCCAAGGTCACACCCCCTCCCTCCAAGGGCCGCCCCTTCCACACTCGGCCCCGCGCACAGCAGGCCCCACCCCGCGGCGCCCGCCACCGGCCCCTTCCGCCTGTCTTGGACCCTCCGGGGCCGCTGGGCTCCCGAGCCCCCACACCTGGAGCAGCTCCTGGCAGAAGGCGCGCACTGAGCGCAGGGAGGCAAGGTCCAGCTCCTTGACGACCAGCTCGCCGGCCGCGCGGGCGTCGGGCCGCGGGCCTTCGGCCTGGCCCAGCTCTCGG
>NW_022103906.1:87634864-87658098 GCF_000313985.2 Echinops telfairi | reverse complement strand
GGCGCGGCCCAGGCCGCTGTTGGCCCCTGTGATCAGCACGGTCTTCCCGCGCATCAGGCCGGAGTCCACGCTGCCGTGAAGCCGCTGGACCCTGGAGCCCACGAACCGTCTGGCCGCCAACCACAGCCCCCCACCCAGCGCGGCCAGGAGTGCCGCCACCGTAGCCACGGCCATCGCCACTCAGGCCCCGGGGGCCTACTGTCCCCAGTGCCAGAGTGCAGGAAAGGCCGACTTCCCTAGGTTGAGGCTGCAACCTGTACGCGATGAACTCTGGGGCGCGGACAGTCGTCCCGCTGGGGCGACGTGGAGCATGCTGGGACTTGTAGTTTCTCTTCTAGATCATCCTTTCGGATTGGTTCAACTGGCGTGTACCCAACTGTAGGTGATCAACCTTGCGCCTAACACCTGCTTTGCTAGAGAAAGATGTGTCAGGCTGGTTCCATAAAATTCTTAGCCTAAGAAATGCAAATGGAGCAGTTTAGGCCCACGGGATGAGTCAGAATCAACGAGAAGATCTGGGATTTAGTTTGGGTTGTGGTTTTAAGTGCACAGACCTCTAACTCCTGGAGACCTCAACCTGATGATGGAAGATTGACCTGAGCGGAAGACCTGGGGTCCATCCTGATGGAAGTCCCGCAGATACAGCAATCCTTTGTGACTGACTAATTGGTACTTCAGATTTACGGATTTCTTCATAGGTCTGTTTTCAAATGCTACATCCGAGGGCTGGTGTAAGTGTTTTAAGAGTTCCTGACACTTGCAAATTGACAATTCAATCTACAGTCACCCTCTTGAGAATGATTTCTGCCCAAATGAAGTCTAAAAGGATGCCCCCTCTTATTCTGTTCGTGGATGAAGCTGTTACTCAAACTCACTGAGATCTCACACATCTGTCTTTTCGTGTCCTTTCTGTCCACCCACAGCAGGCCAGTCCTTCAATGCTCCACTCTGTTCAGTTCATTTCCTGCTCACCTCTGTTCCATACAAATCTGATCCCTCAACCTCATGCATGACTCTCATTTAGCTCTGAGTAGAAGAGCCCTTTATTGTTAACTATTTGACTTAGTACATGTGACTTCCTATACTGGTGTGTTAGACAGGGTTCTCTCTAGATATTATTAATTTATTATTAATTATTAATTTCCTTATGGCAGGGAGTATACCTAAATTCATCCTGTGGTCCTTACATAGGAGAATGCCTAGAAAACAGTTATTCGCTAAAGCAAAATAGGTACTCAGTGGGCATTCACAACTCATCAATTTTGGTTTGGTTTGCATCATACTAAGGGTATTGATCAAAAGATGTAACCCACCTGTGGTCTCTCAACCAGAAGCAGGGTTGGAATATGTATGTGTGGATGAGGTAGAGATGGCAGTGAGGTAGAGAAAGCATGCGAGGGTGTGGGAAAGAGGAAAGGAGGAATATCTAGCCAGTAATTGCAGACTGGCTTAAACACCAAACATAATAGAGTGACTTCTCTGTTCAAGGTAGTTTCTATGTATGTATATCTATATATATCTATAGATATATATAAACTTGATTTAGAAGAAGTATCACAAAGAGACAAAATAATAGCTTTTGAAGTAAACAGAATTTTGAATCTTCGCCTTACCTACCATTTTTATTAATTGTCCGTCCTTGAATAAGGTACGAGTGTTTTGGAATCTCAGGTTCCTCATGGATAAAGCAATGAATCGCGCTGTGTCACAAACGTTTGGCCTGATGATAAAATGGGGTTCAATGTGAAAATAACAAGTCCAGTTGTACCGAACATGTGATCTGATTGCCACCAAGTTCATTCTAACTTCTCTGTAGGTCAGAGAAAACTGCCCTTTATGAGAGCCGAAAACCTCATCTTTCTGCCGAGGAGAAATTGCTGGTGGTTTCCCATTGCTGGCTCTGTGGTTGGCAGCCCACTGTTCCACACGTGGCAGATTCTGTTCATGGCCAACCAATATTTGTCAAAAGAACAAATAGTAGAACAGAATGGCAACAATGTCATGCCACCTACTTAAGGGATGACCACTTGGCCCAGACTGGTAGACCTGGAGTCAGAGACTTCCAAGATGACAGCCTGTGGAGGGGTATGGAGAGTCTCCTCGGAGATCACCTTCGATGGGAAGCCCCCTCTTGGAACAAACGGTTGCTTTCGCTCTGAATTTAGTGTCAACAGCGAGCTATAGGTAGAGTGACATTCTCATTTGGCATGAGATAAAGATATTGATCATAGAGATTACAAAATTAAGAAGCTCCAAATTTTTAAAGAATCCTTTTCTCTTTGGAGATGACTACTTTAGAATGATGATGGGTAATCATTCTCTCCAGTCCATCAAAATCCCCCCAATGAATGCTCTCAGAAAAGGTCTGCAGGCCTCTGGAACCATCTCTTACGCATTCAAGCAACTTCTGAGCCTCGAGCATCGAAGTCATCACTGTGACTTAAGCTAAGAGAGGTGCAATGACGGCAGTCCTGACAGCCCCAAAAGAAGTTGCTGGAAGGCAAATGAGGATTCAAGCTATTTTTAAAAATCAAGAGAAAAATACTTCCAAAGGAGTTTGCTTCTGAAGTCCCAGTGTCTGAAATGCTCGTCGAATTATGGTGGCGATACAAAAGGACATGGCTTCTGAGTACTGGACTGTCAGTGCTTTATTTCACCTCCTCCTCCCTAGGGGTTGATTTTTTGACCCATGCCGTGAGGCACATGAGCTGACATGGTGCCAAATTTCTGTGCCCCTTCAATGTGGAACATGTGGTCATCAAAGAAGATGTGTGGTCGGATCTTCACCAAGATGGGACCTTTGGGAGCTCCAGCAAGGAAGAGAGCTTCGTCTATCTCTAGACCCCAGCGGCGAAGGGTTTTCAGCACACGAGCACCTGAACTAGCTGCACTCCTGGCCGTCACCAGATAGGTCCTGATAGGGCACAGTAGTCGCTCGTCTTTGGCATAAAACTTCTTTTGCAGTCTGCCTAATTCTTCCAGAAAGCCTTTCAAGGGACCCTGTGAAAGATACACATCTCATAGCTGTTATCCAGGGAGCGAAGGGAAGTACTTAAATATTATAAGAGGATCAGTAGCACTACAGAAGATAGGCAGGATGATAATGAAATTGACATAATGCTGAAATCACTAAATTTATGTTAATATATTTTTAGGTGCATCCTTGGATTCTGAAATAAGTTTTGTGCTTCTGTATAATTTACTGAGATATTTTAAGGGTAGTAGAAAGTTATTATAAACCAGAACTGGCAAGGTCTCCTGTGAAAACCGATGGAGCAGCTGGGTCTGTCTGCACCCATGGAAATGCACAGCATTGGAAACTCTCCACAGGGCTGCTGGTCATTGGCATTGACTGGATGGCAGAGGGTTGTGTGTGTTTTTGTCTGTCTGTTTTTCCATGGGAAATTGGGCTAGAGGATCACCTTAAATAAGTCCTAACTGCTCACCGAGTTCTTTTAATGTGCTTTTGGTAAAATGTATGTTTTAGCATAATAAAATATCATTATTAATCTAGTTCAGTTATATATATATGCAACTAATGTTTTAGCATAATAAAATATCATTATTAATCTAGTTCAATTATATATATATATATTGAATGCAACTTACAAGTGGTTGCTATAACTTGGCGCAGGCTTTTATTTTCACTCTTTCTGAATATCTAGTTTTTACGTTCATCTTCTGTATACAGTAGAGAATTGGATTTTGATAAGTGGTGCAATGCAAAAATCTTGTCTTCTAAAGACAATAATAGTTTATATTTGTACTTAATATGATGAGTCTGATTGATACTGGTTTCATGGTATAATTTGTTTGGCATTTTTTCATGTTCAATGCGCCTGAAGAATTACTCATTAGGTGTGTTTTTCTTTTGTGTGCTTGTGTGTTTGTGCGTGCATTCGTGTGTGTGTGTGTGTGTGTGTGTGTGTGTGTGTGTGGCTTTCATGACAGGAATGTTTTTATCATATCCCTTTAGTGATTAACATTATATCGGTAGCCTTTGTTTTTGTTGCTTTCCTCTAGGATCTATTATTCTTTAAAAGTAAAATAAATCAGCATATTTCTTCAACTTTTCCCTACCTTTTTTTTGTTCTCCAGGATTCAATTTTAGTCACTTCTTTAACTTCCTTAGGATTTACATTTGTTATTAAATAGTTTGATATTTATCAGCTTAGCATTTTTGTTTTGACCAGCAAATTGTAATGGAAGCGATCAGCCTTCTTGCTCTTAGTTAGCTCTTCTTCCCCTCATATTTGTCTCAGATTTCATTAGCTACATGATGTCTTAACTTTAGAGCATATAAAACTTCCCTTTCTGTCATTCTAGTGCCCACCAGTGTGTTTTCGTTTTAATTCTATGACTAAGTATATTCTACATCCATTTGTGCCCTGGTGCTTCTAATCAATACACGTTGGGCAAAATCTGTCGTCTACTACTTCACTCCTCACATACCCACATCATTAGGCTCCAAAGACCAGGTGGTGATGCAAACTTGGTGCTATTAGAGAGGAGTCACAGGCCATGCCTTGGTTTCCATGCTGGTGTCCTCCCTCCCCCACAGCTGACTGCTCCTCAGGCAATCAAGCTTACACAGGAGCCTAGTAGAATGACTAATCTCCAAAAATGCTTACCTGTGTTTAGTTGTTTTCACAAGAGCATTTGACTGTGTGCATCCTACCAAATTATGGATAACATGATTGAAGAATGAGACTTCCAGAGCACCTAGGCGTGCTCACATGAAACTGGTCTATAGACCAAGAGGCAATTGTTTAATCAGAGCAAGAGGGTTTGCTTGGCTTGAAATCAGAAAAGGTGTGTGTCAGCGTTATACCCTTTAATAATTCTTCTTCAGTCTGTATGCACAGAAAACAACCCAAGAATGTGTACTAGACGAAGGACAACTATCAATAAGGTGAGGAAGACTCATTTGACAACCTGGGCTATGCACATCAAACCACCTTGCTGGCTGCTAGTGAAAAGAAGCACTTACTAAGGAAGATCAAAGGCTGTAGCCTTCACTATAAATTGCATCTCAATGTAAAGAAAATAAAAATCCTCACAACTGGACCAATAACCAACATCATGATAGAGAAAAGATAGACGTTGTCAAGCACTTCATTTTACTTGGATCCATGATCAAAGCCCATGGATGCAGCAAGCAAGAAATCAAACTGCGTATCACTCTGGGCAAATTTGCTGCAAAAACCCTCCCATTAACACAATGAAAGTGTTAGGAACCAAGGATATCATTTGAGGCGTAAGGGGCTCCAGACCCAAGTCATGGTGCCCTGAATTGCCTCATCTGCATGCCAAAGCCAGGTAGTGAATGCAAACAGTCAAAGAACAATTGATGTATTCAAAGCCTGCCTGTTGTTGGTGTCTAATATTGACTGTACCAGGCACTCCATTTGTGTAGGCAAAAATGGCAATAATTAAGTTCAAAAAAGCTAACGAAAAAGAAAAAGAGCAATTTGGATTAAAATCCTTAAGAATAGCCACAATAAAAAAATGAGCTATGTAGTTCAGATTCAGTTGGGAGAATAGTTTGCCATTTTAACTTTCCTTTTACTTAGAAGTTGTAGGCTTTTCATTTCAGACTGTGATTTTTGTCACTTAAGTTCATGAATTGGTTCAGAAATACCTACATCATTTGTTTGTTTGAACTTACTTTAGGCACATTGTTCTACTCAATCCAAGCTCTTGGTTTTGCATATTTTCCCAATTAGGTGACACCTAAGAGCATTTACTGAATTTGAGGTCATGGACAGAGGAGTTCAACAAATGCTTGCGGAATTCCTTGAAATGACCTGAGCAGTTTGAGGAGCTATTATACAGAACTGATTTCCTGCTAATCTGTATTCACTCTGTTCATTGTGAGGTGGTGAACTCATGATTAGGGAATGAGTATACGTTATAGGATGAGAACACTTTCCGAAAGGATAAAGAATACTTCTAACATAAGCAGCAGCAGCAGATTCCTCAACATGAGAAATTAAAAACATGCACACAGTCCAAAAAAGGGTTTTTGTTTAAGGGTAAAACTTACTAAGGATAAGATATTAGGAAGGACTGGCCTGCCTATAATCTCTTGTTAAACTTATACAAGTAACAAATTAGATATTGGAAAAGAATAGCTCTAAATTCAATAAGGGTCACTACACTTACCTGAGCAAGAGGCTTATTCTCAAGTAATGTTTCATGCTGAAAGAATTTGTCCAGCCCATGTTCTCTGGCCATGTGGTCGAACTCATCAGAGAAGAGGACGGCGTCCCCGTCAAAGGCCACTCGGAGCTGGGTGTCACAGTAAGCCATGTCCTTGGCTCCATCAAACATTGTGGCAGAGGCAATTCCTGACACAGACCATGAGGGGTTATTAAAATCTTCTCAGGTCCAGGAGTCTTAGTTTTCTTAATAATCCTCCCAGACCCTGTGATTTCTTTTTCTGTTTGATCTGATGACCCCAAACCACAGTGTTATCTAAACAATATCTACATTTTTGTAAGGAATAACCAAAACTCCAAACTCGCTGCCATTGACTCCATCTGACTCATAACACCCTAGAGACAAGATAAACTGCCTCCATGGGTTTCTTAGCCTGTACTTCCCCTTGGCAGTGTAAAGCCTTGTCTTTATCTCATCTTTCTATAAGGAATAGAACCATGTAAAATGCGTTTTTATAACTATAAAGAGGATGTCTATTTCTAGGAAGTTCAAAACTCTAAAGGACACATTGAAGGCCTGCTACCTGGGAAAATACCTTAGAAAGCCTACCTGGAAGTGGGTCACCAAGGTATAGGTGAAGTCCTACTTAAGTAACCACTAAAACAAAACTGGAGTAGCTAGGTGAACCATAGGTATACAGCTATAGGGATAAATACCTTCTTGTATTGCTTCTTGTACTTTCTCAGAATCCGCAGAGAGATATAGGTTAGTGAGATATGCCTTCAAATACCCAATGGGGCTTTTTCCACCAGTCAGACAGAAGCGATCAATTAATAAGCCTGTTGTCAGGTAAGAAAGACTTTGTTATGGCAGAAACTAAAGGGGACGTACTATAAATCGATGGTGCCGATGAGAGTTACCTTAGGGATAGCTAAGTACCAATTAGGGTTTCAGAATTACCTTCACAGAGCCAACATTGACCAAAAAAAAAAAAAAAAAAGCTTCCAATTTACATAAGAGCTGATATGTAATGTACATTTTAATTTGAATATAGCCACAAAGACAATGCCAAAGTACTCTCAAAATAACTGTGGCAGGTATTATTATCCCCATTACTGTTAAGGAAACTGACAATTTGTCTCCATCTACTGGTTTACGTGTGCTGATGGGTAGAGTGGAAACCAAGGTCTAGACTCCTGTCTAGATTAGATCAGTGATATGATCTAATTTGCTGATCTAATTCCACTATGCCTCTTCTCTAGTTTATTGGGCCAATGAAGGTGTGGTTCTATTTTAAGTATCATGTTTTTTGGCATCTCTTCAGTATCATTCTCACTTAGTGTTACTATTTAAATAAATAAATTTCTAAAATTAGTGCTACTATTTAAATAAATGTTTTTCTAAAACAACAACAAATGTCTTAAATTACCACCCATTCCTGACTTGAAATTTTAACTGCAATGATTATCAGACTATACAATAATACACCGATACAGAGGTTCCAAAGAAAACCACTAAAGGGTTGGTGATGAGAGGTTTGTAAAACAGGTGCCCACCTACCTACACTATCAATGAAAGTATAACAGCAAAACATGATCCAACAATATGAGAATGATTAATTAAGGATAGTATGATAACACAATACATATGATAAAATATTACGTAATTATTCAAAGTGGTCTTTTTAGATATATGATAAATTAAACAGAGGCAAATTATATAAAGCTCAACAGAATCTAGTGCATGGTATCATCTGTATGTACTGAGAGTGTAGAGTCCACCAACAGTCAGAGTCTAATTGCTTTCTTTTTAACAAAAGTCTCTCTTTTTTCTTTTTTACTTAGGCCCAAAGTAATAATCGATAATTTAATGATCCAGCAAGTACAGTGAACCCTCGTTTATCGCGGTTAATCGGTTCTAGACCCTACCGTGATAAATGAAATTCCGCGAAGTAGGATTCCTTATTTGTTAATCAAATATTTTCGTAGTTAGAGCATAGAGGACATGAAAAAACACCCTTTAGTCACCATTACACTCGTATTACCCAATTTATTAAACGAAAAAGGGAAAATAAATAAAACATTTTGGACGTTACAATTATCATTTATTATTATATTATTTATGGCATCAAGCGTGTACAGTATGAGCCAATCAGTGGCAGTAATGACAGAGCATGCGCTGTTACGCAAAAACCGCGATAGAGTGAAGCCGCGGAAGTCGAAGCGCGAAGTGGTGAGGGTTCACTGTATATGGTGACATGGGACTTCAAAAATAATCAAAACACCGTCCCTCTCCTCTCAGAGATCAGTATGCTACAGAGGCAGGCATGTACCTAGACAACTATAATATCACAAAGCAAGAACACAGCAGAGACAGATACCTATTACCTTCAGTGCCCAGAGAGGAGTCAACCTTGTGCAGGACGATCAATTGCTATTCCATAAATAAATGTGTATGAGTACACTGGGTTTAATCATTTCATCAGCAGAATTTAGAATGCTACCACCTGTGTATGCTTAGTGTGCTGAGGGTCAAATCTGTCACACTGATTCTGATGCATGGTGACGCCATTTTTACAGAGTAGAACTGAGCTTCGTAGGGTTTTCTTTGCTATAATGTTTATGGCAGTAGATCTCCAGGTCTTTCTTCCGTGCTCTCTCTGGGGGAGTTCTGTACTGCCAACCTTTCTATTAGTAGTTAAGTGCAAACTGTTTGTACCACTTGTGGTGAAGGATAGACATATCTAAGTCACCTTAGACAAGAATCACTCTCATACTAAGTAAGTGCTTTATAGACATCTCTTTTGACTTCACAATACCATGAAGATTGTATTGCTTAAATACAACACTTTTTTGAAAACATGTATTAGTAAGACACTAACTTTATGACACTTGCTGTTGTTCTTAACTGTCATTAAATTAGTCTAAGCCTTTCATCTTAGATTCTCTCGGTGGTTCTCCTAATGCCGCAATCCTTTAATACAGTTCCTCATGTTGCGGTGACCCACAACCATAAAATTATTTTTGTTGCTACTTCATAACTATAATTTTGCTGTTGTTATGAATGGGGCGACCCCAGTGAAAGGGTCGTTTGACCCCCAAAGGGGTCGCGACCCACAGGTTGAGAAACACTGGTAGAAGCTCTGCTGAAACCTGTTGGGCATCATAGCCACACACAAGTCACCATTCATCAATGAGTATTTCTTAAATGTGTGATCTAACCTGGGTCCCCTGGATTAATTCCAGCCACTAGATCACCAGTTCCCTCAGCTTGATAATTTTGGTAAAAAAATCATATAATCAAAAATTTTGAACAATATCATTAGTATCCCATATAAGTTCATGTTTTAAATTATTGTAATAGTTTTATTGACATAGTTATACAATCCAATATATCCATTCACATACAACTCTGTTATTCAGTCCCATCCAGTGGAGTTATACAAGTTCACTTTTGCCAAAGATAATTTAAAAAGTTTCAGTAGTAGATTGACAGGAAACCCAGACAGATTCAAAACAGGATATGAAATGAGAGATATCACTGTTGATGTCAGATGGCATTTGACTGAAAATAGAACACCAGAAAGCTGCTTACTTGTGCTTTATTGACTAGGCAAAGATATTCAATTTATGGATCATAACCAATTATAGATAACATTTTGAAGAATACAAATTATGTATGAAACCTGTTCATAGATCAAAAGGTAGTCTTTCAAATGGGACAAAGGGTATGATGTGGTTTCAAATCAGGAGAAATGCGGCTAAATATGTAGCCTTTCATCATACGTATTCACTCTGCATGCCGAACAAATAAGAGAGAAAATAGATGATATGAAGCAGAACACGGTCTCAGAATTGGCATCTCATTAACAATCACGATATGCAGATGAAGCAGCTTGCTTGCTGAAAGTGTACAGAACTTGAAGTCCTTACTGAAGATCAAAGACTACAGCCTGCAGTATGGATTACACCTCAATGCAAAGAAAACCAAAAAATCCTCAGACTTGGACCAATAAGTGATATCATGATCAGTGGAGAAAATATTGAAGTCGTCAAGTGTTTCCTTTAACTTGGATCCACAGTCAACACTCATAGAAGCAGCAGTGAAGAGATGAAGCCAATCTACTGCAAAAGATCTCTAAAATGTTAACAAGCAGAGGTCACCTTGAAAACTCAGGTGCCCTTAACCTTGCCGTGATGCTTTTAATTGCTTCATATAGTCATATATACATCTATTCATTTCTACACAGAAGCTGGACAATGGAGGAGGAGGACCAAAGAAGAAGAATTATCTTTGAATTAAAGGTGTTGATGAAGAATATTGAAGGCTACATGGACTGCCAGAAGATTCAACAGGTGGGGTTTAGAAGATGGACAGTCCAAATACTCCTTAGAAGTGAGAATAGAGACTTCATCTCATGGGATGTTGACATAGCATTTATACGTGTGTATACGCTGAGTTTCTCAGTTCATTTCTTATGCAGTTTTGTGGTAAAATTAGGTGCCTTGGCTGATATTCGGGTCAGCTTATATTGGAGTAGAGATGGTATGACTAGCATGACAAGTTCCTCGAGCAGGACCTCATGACTGTTAGACACTGCAGAAGAAGACCTGAGGAATGGAGTGACAGAGTGACCAGCAGAGGTGATGAGGAGGTTGCAAAACTAGTCAGTGTTTTGGCCTATTTTACGTAAGATCTCTGAGTCAGAACTGACTGGAGAGCCCCTAACAGCAATATAGATCTCTTTGTTTAGAATAGGTACTAATTATTTATATCCCCAGAGCAACAAAATGAGGATACGTCGACTTGTCTCCAGAAGGCGGGGTGTGCAGTTTACAAAATAAGATAAAAATTTCCCAAATAAGCTGTTAAGTTATTGCATAAGTGGGAAAAGGGGGTCCTCTTTTGCTTAGTACCCCCAGTACAACTGGTAAAATCCAATCAAGACATTTTAGTTAATAAAATTAACGATGTAAAGGAATATACACACACGGCATAGATATGGCTTCTTATAAGCATCGACTCATGTAATGAGAGAGAGCAGCAGAAGAAAATCAAATTGTCAGAGGGGAAAGGAGAGGTGAAAAACCTTCAAACCTTTAACATTTATCTGTGTTGAGGCTTTGGGTTGACGGCTCCTTGAAGTCAAGTTCAGAAGTGAAAAACATAAAACAGAGAAATGGATTGCAGGACCTAGGATTAAGACTTTGAAATTCACACTTGACAAGTTAAATCCAGAGCTTTGGGCCCAGCTCTGTGCTGGAGTTAAAATGAACATGGCCTCTCTTGTTCTGACATAGGCAAATAAACATTCCTCACGCAGAAGGGGGTGTCAGTATCAAAGACTCTGCATTCGTTAGGCCCCAGTTAGCAAAATAACGCGGCTTCTCTCCTCCAGAGCAGCAGGCAAGTCTTCCACATGGTATTTATTTTACTTACCATAGTGATTGACGCTGTTTATAAGCCGCACTCCCACTTGGGCATGGTTATTAGTCATCAGCACAATATCAAATAAGTCCTGTTCATCAGGGTACAGCTCGCGGAGCCTGGCATTGACATGCTGCAGTGCCTGCAGGTTACAAACACGATTGCTTGTAAATAGAGGCAGCCAAGGTGGGTAGAGGGAAACTGAAGGCAAACGATCCCAGAAGTATCAAATTCAAGGTCTGAAGCCTTCACTGAAAGATTATGGCTCTTTGAAGGAGTCGTGCTATTTGCTTCTTGATTTTCAGCTTCTCAGACAAAAACCACAGCAATGTCTACTGAACAATGCTTGTGGAAAACTGGTCATTTTGTTGGTTAAAATTTACCTCAGGGGGTTTAGTACATCAAAGGAGCAGGCAAACCTTTCTACAGTTTGTCAAATTTTCAAGTATGGATAAGTTTGTGGTTTCCTCCCATGCTCCCAGGATGCCCTCTACGTCAGTCATGTACACCTGCCATTTGTAGAGGTACCATTTTTTATTTTGGATAATCGGGCAAAAGTTATTGTGTAAAATCAATATAGATTATGTGTGGGACTGGAATTATACATGCGATACAGTTCTGTCTGGCTTTGTGTGCAAAACCTTACTCTGCGTATAAAACCCATACCTCCTGGCTACCAGCATATGCTCTGCTTGGGGATCAGTAGAGCTGAAAATGAATTTCATCTTATTTTAAGGAAGGGGCGTATTCCTGTTCATTAATATCAACTTCATGACTACTTCTTATTACACAGAGAGAGACAGAGAGACAGAGACAGACTTCTATTGTAGGCCCATAGTTCTGACAGCACTCATGGAAGTCCAGAACCCCAAATCCAGGGCTGGGGGTGGGTCTAGGGTCCAGGAACCTCTATCAGGGCACCTGGAGTCAACTGGAAGGGGGCAAAAGGACTAGGATGGGCTAGGAATTTCTAGGAAACTGGTACAGGCTGCCAGTGGCATGCCTGGAGTCTTTCCTGCTGAGGGGTCAAGCACTTCCTTAAGGTTACCTTCACAAAACGGAATGCAGGCCCTGGGGTCAAGACAACGTTCTCATTGTTGAGCTGATACTCCATGTATTTTTCCAGGCCCTCTTCCTCATAGATTCTCCTGCCGTCCATCATGTTGAAGAGTGCCCGGGATGAGACAGCAATGGTGATGGCATGCTTGGGTTTGGGCTGCAAAGAAAGGTACCCAGGTGTGGCTGGCCCAGCAGGCAGGCAGGGATTCTGCAAACACAAGCTGCTCAAGCCTGCTTGGAGAACTGGCATTCTGGAGACAGTAGGGAGTGCGAGGAGGCAGGATTCAGGGGGAGAAATGGGGGTGACTTCGGGGGCTGGCAGCGCGCTGCCCTGCACAGTGGGGCTGCCAGGCTGTAAGGAGGGTCCCACTCACCGGCCGGGGACGTGCCGGGCTCGGAGTCTTCTCATAGAGCATCTTCACGGATGCCCAGTAGGCCTCCTCATCTTCCTGGTCCTGGTCATGCTGCTGCAGCTCCGAAAAGCAGTCGTAGTCCTGGGACTTCGCGTAGGGTCCTTTGCGCTGAGAATGGGACCTCCATTCGGTGGGTGGTGTGCGTGGGTGTGAGTGTGCGCTATCCCAGGAAGGGTGTGATTCCCGGGATTCGCGGGGGTCCCGGGGTTCGCGAATGTCCCGGGCTTCGCGGATGTCCCGGGCTTCGCGGGGGTCCCGGGCTTCGCGGGGGTCCCGGGGTTCGCGGGGGTCCCGGACTACGCCACGAGCCCAGGCCTCTGGACTCTCTTGTGCTCCCTTGGTGTTGCGTTTGGAGACTGGCTCTGGTTCCGGGGGTGTGGGGGGCCGCGATTCCAGAAGTTTGGGCTGTTTGGGCTGGGTGGAAGGTGAAGGCTGCTCAGACACCGGTTGGGACAGCTCATGCTGGCTAGGGGAGGTGGATGGAGTCCTGGAGGTAGTGGAGCTGTTAGGGAGCTGAAGCCAGAAAAGAAGAAGCTAGATTCGAGGTGCACCCAGGGAGCCCTTGCCCCAGCTGGCGTCCAGGACTCCAGCCCTAGACCTGACACCTTCTGTCTACCAGTCCCTGTTCTAGACTAGATCATTATCAACCCCTTTACCCAAAACCCCACCACAGAGGAGTTCTAGTGAGCCTATAGAACAGAGAAGTGCTGTTCCATAGGGTTTCCCTTGTTATAATCAGTAAGAGAACAAGACTGCCCCCCCTGTCTTTCTCAGGCGGAACTGCTGGTCATCTTTCTATTAGTAGCCCAGCACTTAATCTACTACACCATCCAGGCTCCTTCAAGGTTCCTTCAGCCACTTTTAAAGTGCTGTTTAAAATGAGATTTTAGTGGTCCAAGCACATAGATACGGACATGGGGGCAATTTAAAAAAAACTTAATTAATAATTTGTTTCCCCCTCCTCAGCAGTAAGTATTTCACAAGAAGGGTCAAAGGTCCCTTTCTTTGTTCTTCCCCCAAACCTCACAACCATCAAGTCAATACTGACTCAGAGCGACCCCATAGGACACGGTAGAAATGCCCTTGTGACTTTCTGAGACTGTAACTGTTTAAAGAATAAAAGAGCCGGGTCTTTCTCTGGCATAGTGACAGATTTGAAACTGCCAACCTTGCAGATCGCAGCCCCATGTATAACCACGATGCCACCAGGATGGAAAAACTGTTCTAGAGTTTGCAAAGTTCTGTTCCCTGTCTCCCCTGTGCATGCTTCCATGTAAGGCAGGGAGCGCTATAGTAATGGGCCCCTTTCTGCTCCTACAAACATGTGTGACCTGGGTTAACTGGTTGAGGGAACCGCAGTAGGTGTCTCCACCAGAAGATTCCATACAGAACTCATGTGTATCTCTCTTGATGTTTGTCATGGAATAATGCGATGCTTTTCTGAAAGGCTGAGAATCTGGAGAGGGCTGGGCTGCCCATTGCCTTGAGCGATTCATGTGGAAGATCAACCGGAGATAATGACCTTCCTAAAGAGGAAAGGTTCCTTCAGGAGAAAAGGCTCCTTTACTGTGAGCATCCTTATCTTATTTTCATTTCTATGATGGCTACACGTGACTTTTAAGTTATGCTTTCAACTACATTATAAAGGCTTCCCTGACAGAGAGGGAAAGAGGGGACAGATTAGGCAGGGCTATGAGTTCTCCCAGTGGTTGGGTCTGGGTCGCTCATTCTACATCCCTCCCACTCCTCAGCAACTTAATCTCAAAACTAACTTTTTGGTTTTTATGACCAGCTATTGTTAAGAGCTTACAGTGTCTCACAATGTAAGACATTTCAATATAGATCTCCCACAGTGCCTTGTGTATCCCTTCTCACTGAGAGCCTAGCAAATGTGTTTGTTGGGTCTATGAAACGATGACTAAGAGACCATAGAGTATGGTTACCTGTGTAGCCTCTGCATTTATGGAGACCCTGAGTTTTCAATCTTAGCTCTCCTACTTACGAATGGGAAATCTTAGGCAAGCTAGTCTGTGCTTCCATTGTCTTAGCTTTAAAATTGGGGGGAAGGGGTGCAGAGCTTCCCTAGGGCTAAATTCCTACAGCGTGAATGTAGAACAAGGCCTGGCACATACAAAATGTCAATAGATGTTAATCCTTATTTTATCATCTACGCTTTCCTTTCCATCTCCATTTCTACCTTAACACTGCCATTCCTGCTTCTGGGCTCGTCGATGGACGGGGGCCTGGTGGATGGGCTCCGTGATGTTCGGGACCATTCATTTTTCACGACATACCCTCGGGAGTCTGTCTTCGATAATTCTTGTGATCCCTGTCAAGGAGAGAATAGACCCAGAGGTATTCCACTCCTTCCATCAATTTGCCTGCAGAATAACCACATCCGGCTTCAAATGGCAGGGTCCAGTAAGAAGATTCTTGCCTTCTATGACCCTTTATTTAACCTTGACCTAGTCTTAACATACAGGTGGTGAACAGTATGAGGATCCGCTGGGAAGCATATCCAAATATCAAGAAGCAAATCTAGTACTCATGTATCTTTCCCCTCGTTGATTCCTTTTATTGAAAATCTAGCAGTGTTGGCCGTTTCCCCACCCTTTTTCTCCATCCCTCCCCTTAAGGATAAGTCTGCTCACAGCTGTTAAAGTGACATATCCAACATTTTGACCAGATTAAAAATATGAATGTCATTGGTATATAAATAGGAGTCCGTGGGTGGCACAAATGGTTAAGTGCTCCATCAGTTAATTGAAAAGATGGCAGTTTGAACCCACCCACAGGTATTTCAGAGGAAGCTCCTGGTGACCTGCTTCTGGAAGGCTGCAGCCTTGAAATCCCCGGGGAGCAGTTCCGCTCCGCACGCGTGGGGTCACTCAGAGTTGGAATTGACTTGATGGTAACTGGTTTCGTTTTTTTTTTGGCTTCGGTACATCCATATGGCTTTAGAGCCCACTAGCCTTCCCCTCAGGAGATGCACGGATGGAGGAGACCTTGAAGAAGCAAGTGGTGTGCCCCGTATCCTTCTCCCTCACCCAGATGGCCTGCAGGTACCCTCCAGAATCAGCCGTGCGATCTGTGCTCACCCTGATCATGGTCATCTGCTGGCCCTGCGCCCACAACAGGCACATGTGAATGTAAATACGTAATGGGCGGCAGGGGCCAAGGAGCATTGTTCCCGCTCCCTCAGCTGCACAAAGGCAGCGTCTACACGATGAGTGACCTCGCATGGAGTATGACCTCGCATGACATCTCAGTGCGTGATTCGCATGGGCTGCTCGCCTCATCTGAAAGATTGTGCAGAAAACGGTCAATGTGCAGAAAATGGCCGAACTCCCCTTCCCTCCCTTTAGCTGAGCAGAGGCAAAAGAAAATGGAAAACCAAAACCAAAAACCTGCTGAGTCAATTCCGATTCTTGGTACCTACAGGACAGAGTAGAACTGTCCTATCTGGCCACTCAGGCTGGCATCTGTATGCAAGCAGACTGCCACATCTTTCTACAGGGAGTGGTTGTGGATTCAAACTGCCAACCTTAGGGTAGCAGCTAAGCACTTAACCACTGCATTCCCAGCACATCTCTGAGCAGACGGAACACCTATATTTCTGTGCCACACCTTCTACGTAAGCATTGGGAATGTGGACCAGCTTCTCCCAGTTCGCCTTTACGACTCCATGGTACTTAATGCCATCGAGCCAATTCTGACTCCTACTGACCCTATAGGGCAGAGTAGAACTGCCCTGTGGGTTTCCTGGACTATAAATCTTCACGGGAGTAGAAATCCACATCTTTCGCCCACGGATCAGATGGTAACCTTGAACTGTTAGCCTTGTGGGTTAGTAGCCCAACGTGTATCACAATAGACCACCAGGGCTTCTCTGGAGGACATGAAGTAGCCCTCCAATCCAATGTTCACATTTCCGTTTCCTCCCCTGGAGAGAAATATAAATTTACCAACAGAGATCATCTTACCTGGGTAGACATACGAACTCCTGGCTTTTCAGACTCCCTTCTTTTCTCTGATTCTAGACTTTCTTTTGAGTACCTCATCCCGGCCTCATTCTTAATATGGAAATAGAGAATTTGTAAACAGTTTTTAAATATTAGAGATATTGGGATCTCGGGGTTCGAAAAGAAAAACAGGTTAAAATGTGTTTTTCAAAATCTGAATACCACTCTCGCTATATACATGTATAAAATCTGGGTTTGTGTGTTTGTGTAGATAGGCTTTAATCAGTTTGTAGACAATTTGTCATACTTACACTTTGCAATGGTTGAAGTGCACAACTGCTGATAGCAATGGTGGTGGTTCTAACCCAGCAGCTGTTCCCAGGAAGAAAAGGCCAGCAACCTGCTCCCTCAAGATCTCCCCATAGGCTACGATGGGGGCAATCTATTCTGTCCAGGAGGCTTGCCATGGGGTAGAATGAACTTGAGGGCTCCTAACAAGAGCCTATATGAGGGAGTTACTGAAAGTTCATGGAAAATGGAATTAAAGCTATAGGACTTTTTCTATGAACTTTTGAAATATGTACTCACTGCTGTTGAGCCCATGCTGACTCACAGTGATCCTTTAGGACAGGGTAGAACAGCTTCTGTGGGTTTCTCAGGCTGTAAATCTTTACTGGAGCAGAAAGCCTCACCTTTCTCTCAGGGAGCAGCTGGTGGGTTTGAACTGCTGACACTGATTAGTAGCCTGATGTGTAGCCCACAACACCACCAGGGCTCCTTTCTGATAGATAAATAAAGATTGATATAGTGATATATAGTGAATATATATTTTGATATTTCTCTCTATATATATAGATATATACCTATATATCTATATATATAGAGAGAGAGAGAGAAAGAGAGAATGGTTTTATTATTATCTCTGCTTTGAGTCAAGATCCCTCTAACATCAGCAATGATATTCCTTGTTCCACATCCTCTTCTGAATCAAGCCTGCACCTCTGCCAGTTCCCTGTACTATTGTACTACTGTACAATGTACTATTGCAACTGTTGTTGGGTAATCTTCAGCAAATTTTTGGTTGCATGAAATATCAGTGATGTTATAGTTTGGGCATTCTGTGGGGTCAGCTTTCTTTTGAATGGGCACAAATATGTATTTCTTCCAGTTGGTTGACCAAGTAACTGTCTTCCAAATTTCCAGGGATAGAAGAGTGACTGCTTCCAGCACTTCATCAGCTTGTTTAAACATTTCAATTGATAATCCATCAATTCCTGGAGCTTCCTTTCTGGCTAATGCTTTCAATGAAGCTTGAACTTCTCCCTTCAGCACCATTGGTTCTTGCTCATAAACTACCTCCTGAAATTGTGAAATGTTGACTAGTTTTTAGTGTTGTGTTTTGTACAGTGACTCTGTATATTCTTTCCATCTTCTCTTGATGCTTCCTGCATCATTCAAGTTTCCTTGAATTCTTTTCGTTTCACATGTGCTGAGCCTATTCTTCCCTTTGAGTTTTCTAATTCTAATTTGCACATTTTATTATAATACTTGACTTTGTCGTTTTTAGACACCCTTTAATATTTTCTATTCAGCTCTTTACTTCATTCTTTCTTCCATTTGCTTTAGCTACTCTACAAATAAGAGCAATTTTCGGCATCTCTTTTGACACCCACTTTGATCCTTTCTTTCCTGTTCTTGGAATGACCTTTTGCTTTCTTCGTGAGTGATGATGTATTGCCCTCCCACAGCTCATCAGGTTTTTGTCATTTGTGGCCAATGCATCAAATCTGTTCTTGAGAAGTTCTCAAAATTCAGGTAGGATAGACTCAAGGTTGTATTTTGGCTCTCACAGACTTGGTTTAGTGTTCTTCAGCTTTATCCTGAGTTTGCATATGAGTGATGAGTAGTCTGTTCCACAGTCAGACCCTTGCCTGATTTTAGCTACTGATGTGGAGCATCTCCACCGTCTTTTCCCACAAATAGACTCAATATAATGTCTATGTTCTCTACCTGGGGAAGTCCATGTGTATAGTCACGTTTGAGTTGTTGAAAACAGTTGTTGAACAATGCTTTGGTCTTGCAAGAGTCTAGCATGTGATTTCCTGCTTCATTTCTATCAACAAGCCCGTATTTTCCAACTAGTGTCCCTTTTTCTTTGTTTCCATCTTTTGTGTTCTTACCACCAATAATTATCAATGCATCTTGATGGCATGTTTGATCAATTTCAGACTGAAGCCACTGACAGAATTCTTCAATTATTCCGAACTAGCTTTTTTGTTTGTTTGTGTACAAATTTGAATAAGTTGTATTGATTATATTTCCTTGAAACTGATAGATATAACTTATCAAAGACAGCATTGTACTTAGCGATCAATTTTGCAATGTCCTTTTTTGACAGTGAATGCTGCCCCGTTCCCCTAGTTTTATGCCCTACATAGTAAATCATATATATTTGATGCTTCAGAATGGCC
This sequence comes from Echinops telfairi, assembly GCF_000313985.2. NCBI lineage: Eukaryota > Metazoa > Chordata > Mammalia > Afrosoricida > Tenrecidae > Echinops > Echinops telfairi. The sequence continues at coordinate 87,638,604 of NW_022103906.1, read as the reverse complement.
AAATGCCAGTCCATTTCAGCTCACTAATGCCTAGAATATCTATCTTTAGGAGTTCCATTTCAATTTTTACCACTTCCAATTTTCCTAGATCCATACGTTGCACATTCATCAACAGATTTTTGCAGCGGTTTCTCTCTTCCTTGGGTCACGCCCCATTAGCAAATAAAGATCCTAAAGGCTCCACTCCCACAAGTTTAGCCAGACTCCTGTCACCATGGCTGAGAAATCAGATCCTTCGCAGTCACATTTCGAGTGTCTTCTGACACGAGGGGCCCATCCTCGAGCACTATCTCTGACAAAGTTCTGCTGCCACTCATTAGGCCACCAGTGGCTGGCAATGTTTCAAATCTATTCTGGAGGTTGTCAGTGGCTTCTTCCTCTGAAATAGGAAGCCACTTCCTTCTTCCTTGTCTTCGTCTGGAAGTGACACTGAACCTGGTTCACTTTGGGCGACCCTGATAGAATTTGAAACACCAGTGACATAGAGCCCAACATCACAAGCCTCATACAGTGCGACAAACTGACAAAGTGGAGGCTTCAAGAAATAAAGAAGAAGAATCTGATAGACATGGGCCTTCACGGGAAGCCTTCTCTTAGCCCCACGCTATAAATTCTGACTCCTAGCCACCTCAAACTAAAACCAAACTCACGGTCATCAAGTCATTTGTGACTCCGACTGACCCCGCAACTCTAAGTAAGGCTGCCCCGCTGGTTTTCTGAGGCATTAAATAGTTTTTCAGGCTGTACATTTTTATGGCAGCAAAAAGCCCCATCTTTCATCAGTGGGGAAACTGGTGGGTTCAATTCACTGGTTAGCAGTTTTGTGTGTAACCCTCTACCTTACCTGGGTTCCTAAGTCTATCTGCCTAGACTATGTGAACATTAATTTATTAAAGACATGCAATTATTTCTGTCATCAAAGTATTAGATAATGAAGACATGATCTAATTGCTCACAGCAGCCAGTATAAAAAGGGTGCTTCATGTCTCCAGAAAGACAGTGTAGAAGAGTACTGGGAAATTGCAATGGACCTATGGAAGCGTTCACCAATATTGATGCATTTGAATCGCGGTGCCGGAGAAGAATATGGCAAGTACAATGGATTGATAAAAGGATCCCTCTTGGAAGCAGTATGGCCAGAGTGCTCCTTAGAGGCAAGAATGATAAGACATCATCTTATATACCTTGGGCCATGTTGTCAGCAAAGACAAGTCCCTGGAAAAGGACATCAGGCTTGGTGAAGTGGAGGGGAAGTGAACAGTAGGAAGGCCCTCCATGTGATTGATTGACATGGTGGCTGCAACCAGGAGCTCAGTCTTGGGAATGTTTGTGAGAATGGTGCAGGACCGTGAGATGTTTCCTCTTGTTGTGTATCGGCTCCTATAGGTTAGAATCAACTCCCTGGTATGTAATAACAACATATAAATATGTATGTCTTCACCCTCATTTGGATCAGTGCTTCTTCTCTTTCATGTTAATTCAGTAGTTGCAACCTGGCATTATTAATCCACGTATAGAGATCAACATCTACATTAGATCAAGATACCATGGGAAAGTTGATTCCTCTCTTTATATTCAATTGACTGCCCAAATTGGCATGGCTGCGTGGTCCTTAGATGAATCCTATAAATTCTTCCACCATATTCTCTCACACATGTCCTATAAACCCATTTCAAATTCATTGCTGTCAGGTCAGTCCTGTACTTAGTGACCTCGTAGCACATTCCTAGGAGGTAAATGATCTATTGGGGGAGGGGGAGCAGAATGTGGGAGGGTGTAACTGATTTTCTAAGGTTCTATGTTTTTACAGGAGTAAACTGCCTTTTCTTTCATACACAAAGCAGCTGGTGAATTAAGACCACCAGGCTTTTGGTTCGCCCCTCAATGATCAACCCACTGTGCCACCAGGGTGTCCCACATCCATTCTAGTCACTGTCAAATCTTAACAGTAAATGATCTAAATTCAATCTCATTTTTCCATTCCTATGAGCATTACTGTGCATCAGGCCTTAGATCATCAGCAATCTATATTCTAAGACATTCAATAACCTTTTGAACAGACTTCAAACTCTCTAACCCATAGCGTGATGGTTGAAATATGTAACCTAATCATGTTTTTTTCTGGGATAAGCACTTTCAGGGTTTTTGTTTTGTTTTGTTTTAAGCAGGCAAGGCACTGCATGGTGTCCTTCTTTAACTTGTATTCACTGCAGCTCGCACCTTATCTTCCTGCTGTACTTATAACCAATGACTTATTTCCCTAAATATCACCCTGGAGGAGGCCTGCTGGGGGGAGGGGTTACACACTGGCCACCAGTTGAAAACCTCCGGCTACCCCAGGGAAGAAAGATGAGGTTTTCTACGACCAAACAGATTTACAGCCTCAGAAACCCCTAGGGGCGGTTCTACTCTGGCCTGTGGAGTCACTCTGAGTCAGAATTAACTGGATGGCCAGGAGCTGAGCTGCTCTTGAAATGCCACCCTTATTTCCTGGTAGCCTTCTCATCTCCTGAATATTCCTCACAACACAAAGTTATAAACCCTCCTCGGCTCCCTGGGTCTTTTCTTTACAGTTTTATGAACACTGAATTGTACTGCACTTATGTGTTCATTCTTTTTCAGATAATACTGTATGTTCTTCAAAGACAGCCATTATATTTTCACCATTTACCAAGACCATGTGTGCATACACTCAGTAAAGGCTGACTTAATGGATAGAATTATACTTGATGTTTTAATCCTTTCTCTTCATTCCTTTTCTTCTCCTTCTTCCTTTTATCTCGATGGGTTACTATGATATAAAATACTTTTGTGGGAGCAGAGAAGGCCCAGAGGTGAACAGTGGACCAAAACGCAACATTTCTTCATCTCTTTGGCAAGGTTCTAAGACATTCAAATTCACTTACCTTCTTTTTCTGTTTCAGGGATGTTTGACTCATTTCTAGCACTATTGAAAACCTGTAGGTGTTATGCAGGTTTTAGTCTTGCCAGCTCCATTTCCTATTGCTTCTCCTGCTCAGTCTAGCTCTGCATTTAGAATGTCAAATTCATGACATCATGGATGAGCCCATAGTAACTGATTCTGAATACACAATCATGCTTTTTTTTTAAAGCAATAGTATTTCTTCATTTTTGAGGCCATCCTACATGTAACCATTGCCTGTGTTTTTACAAAATGATGTCTAAATCAGGTTCAATTGTGTAAGATGTACCCATATCAATGCTACTACTTCCTTCTGTTGTTGCAACAAAGCATTACTATAGTGTCCTTGTAAGCACTCCATTTGGGGCTGTACATTTTCTGGTGTTGACAAAATGAACAGCAAACTCATTTGTGAGTCCTGTCACTTAACCTGTTCTTCCCGATGGGCTTTGAATGGATTTCCCCGAGTTAGGGACATTTTGACAGCTCAGACTTTTCTCTCATCTTGGAGTGGAGCTTGACAGCAGACGTGATGTACAACACGAAGGTTTTCCAAGCAGCGGCACTTGCCTCCTTCACTGTAGGAAGGCCCAATGAGAAAGCCACAGTCAACACTCAATGCATCAGAATGACCTGAGTTGATCAGTCTTGATGTTAGTCCAGTCGTTTTGCCTTCCTGTGACACACAGAGTAAACTAGCCACATGTTGAGTCCCACTGAGACTTGGGTTTCACGGTTCTCATTGCCTTCACATGTGCTTCAGTCTACAGGCGTGTGTTGTCAAATGACAGACTGAGCCAGGTTCCTGGTCTCTCTC
>NW_022103906.1:87624632-87633653 GCF_000313985.2 Echinops telfairi | reverse complement strand
AAAAAAAGATTTACAGCCTTCAAAACCATATGGGTCAGTCCTCCTCTGTCTAAAAGGGTCCCACTGAGTGCCAAGGTCTCGCATATCCCAAGTAATGAGTAAATGTTGACTATTTCTTTCACTAATAATTTTTTGCTACAAATATAGTATATAACCCAAAGAGAAAATCTTTGAATTATTTAAACCCCGCTGCAATGTAGTATCTGGGGACATAAGCTTTAAAAATACTTGTCATTCACTTTATATCAAATGTCAGTTTGAGAATTTTTCCCAACTTCGAAAGTATAGTTTCAGTGGGACAGAGAGAGAACAATTCAACAGTCATTTGCTCAGTAAGTTTCTTGCTTATTGGTCTAGCACAGAAAGGGAAGCTAATTTAGTGCTATGAACTTTATTATTTTGAAGATTATGATATAAAAATGTAATTATACAAGAGGACTTCAAAAGTCCATGAAAAATGGAAAAGAAAGATAATGGATTTTTTCCAGGACGTTTAAAGCTCCTTCTTATATGCTTTTATCTGAATGCTAAGGGTGAATTTAAAGAAACATTTTCATTTTGTTTCAGATTTCCTTTTCCCCCATTATAATTTAATTCTTTGTTATTGGGAATGAACATCTACACATATATATATGCACATGTATTTTCTTTGACTTTGATTCATCTTTCTTTACCTTAAGTCAGGATTAGTAGTGAGGCCGAGACGTTAATTTACTGTGATTTGGTCCTATAGCCTTCCTAGATTATTCAGAATGAATTTTGATAACGCAATTATTATTGTCAGTTCCTGTTGGTGATACACTTTAGAAATATATAAATATATTTATATTTATATATATTACATATAAATATATTTAGACCTAGATAAAATATATTAAAAAGGGCATCCAAGTCATTTTACAGAACAACTCAAACTCAAACTCACTGCCATCAAGTGGATTCCAACTCACAGTGACCTCACTGGGCAGGGAAGAGCCTCCCCTGTGGGTGGTCAAGTATGGGAGTAGAAAGTCCCATCTTCTCCTGCGGAGCAGCTGGTCCTTTCTAAGTGCTGATCTGGTTGGTGCTTAACAACCCACCTCATACCCACGCCACCACCACTGGCATGATAAAATCAAAGTAAGCATCCACTGCCTATTTTTGACAAGTCCTTTTGGTTGTTGCCAAAGTTGTTGAGAAGGCCATATTCACTTCTTTGACACTGAAGAGGAGATTGCAGTATGACTTCTGAGACATGGATCACATTCGACCTTTTCTACGATGTTTGTTGTGGTGCTGTGATCTAGTTCAAAATTTCTGGAGAGACTTATGGCCTTGCTTTTAACCATGTGATTTTCTTAATGAAGGATAATGGTTAAGCAATACAACTATGTATTTGTATACTCTGGGAGAACTCCAAAGATTAGTTCTTTTTACTCCGGCTGCCTTGCTTCAACCTAATCTGTAGAATTAAAAGTTGTAGAAAATGCCTCTATTACCCTCACCACTTCTCTTCCCTGGATATAAAGACATAAAAAAAATCATTAAACTGTCAAGAACACTATTGATATTTAAAGTATTTACAGACGTGTGGCTAGATCAATACATAACAGTGAAACTTGCTAGAAAAAGAAGTTATCTGTGAAACATATTTAATGTCCTATCCCACAACCCTAGCTTTGTTAGGCTGATGATATTGGGCCTCCCCATTGTCTTTTCCCACTCACACAGGCCATCGAGTCATTTCTACCTGACAGTGACCCTGTAGAACAGGGTAGAATGCCCTGTGGGTTTCTGAGACTGTAAATTTTTAAAGGAGTAGGAAGTCTCATCTTGCTCTTGTGAAGCACCTGGGGGTGTCAAACTGCCGAACTTGCTGTTAGCAGTCCAAAGCACAACCACTAAGACACCATGGCTCCTGTTCTCGTTACAAATACGTTATCAATTTAATGCCTGTGCATTCCTTATGGCTAGATTCCCATGTGTACTCCCAAGTTACGTTGTTGTAAAACAGTATTTGCAATGAAGTTGGTCTTCCAAAATTCTATCATTTGACCTCCAGCTTTGTTTGTATCACCAGCGCCTGCTTTTTCACCTAATGAATTGGCAATGGAATCAATGGCAGGGAGTTTGGGTTTGTTTGCTTTTCATCCTTCCTTGCTGACTTGTGAACTATGCTTTGAGCTGCTAACCACAAGGTTAGTAGTTCCAACCCTCTAGTTGATTTATAGCCTCAGAAATGCAACTGGGTCGCTATGAATCAGAATTGACTTGATCGCATCATTACTGTTTTTTTGTTTGAATCCGTCCTTTTTGTTTCCAAATTTAGAACTTTCATTACCAATGATTATACTGGCCAATACACATTTTGGTCTTTCAAAAGTTACTACACTTGATTCTGGATATATTTGATCTGCTGTCGCTGTTGTTGTTGGGATGTGTTATGAGTGCACTTTGAATATTTTAATCCATTTCAGACTGAAGAATTTCTTCATTATTGGCTTGGGTGGTTGGTGTATAAATTTGAATAAGAGATGCATTAGCTGGTCTTACTGTTATGTGTGTCGATGTTATTCTATACATGTAGCATTGTACTTCAAATAGATCTTAATAGGTTTTTCTGATGATGGACATGAAGCCATTTCTCTTTATTTTCTCAGTCCAGGTATAGCAAACCAGATGACAGCCTGATTTTAAATGGCCAATACCAGTTCCCATCACCTCACTGACTTGTCTGGAAAGAAGTACAACCATAATGCTCCCTTCAAGCAAGGATGGTGAGGCTTTGTCATACACATGTTTTCAAGAGAGACCTATCCCTGGAAAAGAAAATCGTGCTTGGTAAAGTGGAAGAGCAGCAAAAAGGAGGAAGGCTCTCAATGAGATGGATTGGCACAGGGACTGCAACAAGGGTCTTAAACAATACAATGTCACAGGAGTGGGTAGCATGTTGTTCTGTTGTCTATAGGGTTTCAGAAAACTAGAAATTGGAACAGACTGGACAACACCTAACAACAATAACAATGCCTAGGATATTAATCTTTATGCATTCTATTGCATTTTTGCTGGATTGTAATTTTCCTCAATTCATACTTGGCACATGTTCATCTTCTGATTCTTCTTCATCTCATTCCTCCTTATCTACTGCCCAGCTTTTATATGCAACCCAGGTGGTTGGAAACACTACGGGTTAAGTTCCATGCATCTTAGTCCTCCATGTGCTATCTTTTGGTTTGATATTTTAAAGAGTTGTTTGCAGCAGATTTACCCCAACATTTGATTTTTTGATTGCTGCATTCATGAAGACTGAATGTGGGTCCCAGGAAAAGAAAATAGTTGACAACTTCAACTTTTTCTCCATTTACCTTCCCACAGTGTTGTTTAGTTTTCCAGTTGTTAGACTATTTGTAACCCATGGTGAAGTCAATAGTTTTTTTATCTCAATCAATAAGTGCTTCAAGTCCAAGCACATAAACAAATTTAATTAGAATCTCAGGGTATAGAATGGATACATTAGTATCATTTTTGGCTGATTAAAGAACTAAGCCCCAGCTCCAAGCAGAATCTCCAGCTTCTCTCCCAGTAACTGTGGGAAAAGTTTCCAGGGTATCTTGCTTAAGAGCTGTATGCCATCATCCCCAAGAAGTGAAGTAACTAATGTAAAATGTCATTGGGTGTTCTGTCTGGCAAGTGCTGGACTGCTAGCCTCAATGTCAGTGTTTAAACCCAACAGCAACTTCTCTGGGGAAAGCTGAGATGATCTTCTCCTGTAAAGATGGACAGACTTACAAACCCTCTGTAGGGTTGCCATAAGTCATAATTTATTCAATGTCAGTGCGATTGGGGTCTCCGTTATCTAAAGTCCTTAAAGAAAAATTCACCTCTGTCTCTCTTTGTCCCCAGTCCACCCCTGCAGTATTTCTTCAAATATTTTTAATTCTATCCCATCGCAACCTAAATCAAGTTTTCATCTTTGAGCTAGCAAGTGTGTTAGGCTGTGTTGACTAAAACAAACCTAGAGACACTCTATAGGTGTTTTACATCAAGAAGTAATTATGTATCAAAAAAAATCCCACGCCAGTTCAAGTCCAGTCCCTAAGTCAGATACCAGTTCGTAAATCCCTCTTCAGACTCACACAGCCACATGCCATGATGCAGAATGCAGGAAGATCACAGGCCGGTGGGTGCAAACTCAGATGGGTCCAATCAGAAGGTCACGTCCACAAGGAGACACCATCAGGCTGTGACCTGATTGACAGGTTGAATGCCACCCTTACACTTTTATATATCTTAAAGTTGACATGAAATTAGCTAACAACGGCAGACCAGCCTTTGTTAAACTTGACACCTAACACAACTCTTTAGCCATACGTAATTTTAAAAACAAAGGCAGTAGTAAAACAATATTTGTACCTAACAGGATAAAACTAAAATGCAAACAACTCAAAATGTTCCAGTCTCATTTAAGCATACTATTTTATAAGTGAGAAAAACAAAAGTATTCTATGCCTAACAATTGCAGTTATGTGAACAACTACACCTTAATCCTGTAATCCCATCAACATATTCTCCCACCCCTGAAAATGTATAAAGGAGCCACTTCATGCCTTTACCCCCCACTCCCCCCATCCCCTATTTTGGCTATTCAATTTCTATACTGCCCATTTAATATCAACCCAGTGCTATGAGGAGACAAGCATGCTCTTTGATGTGAACAATCTTCATTCCAGTTGGAGCCTTGTGAGTCTGCATGCATCAGCAACGTCACATCAGGATAGGCTGTCTATAAAGTCAGCAACAATATACACCAATTCACCGACTCAAAAATCTTATCTTCATCTGGTCCGAGTTCTGGTCAACTCACTGTGGGTTGCCTCACTTAGTTGCACCAGAGTTCCCATTGGCCACGATGCCTTTCAACCAGGGGCCACTACAAATTCTCAACAACCCTTTGGACTAAGTCACGTCACAGGCTCAGAGTCCACACAACTCTTGAATGTCATACCAGCCAGCCTGCTCTTGTCTCTCCTCTAGTCCCTGTGAACCAGGTCCACAGGTGGTAGTGACCAGACTCAACCCATCTTTTTATTGCTGCTTTGCTCCCAATACCGTTCAACTAGTGGACCCAGGTGGTCACCTAGCAAGTATTTCAGGCTTCCCACAGGCACCCTTTAAAGTTCAGTCCTAGAGAGCAGATTTCCTTCATGGCTCCAAATTTTTCCAGCTTCAGAAGCAAATCTCCAGTTAAAACCTCAAAAAGGCCAAATGGCTCCTTTTTTTTTTGGTTCTTCAGCCTGACAACAGCTCTCAAGGAAAGGTTTTTCAAATGCAAATGTACTGAACACTCAAGGCATTGGGTGGGACTTACCATTGCTAAGCCTCCTTTCCAGGCAATTCCTACTAACCCATTTAACAAATCCACTTTAATGGGTGAAGGTAATAGGCTTACAAACTCTCTATATTCATACTGCCTGATAATCATTTCAATTACACATTCTATCAATAAAAATAGAACAAAACAGTATAATCTTAGTACAGACTGATCCTAAATCTGATTACTAAAACAGTCGAATTCAACTTGTTCTTATCTAAATTATCCCAATCATATGCAATATGGTGTTAGGCATCTGGCTGTATCAAGACAGGCTCTATCTTTTGATTAGACATTTTGACTAAGCAACATGGCCTCAGAGAAGTTTAAGGGAGACATTTCACCTTGCTCAAAATTTACATCGATCACATTTGTTTTCACCATTTTGGACAGGAATAATCAAAGACAACATCTAGGAATAAAAACCTTCCCTTCCCAATTGCTTTCCAGAAAGCAACCCAGTAAACTGTATAGCCATACCTGCCCTCCAGCTGTCCCAAGAAGAAAAACTATCAGAAAGCAGAGGTCAGACAAGCATCCAGTCTTCATCTTCATGATTTGTTTCTCTAGTACTCCACCCCATAGTACCATATGTGTAAGGCCAGGGTGACTGGAGAAACAAATCCAGAGACACTCATCTGTGCAAGAAAGTGCTTTCTATTAATAAGTATGTATCAAGAAAACATTCTAGGCCAGTCCAACTCAAGTCCACCAATCAGATACCAGTCTATACATCCCTCTTCAGACTCACACAGCCACATGCAATGATGCAGAATGCCAGAAGATCACAGGCTGGTGGGTACAAAGTCATATGGGTCCAATGGCAGTGGTAACATATCCAGTGATCTGGCAGCAACCAGGGTCTTCTGAAGGCAGAGAGAGAAGGGGAGGTCCCCAGGACCCTTCTTATGAGAAGGCCACGCCCACAAAGAGGCACCATCAGGCTGGGACCTGATGGGCAGGTTGAATGGGCAAGTTAAACTCATATCAAAGGCTTTTTGGGACTTAGCTGCCCTCTCTCCTAGCTCACTTCCACAGCCTCATATGTTTACTTCCATTTACCCTTAACCCTTTTCTCCTAAACCATTTTCCAGATCTGTTCACCACCACTCATGGTGTTAAGAATTTTGGAGTCAGATTGACCTGAGTTCAAATCCTGCATTTTCGGTTCACTCTCGCAGGACCATTTGCCCTATGCAAACGTCATTTCCATTTCTCTCAAAGTTGAATAATAAAACCTACAACTCATGGTTGTTGTGAGGAGAGTTATAGTCTCAGAGACTCACACCAGCAGTTCTACACTGACCTATAGCTCATTATGAGTCAGAATCAACCCTATGGCAGTGAGAGAGATAAAACTGGATATCTGATGACATCAAGAACATCATTCACGAAGAAAGTCAAAGGTCATTAAAATGACAGGAAAGAAAGAAAAGATCAAAGTGGCTATCGGAAGAAACTCTTGACACTCGCTTTTGATCATAGAATAGCTTACTAAGGCAAATGGAAGAAATGATGCCGTCAATGAGTTGAACAATATACAAAAACTTTCAAAGGGCTGCTCAAGAAGACAAAGTGAAATATCATGAAATATGCAAAGACTTAGAATTAGAAAACCAAAAAGAAAGAACATACTCAGCAGATCTTAAAGCGAAAGAACTAAAGAAAAATGTCAAGCCTCATGTGCAAATATTGAATGATGAAGGACCTAGAGATGAAGAAAGAAAGAATACACACTCACGGTCCTAAAAAGAAGCCCTAAAAAGACAGAGCTTCCTACTTCCATAAAGAGGTATAGTCTCAAAAGCCCACAGCGGTAGTTCCGCCCTGTCTTACAGGTCCCTGTGAGTGCATGGACTCAACAACAGTGAGTTCAGTTTTTGGTTTGGTATCAAAAGGAACTAGTCAACATTCATCCATTTCAAGAGGTAGCATATGAACAAGAACCATCGGTCCTCAAGGAAGAAGTCCAAGTTTCACTAAAAGCGTTACTCAAAAACAAGGGTCCAGGAATTGATGGAATACCACTTAAAATGTTTCAACAAACCGATGAAGAACTGGAAGAACTCCTCTCATCTATGCCCGGAAATTTGTAAGAGAGAAACTTGGCCAATTGACTAGAAAATTTCCCTGTTTGTACCCATTTCAAAGAAAAATGACCAAAACCATGTCTAAATTATAGAACAATGTCATTGATATTACATGCAAGTATCAGTTTGCTTAAGATCATCCAACAATGGCAGTCATAGTATATACAAGACGTGAGGTAGATTCAAAAGAGGAAGTGGAACAAGGGATATGACCCATTCTGATGTCATATGGCTCTTGGCTGGAAGTAGAGACTATCCCAATGGTGTTTAGTTGTGTTTTATTGACTATACAAAGGCATTTGATTGCATGCATCGTAATAAACCATGGTAGCCTTGAGAAGAATGTGAATTCCAGAGCAAAGCATTGTGCTCATGCAGAACCTGAGCAAGAATCCAGAGGCAGTTCTCTGAACCAAAAAAAGGACATACGGCATGCTATTTTCAATTGCATGTGAAAATTGGACATTGAATAAGGATGGTCAAAGAATAATTGATTCATTTGAACTATGGTGTAGACTAAGAGTATTTAAAGTCCCATGGACCACCAAAAGAACAACCAGACCTGTTTTGGAGGCAGTACTGCCAGAATGCTCCTTAGAGGCAAGGAATACAAGATTTTGTCTCATTCCTCATACATGTTGGAAATGTTATCAGAAGAGATGAGTCCCTGGAGAAGGAACTAATGCTTGATAATGGGAAGGGGCAAAAATTAAGAGGAAGTCTCTGGATGAGATGGACTGTCACAGTGACTATAACAATGGCCTCAAATATCAGAACACTTAGGAGGATGGGCAGTGTTTCCTTCCATTCTACAGAGGGTTGCTGTGTTAGTCTGGGTTGACTAGAGAAACAAATTCATAGACACTCATATGAGTATAAGAATGATCTTTATAGAAAGAGTAATTGTATATTAAGAAAACATCCCTGCCCAGTCCAGATCAAGCCCATAAGTCCAATATTAGCCCATATGTCTGATACCAGTTTATGAATTCCTCTTTAGACTCATGTAACACATGCAATGATGCCAAATGCAGGAAGATCACAAGACAGTGGGCGGAAAGTCTTGTGGATCCAGTGGTGACGGAAGCATCTCAGTGCTGGTGTGGGTCTCCACATGGATCCTCCAGGCCCAGGACTCTGGCTCCATCAGCTTGGCCCCTACAGTGTAGCTTCATGTGGCTTGTCAACAGGAATGTCAAGCAGAGAGAGAGCGTGTCCCGCCTCCAGGGAAGAAGACAGGAGTTCCCAGAATCCTCAGGAGAAGGCCATGCCCACACAGAGGCCCTATTGACTGACAAACTAGACTCCACCTCTTAGCTCAAGTTGACAGGAGATTATGTAACTGCCACAATTGCTATGAGTTGGAACCAACTTAACAACAACAAAGTACCTGAAGGTTATCAGTCTAATTAGGTCCTTAGCCACGTCAGCACTTTTAAAAAGCCAGATGTGTTGAATAAATTATAGGTCAGAGCAACTACACACATATGCAGAGCAGATCTGCTCCATGAGGTTTATGAAACGGTGACATTTTCAGAAGCAGATTTCCAGGCCTTTCTTTTTTATTTTTTTCCTCTTTTT
>NW_022103906.1:87598220-87624339 GCF_000313985.2 Echinops telfairi | reverse complement strand
TTTGTGCGTCCCCCAGGGAGGAGGTCACATGTAGATCCTTATAATCAGTTCCCTCTTTCCAACCCACTCTCCCTCCACCCTCCCAGTATCGCCACTCACACCATTGGTCCTGAAGGGATCATCCACCCTGGATTCTCTGCATTTCCAGTTCCTGTCTGTATGCCAGGTCTTTCTTATGAGGGACCTCTGAGTGGGCTTAAAGTGCCAACTTTGGAGTTACTAGTCAAGCAATTAAATGTTTGTGACATCTAGCACTCACTATACATAAAAAACAAAACAAAACAACAACCTACTGCCATTGAGTGAATTCGGACTCACAGAGATCCTGCTCCATTAAGCAGGATAACTCATTACGGGAGCAGTTTGCCTCCTCTTTCTTCCCCAGTGCCTCTCATAGTTTAGCTCCGCCAACATGTTTAGCCAACCACCGTTTCAGACACTTTCCCCACACTTAAGGAGGGTTCATGACCACTGTGGCATCGACAGATTAGTCAATCGTCACTCTCCTCTCTTAACTCTCGTGTGGTTAACACTCATTTTAGCAGGTAAAGTTAGTAAAGGATCACACTCTGCCCATTAGGAAGAGCCATTAGCAGGGCAGTTTCACACTCACCAATTAATAACTAAATCCTAATTAGTTAAATCCAACCTGCCATCTTCCAAATAAAATGCCTACTTTTCTTTCTCCATATTTGCTGTGGCTCTCCTTAAAAAAAAAAAAGTTTTTGAATTCCATTCTTCAGGCAAATCTCCCTCCCATCATTAATCACTGTGCTAAGATCTCATTCAAGGAACCCTGCTGGCACCGTGGCTAAGGGGCAAACCAACAGATCAGTGGTTCAAGTCTACCAGCCACCCCACTGGGGAAAAAGATGGCCTTCTGATTCCATATAGATTTATTGTCTTGGAACCCTATAGGGGAGCCCCACTCTCCCCTCGTAAATCAATCTGAGTCTGAAGAGACTCAAAAGTAGAGGATTTGGGGGTTGTCATATTTTTCATTTATGTTCACACCACTTCCTCTGCTGAAACTCTGTATGTTACAGTGTCCTGCTACCACAGATGCTGCCGTCCAGCTTTGAGGTTCTAATGATTTAATTCATGTGCTTTACACAGCTCAAACTCGAGAAAAGCAAATCAACCAAATATCTGCAGGCCTATGATATCAGTCGGGACTTTATCACCTTGCCTAGAGAACCCTTCATCTCAGAGGGACTTACAGACTAAGAGGATCCATCTACGATGGAAAATCTAAGCAAAACATAAAAGGCTAGAGGTGTTTGCACATACACAAAGGTCATCTCATTGTCAAGTTAGCTCTTAAAGGCAGCTGGAGCTGTGGCCACGAAAAGATTAGCTTCCTAGTCTGCAAGCTCATCTTTGAATATTAGTGCTGGCACTCACTAAGCCTCTCTACAAGGTGCTGAACGGCCAATTCTTGCTTTTGCCATTGTAAAATGGGAGTGATCCTAGCATCAGCATCACAGAGAGAAATATTAACATCGGGATCAATACGTGGCACAAAAGTGACACTCAGTAACCACCCTCTTTCCAGGTTCCCCACCTCCTAATTCACCCGCGTAAACAGAGTTCAGGGTTTTATGTTTAAAACCCTCTGGATAGGGTTTTATCGAGACCCAGTGACCGCCTAGGGAGAGTCCTGTTCTGAACTCCAGCGCACCACGGTCAGCGAACTAGGATCTTGTCTCTTGGTTTTCCTTTGGCCTGTTTTGTTTTCGGGGTCTGTGTGATTTCCTGGCAACAGCCCCACTGGTGGTGAGAAAATATGTCTGTTTGCTATTGGATGAACATTCAGCTTAATCCTAGAGGTGCCCCACCCCCAATATTGTTGCAAAATGTAGGTCAGCTTTGAACATTCCTGAATGTAGCATAGTTTATATTAGGGTCTCAAATTTGGCCCAGCTTCGATCCTGTGTTCCTCCTGATACATATACATTATATTCAGTAAACTTTTCTGGTTTTTGATGTCCAATAGTTTTTCATTGTTTTTCCAGTTAGTCTTCTCTCCTGTTCACCTTCTCCACCCCAGTAAAAAAAGCTGTGTTTTATTCCACCCATTTCCTAGTAGCTCAGGAAAAATCCTGGGAATTCATTTTAGACTCCTACAACTTCCCTCTAGTTACATTCCGGCTCTGACCAAAATAGCATCTGTTGATTCAGCCTCCTTAATAGTCTTCATTACTGACCTGTGTCCTTCATCCTAAGTCATCTCTGTGCTAAGCACTAAACATACCAAATTATAATTATTTGCTTTCATTATTTTTTTCTCCCATTAGTGCCTGAAAACTTTGAGGGATGCTCAGTTCCTAGCACAGTGTTAGAAGTAACCGTTCCCTTGACATATTTTAGGTATGAATTTGAACCATTCCATACTGAATAGAAAGCCTTTCTGTCAGAAGGCTAAGGACATTTGAAAACGAGTTTTAGGATTTTGTCCCCATCTGCCCTGTGACTGACTGTGATAGTGCCGATTTGAGTTCCACCTTCGTCCGCAATGAACTGAAGTGCTCACTCTCCCTTGGGGCAGAGGGGTTAAGCGCCCTGAGTAGTCAATGGTTTGGTTGCCAACCCAGGTCTTGCTTAAAAAACAGACTCTCAGTTGAACCTACCTCCCCTAAGCAGATAAGAGAGATTCTCTCAGGATATTGAAATACAATAGCACCCCAGTAATGGACCGCATCAGTACTCAACAGCATCGGATTTCGAAGCAAAATGCCGAGAACATTTTGCATCGGAGCTCAAACAAAACATTGGACTCCCACCCGACGCACGTGATGTTTGTAAAGGAAAGCAGTTCGTGATTGGTCACGCGGCGTTAATTGGCGTTCTTAGTACGTGTTGTTTAAGCCTTTTGCGGCTGTGATCCAAAGCGTTTTGCTAGAATTTTCTTAGTTTTTGTGGCTTTTTCTACTGTTTTTAGATTAAAACAAAACAAAAAACATGGATCCTAAGAAAGACCTTTTTGAAAAGAAGCATCATGATAAGGAACTGGTTAACCGTGTTACCGATATTGTTGATAATTTAGAAAACCCTTTTAGTAAAGAGTTACGGAAACGCCACCAGCAGACCACATTAGACGGGTTTTCCTTTTCAGAGAAAGTCAGCGGGGTCCTAGTGAAAAAAGGCAAAGAAGGAGGGGAAAAACTCCTGAAAAGCAGCTACCAGTGGATTTGACGGAAGGGGATTCCCCTTCCAAACAGTGACTCTCTGTCCATCCCTCCTCTCCACACCCGTGTCCATGGATCCAGATCCTCATCCATCTCAAGGTATGGACCATACTGTAGTTGCTAAAACTTTGTTTATTAATGTTGTGTTTCTTATTTAAATTATATTATTTACCTCTGAACTTATTTACTTTGAAATTTCTGCATGATGTTTTGTATAAAAAGGCAAGGTTAGGGTAAAAACTTGGTGGTCGAGAACAGATTCATCCGTTTTCAGTTATTTTTTATGGGAAAATTTGATTTGGAACTCGACTGCTTCGCTTCTCGACGCTCCTTCTAGAAAGGATTAGCGTAGAGGTCCGGGGTTCTGCTGTACGTATACTGTAGATGCACATACACTGTACATATATGCCTCATTAAACAAACCAAACACTTGATGGCTATCCAGTGCATTCCGTCTCATAGCGACTCTCTAAGGCAAGGTAGAACTGGCCCTGTGGGCTTCTGAGACTGGAATTTTATGGGAGCCGAAAACCCCCTTTCTCTTCATGCAGCCCCTGTGGTTTCAAACTACTGGTTTTGTGTTTCGTAGCCCTACATAGAACCACAATACCACCAAGGTCTCTGTAGGCCACATGGCGCCCATAATTAACCTGCCTTTGCCTTCTTGATCACTTGTTTCTTTTGTGTGCTCTCCTCCTGGGAGAGTCTTCCTCCGCAATAAGCAGGTGCCCGTTCTAACCAGATTTGGCTGCCTACGTGCAGGAGTGGCAGTCACAGCCTACAGTTTACCCTCAAACTAAAAAGTTCTCTTCACAGAACCAAAGTTGCAGGAACCAAGTTGGACAGCATTTTAAATCAAGAGGTATGACAAGTCACTTCCTGGTCAGGAATCAGAACTCTATCTGAATGCATATTAATGGACATTTTGGAAAAATAAGTTCCATCTTCAAAATCCCCTCAATTTCCATCCTTGTGTACATGTAGAAAATGGAAAAATGCCCTTTTCTTCTAACACCTTGCCTTGACAAATTTAGTACCCTCTCACATCATCCATTCCTTTGTCTTTTAATGGGGCTCAGGCTGAACTGAGCCCCAAAGAAAAGTGACAGAAGTTATTCTTTACTAATTACTTGCACCTGGATGGAGATGTTGGTCAGAAATTTGGCCCTGATGTCACAAGACTGGGAAGGAGGAGGAAGGGGCTGATATCCCTGTAGGAGCATAAATTAAATTTCTATAGTCTGGAAGATACAAATTTAACAAGTATAGTGAAAAATCAGGGTCCAAAAAGTAAAGTACTATTATGACTATGATTACCCGAGGGAGGAACCCTCCCTCTTATCCAAGGGAGGAACCAGGCATACAGAGGCCAGATTGATAAAATGGCCCTCCAAACCCTCAATTAATTTAATTAGCTGAACTTGTGCAGCCATGCAATTGACTCAGCTATTTGTTTCAGAGGAGAAAAGACCCCAAAATCAAATGCAACTTAGAGAACACATTATTTTTAAAGAAGACAAAAACAAGACAAGAGAAAGGTAAATCATCCAGATGAGGGAGTCCATTAACATGACCATAGTGGTGTCTAAAGATTTTCAAAACATGACTGCCTAAATGGGTGAGCAAAGGAAACCATTGAAGAACCATGACTGGCAGCAAATCAATCCATCCCAGTTGGGTCAAGACTGCGAAAGTGGGAAAGGGCCTGTGACGGGAACATGGTCTACCACTGCAGATAGAAAAGCTTACAAGACTGGTTCACCTCCCTTTCCCCAATCCCCTCTAAGGCAGTCCTATTATGTATGATTCAGGACCATTCAGACCTTGTACCCCACATTCCATCAAGGACACTTGATGGACTAGCCTGGCTGTGAGCATGGTAACCATCCACTTTTAAACCCACTCAGCCAGAGTGCAACCTTTTTGACATTGCTGGTCAATTGAAAGAATCCAATGAAAGTTGAATCCGAGTGAAGACTCAAAATGGACTAGGACTCATACTGTAAAAGTAGCCTTTTGCCAACTGAATCCAAAACCAAACCCAAACTCACTGCCCTTGAGTCATTACTGACTCATAGCGACTTAAGCTGTAATACTTCTCTTTCTCTGATCATAGAGTTTAATCTTTAATCCTTTAATCACAATGAAACTGGTATGCTTCTTCTAATGGACTAGCTAACATGTTCCTTAGATGGTCACTTGGTTGAAGGCAAGACTTTAAGACCCCAGACACTATTGTTTCCATCAGCTGGATACCATCTAATTCCTTCATTATACTTTGCTTTGCTGTAACACCTGTACCTTCCTTGATTACCTCATGCAAGTAAGTATCTAGGAGGGCCACTTCATAAGAACTCATTGTTCTTACGTTAGGGTTTACCGTTTAAGGCAGCGGTTCTCAACCTGTGGGTCGTGACCTTTGGGCGTCAAATGACCCTTTCACAGCGTCAGGTTGCCTGATTCATAACAGTAGCAAAACTACAGTTATGAAGTAGCAACAAAAATAATTTTGTGGTTGGGAGGGTTACCACAACATGAGGAACTGTATTAAAGGATTGCGGCATTAGGAAGGTTGAGAACCCATGGTTTAAGGTAAGACCTTAAACACTCATTCATAATATATACTTTGTTGAAATATGTATGATCCTCTTCAAAGGCAGTGCATTAAGTTCCTAAGAAATAATGTAGGTAACTTCCAAGCAAAATTTGATCATTCTAATAATAATAATAATAATAATAATAATAATAATAGTATCATTAACATAGTCCATAGTCTAGATCTAGTGAGAAAAAGAAATATATGTGTGTATATATCATTTTTAGCTAAAATACAAGGGGATTTTCATTTATACAAATGAACAAAATGTGACAGAATAACACTACTTCAGAAAACAATTCAGGTTAGGCAAAAAGTAAAACTTTCTATAACAGTCACTACGGCCAAACCATTAGCAGAACCTAAGGCTTGTGATAAAAGCAAAAGGAACAGCAACCATACAATAAACCTAGGTTGCCAATGTTTGGCAACCTCAAAAGCAGTAAACATTTGAACAAGGTCCAATGACATCAAGCTCCACAATGTTGGCAGTGTCATTCTCTGCTCCAGCCCACTAAGTGTACTCTAGCTTCAACTCTAAGGAGGGTTTCGCTTCCTTTAATCTACGATAAGTATGTTTAAAGTTAAACAAAGCAAAGCTGAGTTTATTTTAGTGGGGTTCCAATTGATATTTTCTTATGACCTAAGAAGATGCTATACATCTTGCAAAGATAAAATCTTGAATACGGTTGGCTAAAGTAAGGTAGAGAAGAAATTCAGGCAAAAACACATGATTAGCAAGACAATGCCTTGCTGATACTTCCATTCTGGGTATACATAAACACTGTTGCATTTTTTTTTCCCACGTGCAAACTTCTCTTTGTTAGCTGCCCCACTGATAAAAGAGAAGTCACCTTCTCAAAGACTGGCGACATGAAGGGGTGCTCTCACACGTTTCCTTGAAATTCTCTGATCACCACTGGAGAATTGTTTGATCAAGTATGAATAACTGCAGGGCACAGTTACATTCTGAAAATTACTTGGTTCCCCCCTACTCTTTAAAAAAAAAAGCACTCAACTGGGTGTGGCTTCTTCTGAAGAGCTAGTCTTAAGATGTCTCTTATTAAGGAATGAAAATGTGCTGACTAGCATTAAACAGGCACATAATAATGGTGACTTGGAGACCAAATAAAATTATTTCTGACCTGACTCTAATCCCAGATTCCTAGTCTCATTTTCTTCTTTGGGGGCTGTTTCCTAAAACCTGCTAAATTTTTCAAGAGAGTATAAAACTCGGAGCAAAATGGTTTACTAGTTTCTTTAGACTTTTGTTCAATTCAAAATGACTTTTATGAACCAGATTTTTGTTTGTTTGTTTGCTTTCTGAGACTCAGGATTAAAAGGATAATAAGGGGCAATGGTCTTCATGGTTCACTTAAGTTTTCTTGGAAGAGAACAGTAACAATATTAGGCCAAATGCCTGAAAACAACTCATGAAACCCCAATCCGAACGTCTCTGTTCCAAGAATAACCATGGGGCATTCGTTCTATACCTAGCGAGCCCTGGTGGTGCAGTGATTATGCATTGGGCTGCTAACTCCATGGTCAGGAGTTTGAAACCACTAGCAGCTCTGTGAAAGTCCAGGCTTTCCCCTTTTGTAGAGCTCCCATCTCAGAAACCCACAGGGGCAGTTCTGCCCTGACCTGTGGGGTCACTGTGAGTCAGAATCAATTCAATGGCAGTGACTTTGGCGTTTTGGGAAGCATCACCGGTAGCAGCTGCATCCTATAAACACTCGAGTTGTATATGGACCTGGACACGGAAACATTTGTCTATTCAAATGCCACCCTGCTCCTCTGGCATCTTGGAAGAATATCTCCTTGCCATTCTACTTTGTAAAGAGTATTAAAACATCATAAGAAACTTTATTTTTTTTTGTTTCAGATTTAATACTACACAGTCAAATCACTAGGTATCTGAATTAAACTTGTAGCTTAACTTAAGTGGATAATGTACTGAGAAATGACATGAGCATCAGCCTTTTAAAAACCATACGGTTTGGCAAACCCAATCCTGGAGGCCAGATTATCCAAAAAATGAATTAAACTTTCAATCTTGTAATCAAGGAGAATTTTATTACTTCAGTGACAAGAAATCCTTTTCTTCTTTTCATAGTTTAACATTGAAACTTTCCTGCAAAAAGCTTAGACTATTAAACGTTGACATAATAGACTAATCACTTCACGTTTTATTTTGAAACTTGTACTTCATCTAAATTTAGCTTTTCAAGATTCCTGAAGAATGGCTCTGTTTATAGACAAACTCACTGTCCTCACTTGATGGTATACATAGGAAGTTCTGGTGATGGAAGGAACCAGTTGATGTAGAGATACAACCCACGTGTGAATAGATTGAAGGCTCTGGCCACAAGGTGTAAACATTATATATGAAACAATACTCTTTGCGCCAGAATGGAATTGACGCTTACATTTTCTGCAATGTTAGGTTTTTTTTTTGTTTTTCAATCCAGAACCAGTATACAATTGCATAGCAAGCGTTGTTTATCCCTTATCTCAAAAAGACTCAATAGGAGACTTATTTTAAGTTCATTTTTAGGAGCAATTCAGATTCTGAACGGAGCCCAAGGGAGGACTTTTGTCCATATGAGCTTGGTTTCTTGGCATAGTGGAGCTACATGCATTTTTAGGGTCTTCATCATGGGCTCAGCTTTTCCTCTGGACTGAGGACCCTGGACACAATGCCAGTGCCACTAGTGCTAGAGGTGTGCCATCAGTTAAGTGATAGTAGCCACAAAGTGAGTTCTGTTGTCATTCTGGAGGGGTGGTGGCAAGTCAAGCTAACATGTCTTCTTATTCAGGGTCTCTAGTGGCATCATAATTATACGTTGGATGGCCAACTACAAGATCAGCAATTCGAAACCACTAGCTGTTGAGAAAGATGAGTTTCTACTCCTGTAGAGTTCTCGCTGCCATTGAGTCAATGCTGACTCATAGAGATCCCCTGGGTGTTTCTGAGACTATAAATGTTTAACAGGAGTAGAAACTCGGTCTATCTTTTGAGGAGCTGCTTGCAGTTTTAAACTGATGACCATGCGGATCACAGCTCAACACATAACCACTACACCCCCATGGTTAGTAGAGTTAGAGTCTCAGAACCCCATGAGGGCAGTTCTACCCTGTCCTAGAGAGTTACTATGAGTAGGCATTGAATTAATTGCAGTGAGTTACGGGTGAGAATAATCTCTGCCATCACCATAGTTCTGAGTGCCGTTGGCATCGTTTACTTGTCGAGTAAATGTGGTTACAACAAGTATTGGTACCCTACAGGGCCCAGAAGCACTACTGGAAAGTCTGTTTTCCAGTCTTTGCTTGAGCCTGTCTCCCAGGTCTGTACTTCCCACTATTCAGAATAGGGTCCCTGTCTTGAGGTGGATCTTTTGTGAATAAGCTATTGCTGTATTACACTCTGAATAGTTCTTTATACACAGGGTTTTCTGATTAGCCCGGACGACGACCAAGCCGCGCATCTTTCCCATAGTAGACATGCTGCTTTGTTGCCTTAATGAGATTTTTAGGAACAAGACCCTCAGGGTTGCATAGCTAACTCTCATGTCTATTTTCTGTACCAAATCTCTATACTTCTGCACAGCTTAAAATTGGATTGGTACAAATTGACTGGAGGCCAAGCAATGGAAGTCAAGGATCAACTAGATAAGTCACAGGGTTTTTGATTTGAGCTACCTGTTTGGTTGTTCAGTTAGCAAGACAGATGCTTTTTACTATTCCCATTTATTTTTTCCCTTAAGGTGCCCACTAATGCAACATCCACAGTTGGCTCACAGGTACTTGGAGGGCTAGGCTTGCCTTAGTATATTTTATATCTTTAAACCGCAGAATAACACTCTCCAGCAGCAGGAGGTCATAATCCACTCAAAGACAAGACTATCTGTGAGTCTGTCTCCCAGAGGGCTCAATCAAAAGTATCATTTAAGTCCAGCACCATGAACAATATACCATCTCCTGGGAAGGATTAGGGAATACTGGGTAGACTGTCTCAGGGTTTGGAACTTAGCATTTTGGTGAATATTTTGCTTGAATAGGTACGGTGGCTTTTCAGTCTTACCAGGAACTCCAGTGGTCAATTATTTCAGACTTACATTGTCCTCTGTGTTCTCTAGCAAAGGTGACACCTAGCCAGTCCCTTGTCCAAAGTTATTTCCTTGTGGTGAACTGCAGGTTGTGAGTGTCCTTTCTGTACTTGCCTGAGGCCAAGTCTGTTTATAACTTAAAATCATTGCTGTCGTGAATTGTCTTCCTAGGAGGAAAGAGCTCAGAAGAAACAGACTATCATGAAGGAAAGAACAAACTAATTATGAGTCATATATGATCTAGATGTCAAAATCCTGTAACAATAGCTTTTGTATGCTAATGGCAGGTTAATTGGACAAGGTGTGGAATTTAAAGCATTACACAGAGCTAAGTAGGTTTAGAGTGACCTCCATTTAAAACCACGATCTGCTTCAACAGAGAAAGTTGTGACAGTCAGCTTCCCAAAAGTTCTGTAGAGAAAATCTTTGGAGCCTTGGAAACCCTCTAGAGGAGTTCTATCCTGCCCTAGAGGCTTCCTATGAGTTGGAATCTAGTCAATGGCAAAAGGTTGTTTTAAAATTAGCTAATTAATTAATATTAAGCACTCTACTGGGGAGGTCTTACAAATCTTATGACAATCCATCATTCAAGTGTATTAAGCACAGTGGATGGCAAAAGGTTTTGTTTCATTTTGTTTTAAAGCTCAACAGGCACTATTTTGAGTAAACACAGGCATCCGTACTGCGCGGAATGACCCAGAGACAGCACAACTTAACATGTCCAAAATTGAACTACTGCCTCATGCAAACTCTCCCCCTTGCTCTGTGTTTCTGATCGCAGTGAGCTCCGTTCTCTGAGCCGGCCACGCAAAAGTCGTGGAAAGCCTCCCCTACCTGCACCAGCCAGTTGTTCATTGAGCTCTACTGATTCTGTACCCTGTTGAACTGGGGCTCCGCCCCCATTGTCTCATTCTCTTCTGATGTGAACTGCCCTAGAGTCATGGGATTTTCCCAGCAGACATAACCTCTTCTTATCCAGTGACCACCGTGGCAAGTAAATGTGTCTACCAACACAAAGTGTTCCCTCTATTTGTTTAACTATTCTTCCCCTTGGGGACTAAGCTGCTCGAAAGCAGGAGTCAGGTTCATTGCGTAAATGTGTGAGGTGGTTGATTTTAATAAACTCTGAAATTGATTGACAACTAAAAAGTAGAAGGAACTCTTATATACCCATTCTACAGATCGTCCAATTATTAATATTTTACTACTTCAGTTCTCAATTTCGGTCTCTGCTTCTTTCTCTTTGTCTCTCCCTCTGTGTTCTATATAGCTATATCTATAACGATAAAGATTTTTCTGTCAATTTGAGTAAATTGGAGACACCATACCCCGTTATCCACAAATATTTCATTTTCTAAGAATAAGAACCTTCTCTTGTGCAACTATAGTGCAGTTAGCCCAATCAAGAAATGTCAGATGAATACATTACTACTCAGTCTACCATCTACATTCATATTTGACAATTGTCTCCATAATGTTTCTTTCTAGCTGTAGCTTCTCATTCAGGATCAAATACAGGATGTACGGGCATGTTCAATTATCATATATCTTATCCCTTGTCTCTAGTACAGTACCTAAGTATTTCTCTGAACTTAAAAAAAAATCTTTTTAAAAAGTAAAAGCCAGTTATTTTGTAGAATAGATCTCAGTTTGAATTTGTCTGAAATGATCTCATCATTAATTTGATTCAAGTTATGAGGCGCCTCATCATGTAGTGGTGACACCTTTGGGTTGTGATCCACGTAGTTGGTGGTTTGAAACCATCAGCAGCTCATGAGGAAAGGCTGGGCATTCCTCTCCTGTAAACAGTTACAGTATCGGGTGCATTTCCTTGGGTAAATCTGCTGCACAAAACCTTTTTAGGGTGTTGAAAAGCAGAGAGGTTACTTTGAGCATTACGGTGTGACTGACCCAAGCCACGGTGTTTTAATCGCCTCATCTGCATTTGAAAGTTGGACACTGATTTATGAAGACGGAAGAAGAATTGATGCATTTGAAGTATGGTGTTGGAGAATAATGTTGAGAGTATCGTGGACTGCCAAAGAACAAACAATTCGGTCTTGTAAGAAGTACAACCAATATGCTCCTTAGAGGCTAGGCTGGCACGACTTTGAAGCAGCACAAAAAGCTCACTGCCATTGAATCAATTCTGACTCTTACCAGTCTTGGAGACCCACAGGGGCAGGTCTCCTCTGTCCTCTAGTGTTGCTATGTGTGGTAAAGTAGAGAGGCAGCGAAAAAGAGGAAGACTTTGGACAAGCTGGCTGGACACAGTGACTGCAGCAATGGGCTTCAACAGAAAACTGTGGTGCAGATGGTGCCGCACAGGGCAGTGTCGCCTCCTGCTGCACAGAGGGTTGCTATGAGATGCGACTGACTGGGTGGCAATAACAACATCACCAAATTAGACGTCAGATCGAACCAGGTGTTTCTTGTCCCTTGATGCTCCTATAGCATTATGTACATTCCTCTATTACCAAATGTATTATAAAACAACTTCAGAAACATTCACTGGCATTCAGTTGATTCAGACGCATACAGGACAGAGACCCTATTGGACTGTGAATTTCCAAGACTGTCATTCTTTCTCATAAAACCAAACTCATTGTTATCAGGAGGTGTTGCCGACTCCGAGTGGCCCTTGAGAACAACGTAGAATTATCCCTATGAGTGCCCAAGGCTGTAAGTAACTCTTTCGGTGATTAGAAAATGCCATCTTTCTCAGGGGAGCGGCTGCTGACTCCAAACCACTACAAAACCAGGGCTTTAAACCAAGCATTAATTGTCGCTTTGAGTGTCCCTTGAACTTGCTATGCTTTGAACACCTTGACTGTGTGTGCTTCTCGGTCTCTGATGCTGTCTGTGCTGTGGAGTCCTGGCAGGTGCAATTTGTGAATCCACAGCTGCAAACCCCAAAGGTGGAACAGCAGAAGAAATGCCGGGAGACCTGCTCCTGCCCACCAGCCACTGAAAAACCAGGAAGCACAATGCTACGACGGGCACGTGCAGAAGCGCCTAAATCAGCTTCCTGAGAGCCAGCTGCGGGTTATGCCCTCATCATAACCCTTCATGTGTGTTCCCGAAGAAATGAACAATGAACAACTTGCCGATTAAATGAATGACCTACCCTTTGTGGGCTGACCCCATTTACCTCCGGCCAGGTTTCAAGATGTGAAACTATAGGCTAAAGAAGAAGGTATGCATACGTTTCTGAAATAAGAGCTGTAGAAGAAAAGATGAGTGATAATAGTAAGGTACAGTGAGAAACTCCTAGGTGCCGGATGGTAGATAGGAGTAATTATCTTATTAAAGTCTTGCAACCATTCAGTGATGAAGGAAATAGCCATCTTACTTTGGAATTGCCAAGAAATGAAGGGACCCGTGCCCAAACCCTCGTGTGTCTGATTGAAAACTTCCAATTCCCTTTACTCTGTGACTACCCAGCAGGAACAGGATGATGTCAAGATTAATAAGTTAGCCACTGGAAGGAATTTTGTCAGGGGCTATCAACAAATAAAGTGAATTTACCAAAGTTAAAATGTAAGAAGGAATACAGTTTGTAATGTTGGGAAGAAAGTGTGACAGTTCTGGTAGGGCAATGTGCTTTTAAAATTTATTTGCTAGCGTATATAATATTTCAGATTTCCTCAAGGAAATGGAAGGCGTCTTAAAGATGAGGAAACAGAGGCCAGGAGGCAGAAAGGGCTGGTCTAAAGTCACACAGGGTTAGAAACAAGATCATTGCATTCCACGTCTCCTCACTGCCTTCAGCTACTTCCTTGAAAAATATCTTTAATTGCCATGAGCTTATCTTTCATATTTGCTTCAATTCAACAATAGAACATTTGTTGAGAATTGTGCCCAGGAGTGTGCCAGGCGCCGGAGACAAGAAGAGAGGAGAACAGGGCGTGGAAGTCTCAAAGCCAGCAAAACACTTGTGTCTTTCCTTCGACAACGGATGGTCACCTCCCACAGTGCAGGCGGAGGTCAGAACATGTCTGAACATTAATATGAGCCTTTGTAGTGGGTGCTTCTCATTATGCTGCACATGCTTGGAGGCTCAGGGTCACCTTATGCAGTCCCCAGTGATAAATAGTAGATGAAGAATAGACGAGAGTGATTATAAAGAAGGTAAAAATGTCCAGATGTTAGTAGCTCAGAATGTTTTAATTTAGAGTAGTGCTCTTGCCCAACACCATCGCCGAAGGTTTGTCTTTGGTTTATTTGTGTTATCACAGCAGTGACGATGGAGTTAAATGCTGCCTTTGAAAAGAGGATTTTTGCTTGTTTCATTTATATTCTACTGTTCTTTCATTAAACATTTCTAAATATCCACAGGGCCACATTCTTACAAAAATAAATCAGATAAACCTAGAGTTCTTGCCAAGTCAAATATCTACAGTTTCTGGCAATTATGTAATTTCTAACTCTGTTGCAGGGCCTATTGCTGATAAGTCAATCGTTAGGAAGAGAAACGTTCCAGACTGATCTTTATTAGCGTGTCCTTCACTGATAGATGCGAACGTTTTTTGTTTTTAGAGCCAAATTGTAACTCTTTTGGGGTCCCGAGTGAGTGGATTCTCATCATAACAATTTATATCTGGATAATGTCACAGTAAAATGTGAAAATAGTAAATTAAAACCAATGAAAGTAGGTTCTGCTGTTATTAATAAAACCTGGTCTGGTTTTCACCCCTTCCTTTGTTTTGATGGCACTGTCTTATAGCGCAACTTTGCAGTAATACATTTCTGGCATCTCACGTTGATTTGGCCCAGACAAAAGCAATATTTAGAAAGTTACTCAGTGGAATTTCTCTTGGATGAAGGAACCTTAGAATCATGTGGGATTTAAATACCTCCTTCAAATTGTGGTTTAACACATTATTGATTGGGAAGGGCTTTTCTGGAGAGAGGGACTACATTGTATTCTTCAGTAAAAAGGACACACGCTGAAAATATAAGCAGAATTATCTGTTGGTGCAGGCACGTATATATTTTTAAATGATTATATTAAAAAGTACTTCTTTTGAATCCTGATTTTTGTCCCCACTTTGAAGGGGATTCCTTAAAGCTCTGGCTTCGTTCTGTACCCAGAGCTTACTACTGTTTACTTTTGCTTGCATGGTGGTGCTCGTCATTGGTATAATGATTTTGTTCACACAGTTTCATTTGCTTCCTATAGTAGGCCGCAGAGGTATGCAGGGCTTACATTCTATAGGTGAGAAAATGGTATTCTCATGAAGACTCATCTACTCACTGCCATCAAGTGGGTGCCGCCTCACACCAGCCCTGCAGGACAGGATAGAACTGCTCCCGATGGTCTCCAAGGTCGTCCATCCTTTGGAAGCAATGCCTTTCTCCTGCAGAGTGACTGGGGTTGGGGTTCCTAAGCTTTTGGTTAGCAGCCCTATATTTGGCCACTGCACCACCACACATACTCAGGATGCATCTATGGATTCTTTAATTTACTCCTAGTAAGGAGGAACTCTGAGGTCTAACCCAGCTTTATAACTTGAGTCCAGCGCTCTATTTCACATTCCTGTACTGTGCTCAGGAGGGAAGCAGTAGTTTTCACGATGTGTAGCAATGGAGTTTCACCAACCTGATGTAGAAAGACAGTAGATTTTGAAGGCCTGATTTTTGTGGTAGGAAATTAGTCTAGTGAAGACATCTTATTTAGATACTATCCTCCTTATTTGGATACTGTCTTATTTAGACACTGTCTTATTTAGACATCTTATTTAGATATAGTATCACTAGATGCAATAGTGATAATCAAAACCCAAACCAACCAACCCAACAAGCCCATTGTCATCAAGTTAATTCATACTCACAGCAATACTGTGAAGGACTGAATAGAATCACCCTGTGTGGCTTCAAGGCTTTACGGAATCTTTACAGCAGCAGACTAATGCACCTTTCTCGGAGTGCTATGGATAAATGCATCCTTTCCCTCCTCATACACCGGTCTCAGTGAGGGTGAAGTAGATTGGTGGATGCCTGTTTCAATTGAGTGCTGTGCTTTTAGCATCTATCAGAGCTGAACTTCATTTGAAAACTGGTCTCAGAAGTGTTCTGTGTATTGATAGAATGTTTTTTGAAGATTTTTTTAAGCCAGTTCTTCTCTGTGGACATCCCTTTCTTTGCCAGTGCCAACAAGGAAGATGGAACCACTTGAGAGGTGAACTTACTCCCAGTGATAAGGAGCCACTTCTTGTAGGTCTCTTTTATAGGGTTTTATAGGCTGGAGATGGAAGGAAGATTTCCACCCCAGGATATTTGAAGAAACAGGAACAATCAGCCTAAATGAGTAAGAGAGGTTTGATTGAGAAGATCAACTGGATGCAGAGAACTTAAAACAGATCTTTCATAGTCTCTTGGGGCAAAATGAATAAAATGAGAGGCTATGGTGTTGAAAAAAGTAGGCTGAAAGAAGACACACTAAACAAGTACCAGGATGGCATTGTCCTCACAACGAAATGCAAAAATAAACGAAAAGTAGTCATTGAAAGCAAATGATATTTGTGTTGCAAAAAATGAGAATACAGAAAGTGTAATTTCCATTGCTAGGTTAGCATTAAACCAGAATTGAGTTAATAGAATAGATTTAGATCATGGGACAATGATACTTATATCCAATTAATATGTGTAGACTGGTTATGGGGTGACCTGGAAACTTGATGTGTAATTTATCAGCAAGTGCTGTAGGGCACGTTTGTGAATGAACAGCAAGAGCGAAGCACCCCTTCTTTATTTACTTGCCACCTCTTCAAGTAGACAAGTAAACTCTGAATCTACTTTTGTTTTGTTTGTATGGCATTATGGGATTATCTCACTGATTTATATCCCTAGTTCCTGGCTTAGCGTTTATTATGAGGGGATAAATCCGCCCCCCCAGCACCCCCACAAAAAAAGAATTTTTTTTCAAAGCTACGTATTTAAATTTTTTAACAAAGCAACCTTATTACCTTCAAAGTACTCTCCATTGCATTTAATACATTTGTCAATTCTGTGATTCCATTCTTGGAAACTGAGTTAGTTAATTGTGCCAGCCTGGCCGATAATCACTTCTGGTGCTGGTTGAAAGGCGGAGGGATAAATGGGTGGTGAAGTCTCGCCTTTCTAGTTCTCGGGTCTCTTGTTTTGTGATGGTTGCATCGGGTGCAGCTGCCTTAGCAGTTCCCTGCTTCAGCTTGAAAGATGGATTTCCTACAAGACATCCCCAAGGAGAAGCCACATGGATCTATCCCGATGCAGCCCTGGGTGCTGGAGCAGCCATGTGGAGACCCCTGCCAGTGCTGAGATGCTTACACGTTCACTGACTCAGCTTTCCTCCTGCAGTCGGCATTATTGTCTCTGTTTTGTGAGGTGGAGGACTTTGTGGACTGGTGTTGGGTATAGGTTAATGTTGGACTTGTGGGCTTGGGCAGCATTGGGTTGGGGTGTTTTCGTGATGCACATTTTCTTTGCATAAAACTCTCTCTTATACATGA
The DNA here is from genome assembly GCF_000313985.2 of Echinops telfairi. Taxonomy (NCBI): domain Eukaryota; kingdom Metazoa; phylum Chordata; class Mammalia; order Afrosoricida; family Tenrecidae; genus Echinops; species Echinops telfairi. Next base: position 87,606,953 of record NW_022103906.1, on the reverse strand, counting down.
GTTGCTGTGGATTTGTTTCTCCAAAGTACCCAGACTAATACAGAAACATTTTTCAAACTCATCTGTTTGGATGGCTGACAGAACCTCCCTCAATTTGTTTTTTTCTTCACCTCTTTTACATTGTCACTTTCCTGTCCTTTCATGTACCTCTTCATTTATGGAAACAAAAAGAAGTTACACAGAGAGAGGTCAGGTGAGTAAGGTTCATGGGACAAGAGAGGCATGTTGTTTATTGCCCAAAACTGGTACAATGAGATGACGCTGCATGAGCAGGTGCATTATCATGGTGGCAAATCCAGTTTCCTGTCTGCCACAAATGAGGCCTTTTTTATCACACACTGTTACATTCTCTTTTCAGAGCCTCTAAAGAGAAGCTTGATTAACAGTCTGACCTGGTGGAATGAACTTCAACTTCACTTCTAGTTGATATTTTTGTCCATTTGGGAAGTTGATGGACATCCAGAATGAGGTTCGTCATCAATTGGCAGTTCACCTTTTAGAAATTAGTACACTTGAGTTTTTCCCATAGTGCTGCCCTTGTGAGCTGTGTTCAAAATCACAACAGTTTCTGTGGATTTTTTCCTGAGCAGGAAACAAAATTTCACAGTCCCATACTGGTCTCTTAAATTGGCCATCACAAAAAAACGAGGTTTGAGTGAAACTGCTTTTATGAAAAAATTCATTGTGACCAGAGAGAACCTTCTGAGGTGACACCACTGGGTGCACTAACTCAGAGTGAGTGCTTGATGTTCGCCTAGTGGGAAAGGCGAACTAGGTAAGCTCTGCCCTGCCCAGCGCAATTTGGTACCCCCTCTTATCGCATGTAATTCAGAAGTTTGTGTAAGAAATGAAGTTAAAGTACCATCAAACATTGAGAGAGGGCATTTCTACTAGGATAATTCTGGCCTCTTGTACCTGACAGCAGCATTAAGCACAGCTGATATGACCCTTCTGTGGGACATTTTCTTTATTTGGCTTTCTGGACTCTTTGTGTTTCCTTCTAACCCACTAACTTCTTTTTGGGTTTCTTTTACACAATCTGATCATTTTCTTGATATGGATTTGTAAATGTTGCCATACCTAGCTATTTGTTCACTGTTTTCTTCTTCTGTTTTTATTTTCTTCTTCTGTGTTAATCCCTATATGATTATGTGGAACTAGCTTAAAAAATACCATTTATGCATCTCCAGGTCTGATCTATACCTTTAACTCTAGACCCATACATTTCAAATTACTATGTAACACTGATGCGTGGATAGTAAATTGGCATCTCATATTTAGTAAATCAAAATGCAACTCTTTCTATCTATCACCCGTCTCCATCCAAAAGTCTGTTTCTTCATCAGCAGTCTTCAGCTCAACAAGTGACAGCCCCTCAAGTCTGCTTTCACCCTTCCATTTCTTTCATGTACCATGTCAGATCTATCCCCCAATTCCGTCACCCCCCGAAAACAGATAAAGAACCCACAAATCCCCTCTCAATCAGTGCCTTTCTTCTGTCTTCTATTATGCCTTAATTACTTCATAGCCCCTTGTCTGGCCTCCTGAACATTCTTCTCCTCGTGCCCTTCCACCCTAATTCTCATCTTTATGCAGCAGCCAGTGTCCCATCCAAACACACGATATGTCATATAATTCCTTTGTGTTCAACTCTCTGATACTCAGACTGAGAGCTAAGGTGAGTTTGCTGTGTTCTGCAAGGGCTGCTCCCTGATGACCTCTTACAGGTTAGAGGGCAGGACACCCACTCTGGAGGACCCAAAGGAGGGACCAGAAGGGGGAAGAAAAAGAAAAGGAGAGAACGAGCACCAGTCCTCAAGCACATCTTCAGTGGGAATGTGGCATCTGCTTGCTCCGTGCTCCATGGGAGCACCAACAGCCAACAGTAAAGGGCCAAGGACAGGCACTGCTGATGGACACAGAGATGGTCCCACTGTGTGGGATCAATAAAAATGGGGTGATATTACAAAAAAAAAACCTGTAAAAAGAGTAAGAGGGAAGAACTAAGAAAATCTTAAAAGAAAGACTAAAAGGCAAAGCAAACATAAACAGTACTGGCAGTAGGGTGGTGGAGTATGTGGCTACCAGGTAAGTGAGAGTGATGAAGGGTCAGTCTACTCGCTGGGACTTTGTGTCGGGTAAGGGGGAATCACACTTCTCTGTTCATGATTATTGTTGTGGGTGTCTTTGGAACCCTGTGAATGTGGAGCTGAGGATCTGGCTTTTCGATCCATCAGAACGCTGTTCACAACGATTCAAAATGGCTATGCTGTTTCAGGCTAGTTGGCCATTCACCGCTGTCTCCCTCCTTATTTTCTATTTAGTTCCGTCTCTTTCTCTAATCATTATTTGATTTACTTCTTGATCCTTTCCTTTGCAGTTCTGGGTTCCAGGACTGTCCCCCATATTTGTTTCATTTAATTTCTTGAGTCTTTGTGATAGCGGGTCTGGGGCAGAATATCTGACAAGTTTGTCCTCTTGGATCACCCCTGACATTTTATTATATCTTGTATTTTGGAATAACATATGCCTTCATGGGTGAGATTTGTCTTTCTTGAAAAGTTATCATGTGAAAATGATATTGTCACATGTCTTCACACTGGTGTGTATTTAAGTCAGCTGGGATAAACCTGCACTAATTTCTCAGATGCCATTAGGCTGTCTTCATCAGGCATAGTCACAGTGTTCAGGAAGTAAAATCTGTCGGAAAGAACTTTATCCATGGTCTCACTTCTTTCAACCTAAGACTTCAGTGTGTTAATGATGATGTGCTGTGTGGTTATACAGTACTGAACTAGGACACACAATACTTCTGGAGCACATCCATCATCTATTTGTTTCTTTCGAATGTTTCCATGATGTGAACTACTCGATACTCAATATTTGACACTAGTTATTCTATTTTGTTGTGTTTTCAAAAGTTTTAAAATCTTTTCTCTTAAGTTGCATTAATGTGTTATAGAGATATGTGCAGGTCTTTACATTTACTTCTGATTCCTAGAGAACCTGACTGATTTGATGAAAATGCTGCAATACATTACTTTATATAACCAACATATATCATATATATGAACACACATAATATATATGCATGTAGATGTACACATATGTGCGTATACATATGTACACTCAAATGTTTGCAGATAGTTGGCAATGCTTTCAGCTTCTCTTTCAGTATCTTATTTTTCTGTCTAGTCTTCACTATTTTCTAAAGCATATAGAATCTGAGTGTATAATTCCAGATTTATACACATTGCTACAACATGTATAAACAAAGATCTTGTGTGTGTTTGAGTTTTGTTTTGTGCTTCCTCGTTGAATAAAGATGTTCTAAGTACTGTCATCAGTGAGTAGAGTCAGCAAAAAATATATGGAGTAACTGAACAGTAGAAGAAAATTGAACCGCTTCCAGAAAACTATCTGCTGTGCTAAATCCTACAAGATTAAGTGACTATGCAGCACATGGCATGAAAGTGGCATATTCATCACATTCTAGAATTTTCTGTTGTATGTTTTTATAATGCCCTGACATATTGACAGTATTGTCAAAGGACTAGCCTCTGCACTTAGAAACATTAATTTTGCAAACTTCACATAAATAATGAAGTACTGGATTTGCAATTTCTTCACCAATATGGCTTTTTAAGCTACTAAATGTGATAAATGGCTCAATACAATTTCCATCTGTTAGAGATAATGTATCTTAAAGCAATATTTACCTGATCAACATGCGCAAGGTCTGGAGTAGCACCTACAAAGGAAATGAAATGTCAAGCTGCACTTGTTTCACTTAAAATCACCGATCAATCACTCACTAGGTTTTTGAATTTTTCTCATAGATTTTAGACATACTTTTAGATGGTGGGTTGTCCTTTCCTATGTTGCTATATTTTTGTAACTTGCTAAAATGGATCCATCACTGTTAATTGGATAAGATGAAGAAATTTAAAAACAGAAAATTGTTGCTGATTAATTGAATAACACATTCTTTAGAGAACATTTCTACCATACATAGTAATGGAAAAACACAGAATACTTACAGATTTTTGTGATAATATTTAAAATATTTAGTGTTGGGATCATGTTATAATTTCATAGCTTTTTAAAAAATTCACTGTTACAATGTGAGTGGTTTAGTGGTTTTTTTCCCCACTAAAAACACTTATAAGACATTTGTATTGATATATTTTTTTCCTGATCTGATATTAAAATGAGGAAATCGGTATGAGTATAACAGTTGGCATCACTGATTGTTTTCTTTGGGTATGTTTTTGGAAGTGCAGTATTCTTAAGAAATTAGGGGTGTTTTTTGTTTGTTTTATTTTTTTGCCAAGTGTTTTATTCTTATACTTTATATTTCTATGTATATTCACCCAAGGTAAGTCTCCTGGCCTATTTTCTTCCTCTCTACCTATATCCACACATTCCCAAGTGGCTAGAAGTAATATATGTCTGATCGATGAGTTTGGAGGCAAGAAGTTTAGTTCAGTTTCTCAACTCACTGTCATAAAGTCAATTCCAACTCACAGCAACTCTATAGGACAGAGTAGAACTGTGCCTGTGGGTTTCCGAGGCTGTAGACCTTTACCAGAGTAAATAGCCTTATCTTTGTCCCAGAAGTGGCTGGTAGTTTTGATCAGCTGACCTTGCAGTTAGCACCCTAATGCAAAACCCACCATGCAATCTACCAGATCCTATCCCTTTCACGTACAGCTTCCCGCGGGGGAGCACATCTGGATCTCACATTGCCAAGTGGCAAATCGACCAAGGCAGGCTCTGTTGACTGAAAACTTTGTAGTTGTCCACACCGCTCAGGGGTAAATTGATTTTGCTAAGAACCTATAGGGAAGTCCACTGTGACCCCTCATCTAATTCATGTCCTTGTAAGCAGTGATTTTAAGTAATGTATTTGATGCTAGTCTTATCATAGTTCTCCGATCTATATCTAATTCTCAGTTTATTCCAAAGTCGAATTAAGGTTTTTGTGTAAGGTGCCACCAAGTCACTTCTGATCCATAGTCACCCTCTGCTCAACAGAATGAAAAACTGCCTGGTCCTGTACCATCCTCAAATTTGGTCCTAACCCGAACTCATTGTTGCAGCCATGCGTCAATCCATCCTGCTGAGGGCCCTCCACTTTTTCCCGCCCTTCCATCTCGATGTTACCAAGCAGGATGTCCTTCTCCTGGCACAGTTCTCTCCCAACGACATGTCCAACGTACCCTCCTTGCTTGTAAGGAGCACTCAAGCCATACTTTTTCCAAGACAGAATGGTTTGTACTTTTAGCATTCCATGGCACTTTCAATTTTCTTCTCTAGGACCTCAGTTCAAATACATCTATTCTTCTTCAGTCCTCTGGATAGAAAGTCCAACTTTCACAGGTAGATGAGGTGATTGAAAATACCGTGGTTGGGGTCAGGCACACTTTAGTCCTCAAAATAACATCCTTGCTTTTCAAGACTCTAAAGAGGTCTTGGGCAGCAGACTTACCTAATGCAATGTGTCTTTTGATTTCTTGACTGATGTGCATTGATTGATTTCTTGACCGAGGAGCATTGATTTTGAATCCAAGCAAGACAAAATCCTGGACTATAGCTCCAATATTTTCTCCACTTATCATGATGTTCCCTATTGGTCCAGTTGTCAGGATTTGGGTCTTCTTTATCGGGAGTTATGATCCGTACTGAAGTCTGCAGTCCTTGGTCTTCATCAGCAGGTGTTTTATAGCAAGGCTGTGTTATCTTGTGTTACAAGACTTCCGCCAGTCCTAATGTCACGTTCTTCTTCTTAATCCAGCTTCCCTGGTGATGTGCTCAGCAAGCATATTGAATAAGTATGGGAAAGCATAGAAGCCCGACACATAACCTTCCTGATTTTCAAACATGCAATATTCCCGTCTTCTGTTCACACAGCTGCCTCTTGCTCCATGTACACATTCCAGATGAGCACAAAGAAGTGTTCTGGAATTCCCACTTTTCTCAGTGTTCTCTAAAGATTATAATGATTCATGCAGCCAAATGCCGTGGCATAGTCAAAGAAACACAAGTACACATCTTTATGGGATCCTTTGCTTTGAGTCAAGATCCATCCGTCCTCAGCAATGATCTCCCTTTTTCCATGTATGATTCGGACTCGAACCTGAACTTCTGGCAGCTCCCTGGCAATGTACTGCTGCAACCGTTGTTTGGATTGTTTTTAAGAAAATTTTACTTGCATGTGGTATCCATAATACTGTGTTAAACAGTTTAAGCATTCTGTTGTGTCACCTTCCTTTGGAGTGGGCACACATATGAATCTCTTCAGGTCACTTGGCCACATAGCTGTTTTCCAGTTTTCCTGGCATAGATGTGTAAGTGCTTCCAGTGCTTCAACAACTGGTCAAAACATTTCAGTTGGGATTCTATCAATTCCTGGAGCCTTCTTTTTGACTAACGCTTTCAGTGCAACTTGAACTTCTTCCTTTTGCATCATTGATTCTTTCTCATATGTTCTGAAATGGTGGACTGTCGACTACTTCTTTTTTGTATAGTGACCCTGGATTATTTCCACCTTCTGTTGATGTCTCCTTCATCGTTTACTAGTTAACCTATAGAATCTTTCAAATTGCAAGGCAAAGGTTAATTGGTTTCTTGATTTATTTCAGTTTAAGATAAGCTGAGCATGTTCTTTTTGGTTTTCTAGCTCTAGGTATTTTCATATTCCATTATAATATTTGATTCTGTCTTCTCAACCTTCCCTTTGAATTTTTCTATTCAGCTTGTTAATTCATCCTTTCTTCCATTTGCTGTAACTACTCTGTGAGTAAGAGCAAGGTTCACCTTGATCTTTTCTTTCTTTCTTGTATTTTAAAGGAACTATTGCTTTCTTCCTGGTGGGCGGTCTTGATGCTCTCCCACCGCTCGTCAGGTCTTCTGTCATTAGTGTTCAATGCAACAAATCTATTCTTGAGCTGTTCTTTAAATTCATGTGATAGACTCATGGTATTATTTTGATTCTCCTGGACATGTTATAATTTTCTTCAGCTATAACCGTAACTTGCATATGAACAATTGGTGGTTTCTTCCCCAGTCAGCCCCTGCTTTGGTTTTAGCTGCTGACATAGTAGCTTCTCCATCGTCTCTTCCCACTGATGTAATCCATTGGATTTCTGTATATTCCATATAATAGCGGTTCTCAACCTGTGGGTCACAGCCCCTTTGGGGGTTGAATGACCCTCTCACAGGGGTCACCTAAGACCATCGGAAAACACATTTACCCGATGGTCTTAGGAACAGAGACACCGCTCCTCTATTGGTCTCCACGCAGGTCCACCCACATGCAGATATGCCCACATACGAGTACCCAGTGTGAAGACTGTTACTGATGCTACACCATGCTTCAAGACAAAATTTCATTTCTTTGTCATTAGAAATAAATATTTCACAATATATAATGACATATTGTTTTTGTGATTCATCACTATACTTTAATTATGTTCAATTTGTCACAATGAAAATATATCCTGCATATCAGCTATTTACATTATGTTTCATAACAGTAGCAAAATGACAGTTATGAAGTAGCAACAAAAATAATTTTATGGTTTGGGGTCACCACAACATGACGAACTGTATTAAAGGGTCGTGGCATTAGGAAGGTTGAGAACCACTGCCATATACAGGATTCTGTATATTCTCAGCTTTTGGGTGGTTAAAAAAAAAAAGTAATTTGCTATGAACAAGTTGTTGGTCTTGTAAAACTCTTTATCATGTAGCCTCCAACTTCATTTCTATCACCAAGTCCATATTTTACAATTATACTTCCTTCCTCTTTGTTTCCAACATTTATATTCCAATCACCATGAATTATTAGTGCATCTTGATTGCATGTTTGATCAATTTCCAATTCAAGGAGTTGCTAGAAATCTTCAATTTCTTCACTAACTTTTGTGGTTGGTGCATAAATTTGAATAATAATCATATTGATTGGATTTACTTGAATGAGATAGGTATTATCCTATCACAGGCAGATAAGTTTTATTTCAAGATTAATTTTGAAATTTCCTTTTGACAATGAATGCAATGCCACTTCTTTTGCTTGTGGTATTCTGACTCAGTACGTCATATGGTTTACTGATTCAAAATGGCTAATCCCTGCCTTTTCTACTCACTAATACCTGGGATATCGATCGTTATGCATTCCATATAATTTCTGATGACTTCCAGTTCTCCTAGCTTCATCCTTGGTGCATTCCAAGTTGAGATCCTTAGCAGATATTTTCAGCTGATTCTCTCTACCTTAGGAGGTGCCCCATCAGTCAATGAAGATTCCGAAGTCTTCCCCTCCACAAGCTTTATCTGACTCACCTCTTCTTGGTGGGCTCACTTGTAGAGAGCAGCCCCTCCGCTGTCACATTTTGAGTGGCCTCCAACACAAGATGCTCATCCTCGGACTCTATTTCTGACAGTGTTCCTCTTCCTTATCTTAGACTTTCAGCATGTGAAAAGCCTTTGAAGCTATGCATAAGGCTTGCAGTGGTTCTATGCACTGGACCACTCCTTCTTTGTTGTCTGTTCTTAGCCTAAAAGCTCAGATGAACCCTGTTCACTCCATTGGACACTGCTAGGAATTTGAAATTGTGACATAGCTTTGAGCATCACAGTAACACACAAGCCACCACTGTGTGACAATCTGACAGACAAGTGGTGGTCTCAATGGGGAAGGAGGTATTATGAATTACCATAAATTTAAGC
>NW_022103906.1:87592781-87596838 GCF_000313985.2 Echinops telfairi | reverse complement strand
GTTGTCTGTCCCCCAGGGAGGAGGTCACATATAGTTCCCTGTAATCGGTTCCCTCTTTCCCACCCACTCTCCCTCTACCCTCCCCGTCTCGCCAGAAATTCTTCCTGATCATGGCCTTGCTCCTCCACCCCCTCCAAAGCCCTCTGAGGTCCCCAGCCCTCCAAATGATAGGCCCTGGTGCTTAAGCTTCTGTAAACTTCACCACTGACTTCTGCTCGCTAGATGGCCTATCTTCCCAAACCACTTCAGTTATCTGAAAGAGGAGGGATCTGCAAGTTACATGCCTCTCGCTTCCAAAGGAATGATCGCACGCCTCTGGAAGACGATGCTCCCCACTCAGAATTCTGATATTCTGTACCAATAGCAGCATTCTCATCTCGTACAGAACAAAAGGGCACTATTTCACGAGACAACATATTCTACGATGGAGGCAAAAGCAGAGGTCATTGCCTCACAGTATGATAGCCTACAAAATCAGGCAGCTTCCCAGATTCTAAGCACGAGGGAAGAAGAGTTTTATTCTGAGTGGCTGGACCCTTTGAACTCTGTGTCCTAAAGAGCCCTTTCTGAAGATCGGGCTTCCTCCACGTGAGCAGCTCACAGTGGCGGCTCCTTGTCCTCAGCTTTGCACTTTGTTGACTTACATTCCAATCTGGTGCAAACTTATTCTAAGGATCCCTCCTGCCGCCTTCCTGAGCTTGTTCCTGGTAGGCGGAACCACCCACTGCAGGCCCTGGCTGTTTTCTAACCGTGCCACCTCCTGTTCTCTGCTCAGTAAATCCATGCTTAATCACCTGCTGCTCAGTGAACTGCTGAATTGTTCAAATAAACATTGCTCAGAGAGCTAAGATCAACAACCTTGGCTTGTGTGTTAACAGTCACCTCCCAAAGAGCAGAGGGAGTCCTAGTCCTCCTCGCTAGGCAGCGGTCACTAGCCCTGACTAGCCGCTCTCACGCCCATCACGAGCTGGGCACTTTCTCGGGGACATTCTCATGCGATTCATCCTGTTCTTCATTCTAACCTGGGCCTTACCACATTAAAGGTGGGGCCTTCAAAATCCATGGAAACATGATATTATCTTTAGTCCATTTTTGTCTGAACTTTGTGAAGCCCTCTCATCCTGTGACTGTTTCAGACCCCTTTGCCCTACAGTGATTGTGAGGGTGACGCAAACAGGAAGTGTTCCATTATGTTAAACACTGAGCCCCAAGCCATGGTGGGATTCAGCTGGTTCGAACGGGTCCAGCAGAACTGATACCCAATGTTTGGTGAAGTTCGGCGAACTGTTTGTTAAAACGGTACTTGTGATCAGAATTCTCTCTAAGGTGGGTGGCTGGGCAGCCACCCAGTATGGAAATCACAAATTTACATCCCTTACTCTTGATTAACGTTCATCTGCACAACAACATATTCTCAGTGTAATGTTCTTTGTGTCCCTAAGTATGAAAAATTAGATGGAACTATGCCTGTTACATTTATTTATTCATGTTATAAAACATGTTATACTTTTGACAGAATGCTCCACTATTCTTCCCTTGCACTTGTTATGTCCGTACATAAGCCTATAACATAAAAAGTGCCAGCCAACCAGAGGTTGGCAGGGCTGTCATTCATTTCAGCTCTGTGTTAAGCCCCAAATTTCTACACTATAATATGAGTGCATAATAGAATTCCTGAAAATCTTCAAAGAGCTAAAAGTATTGTCTGAACAGCTGCTGTAAGTTTAACAGCAGGAAAAAAGGGGTTTTTCAAAGATGAACATAATATGTTCATAGAAGAGAAGTCTATTGTTTCTAATATGTCACACACAATGGCTATGGTCTCATTGGCCTACCTCTAAAGGAATGGGATCCCACTCCTACAGTGAAAAGATGGTTAAGGATAATTCACACAGTCCATGATCCTCAGATAAAAGTGAAGAATATTGCAAGTGAGGAAGCCAGTCAAGAAGCAATATGGACATATCTTAAAAACAGTTTTATTTTTGTCAGGTATCATTTACTATTTTTCATTAATATTTTAAGCTTTTTTATAATCTAGTTTTGTGTACCTCTTTTATTGTTCCTTTAAAGTATTGACTTATGAAATAATAAACTACTTTTCAGTATGTATATTTTTTATATTTAAAATGGTCATGAGGACAGCGAAACCAGTCATTAAGTTATTTGAACCCCACCATCGGTCATCACCCACTTGATGGCCCCAAGCAACATCAGGCGTGCAAGTTCTTTTCACTGACGGATCACTGATGTCTAATTTAGCTCTGTGTCCTTAGGTGTGATCATACTGCTTGGCACAGAGCCAGTTCTATATAAATGCGCCTTGAGATAGCACTTCATCTTGAAGCACATGGGGACTGTTGGTTAGGTGAGGTTTGCCTAGAATCGATCAGAACAAAACATAGTCTCATCTGTTTTGCCTTTGATACTTTTTAACAATATCCCTACAGGTCAGTTCTATTCAACAAATATACCATGTGTTGAGCTCCTATGAGGTCCCAGGAGCTGTGTTACACCTCGGGGATAAAATGATGAATTTAACTCAGTAGTTGCCTCTAGGAGCTCACTGTGTAGCAGAATGAGATGCAAGCGTATGCATGATTATAACATAATTGAATGCTCTGACCATTCTAAGAGAAGTGGAGAGAAACAGATAGCTGCCCTCTGAGGCTCTAAGAATGAGATGGGGGTACTGAGGCCAAGCGCAAGCCACATTGAAGGGCAAGAATGGCAATGCTTTGAGGGAGGAGGCTAAGAAGGATGATCCTTCCAGAAGAAAAAATGATTTCTTTTTGAAACCTTCGGTTTTCATCAGTTAGCTCCCTCTACCAAGAATTCTCTCCTTTCTCTCTAACTTGTCATTTCTACTCCAGCACTGACTGAGGGCTCCTACTTATAGGAATGTCCTAATTCTGGACATTCAAGACACCCTTGGGCTCCGTGTTTTAAAGGGCCCCCTTAGGCCTTCCTTAGCCAGGCCTATCTCATAAGGTATAAAATTCATAATGCCAAAGGGCATTGGTCCTTCCTGAGACCATACAAGATCCCTGTCTATACCCCACACATGCTCTGAGTACCTAGACTATCAGAAGTCTACCTCTGGGACAGTGGTTCTCAACCTTCCTCATGCCAGGACCCTTTAATACAGTTCCTCATGTTGTGGTGACCACTCAACCACAAAATTATTTTCGTTGCTATTTCATAACTGTGATTTTGCTACTGTTATGAATTGAGCAACCCCTATGAGAGGGTTGATTGACTCCCAAATGGGTCGTGACCCACAGGTTGAGAACCACTGCTCTGGAGGTCTCCAAGCTTGCTTGTAGGGCCTGTTTTGGATAGCATCTCCTTGTCAGTCCTCCAGAGCATAGACCATACAGGTAGAGGTATGTTCCTAGAAGACGATAATAAAAACTACAACTTGATCCATTGTATTAGTGAACCACAAACTGCCCAATCCTATGTCATCCACATTGTATTGTGATGTTTGAGTCCATTGTTGCATGTTGCATCCATCGTGTCAGTCCATCTCATTGAGAGGTTTCTTCTTTTTGGCTGACCTATATATAATATGCCACCATAATGTCCTTTTCCAGGGAGTAATGGCTCCTGACATTAGATCCCTTCTTCTAAGACACACTCTGCTTCTACTTCTCTCGAGAGAAGCTTGTTGGTTCTTCTAGCTGTCCATAGTACTTTACCAGCACCATCATTCAAATATATCAATTCTTCTATATTCCTTATTTATTACCCAGCTTTTACATGCCATATGAAACAACTCAAAATACTATGGCTTGAGTCAGGTGCAGCTTTGCTCTTGAACATTTCCAGAGACCTTGGGCAGCATCTTTTCCCAATGCAATAGGACTTTCCATTCCTTGCTGCTACTTTCCTGAGCATTCATTGTAGGTAGATCCATGTGAAAGGAAATCCTTCATAAGTCCAATCATTATTCTGCTTATTATAATCTTGTCTTTTGGTCCAATTGTGAAGATGTAGATAGATAGATAGATAGATAGATAGATAGATAGATAGATAGATAGATAGATAGATAGAT
>NW_022103906.1:87581400-87592641 GCF_000313985.2 Echinops telfairi | reverse complement strand
GATTCGGGTTCACAGTGACTCTACCTACAAGAAACTCAACTTCTCTGGATCCTTCACCATCCTCACAATTCTGTTTCAATCCACTGCAGTCGCTGTGTCTGTCCATCTCGTGGGACAGCTTCCTCCTCTTCACTGATCCTTTAACTTATCCAACGTGATCTCCTTTTCCAGGGAGTGGACGCTCAGCAACATGTCCAAAGTATGTGCAACGTCTCCTCATCTCCTAGACAGCGGATGCCAACTGTGCTTCTTTTCAGACAGAGTGGTTTGTTCTTTTGGGAATCCATGGTGCTTTCAGTATTCTTCACAGACATCCTAATTGGTGAGAAACTCAGCAAGATGAGGATGGGAAATGGACAGTAAACTTTGTAGACATATGTTGGAAGGCAATATCAGATGCAAAGGATCCAAGGATGTGGCTTAGAACTGATGCTGTGCACAGATTGCCCTAGCTCTTACAGCTCTCTCATGTTTTGCTTCCTTTAATATGGTAGGTGGAGGAGTAAATTGGGTGTGGTAACTTAGAGGGATTCAAATGACCGTAGTGGATGAATTCTGTTGGTTTCTAGACTATTACGGTCTATTCACAGAGCTTAACTTAAAAATGTGATATACTATCACTTTTAAAATTCATTTTAATTTAGAAGCTGAACAAGTTTTCATTGTTCTTCAAAAGCTCTATTTAATATGTATTGTACTACGAATACCTGTTACAGAAATGCTTAGATGGTTGGTTTGGGGGAAATTCAAGCATGTTTAATCTTTTCAGATTGCTTTATAAGAAATACTTTATATGTATTGTACTTTCCAGTTTTTCAGGTCATAAATAACTAAAATGTTTATGTGAATTAGTTAACATTACTTTGATTAATGTTAACATTTTTTTCAAATTTCATCATCTGGTGGGAGTAAGTGCATTAGTTTCCATTTTAAGTATCAAATTCATATAAAATTAGAACATGATGTTCAAATCCTCTAAATTTTATCTTGAATAAAGTATTGCTCAACTTTCATTACACAGCTTGCCATAACCTCAGTTTAGGAAAGTCATCACAAGATTTTGCTTCCTCATTTGTTTCATCAGATGCAAACCCATTTTCATTTTCTACTGTCTTAAAACTACTTTATTTAGGCATCTCTTTGATCAGCTTTAAAGGTTTTAGGGTTAAGTGCTCCATTACTAACCAGAAGGTAAGTCGTTCAAACCTACAGGAGGACATGAGAAAGATGTACCAGTTTACTATGGGGTAGTTCTACTCTCTCCTATGCTCTTGCCATTTCAGAATCAAAACAGGGTTTAAAGGTTAAATATTTTGTGTTTGTGTGTCTGCATGTGTGTGCGTATGTATGCGTGTCTCATTTAAAAAGTCACAAGGTGCATGCTTTCACCTCCAGGATCAGTGTGTAGGTGTGCTCTAAGCTTGGACTCGTTTTTTATTATCTTTCTAATTTTCATTGTGATTTTAGTAACAGTTTAGAGCCAATTGGTTTTCCATTCAACAATTCCTATACATTTTATGTTGTGACATTGATTGCAAGCTCCACAATGTAACCACACCGTTCAGAGTTCCTTCTGATGTTTATCATTTCCATTTGTTCTTCTTTTCTATCCTTTCCTGCCTCCTGAGATTCCTTTATCCCTGGGCAGACACTACTCTTTTGATCTCATGTGGTTGATTGTTCTAAAGCGTGCATAACTCCTTATTATTTTTGTCCATCTTATAGGCCTGGCTATTGTTTGTCTGACAGTTGAGGCAAGAGGGATGAGCTCAGTCAGTTCCAGCTTGAAGGGTGACTGAGGATAGCCTTGGTGGGTTCCACCAATCTGTACCAGACCAGTAGGTCTTTTAAAAATGATTTTGAATTTTGCTTCCTATTTTTATCCCACTCTACACAGGACCTTTTATTATACTCCCTTTCTGAGGATCAGCAGGGGTAGCTGGGTACCACCAGATCTTTTGACTTCTGGCTTATCGAGGTAAAGACTCATATGGCCCATTTTTCTTTTAAACTAATGGTTTCTATTCATCTTTGATATTTCCCACTCTTCTTTGCTCGGAGTTGGGAGATACCAGTAGTTACATCTACGATGGTGTGTTGGGCTGGGATGTCTGGAGAAACAATTCAGTGACATGCACCACTCTACAAGCACACTTTTTTTCAAGGAGTAATTCCATATCAAGAGGGCATCCCAGCCCAGTCTGACTCAAGTCTTTCAGTCTGATGCTGTGTGAGGCCTCTTCAGACTCACGCAGCTGACGGCTGACGAGGACACAGAAAGATGAAGTGGGAGGGGGAAGATCACGTCCTGGTGCCTTCAGCGTTCACTTGGATCCAAGGCCAGTGACTATATTGCAGGGTTCCTAAAGCTCGCAGGGTCCACTGGTCTGCATGGGGGTTCCCCTAGAGGCAGGCAGAGCCTCCCGGCAAGCAGAAAGGCAGCCAAGAAGAGAGAGAGAGGAAAAGTCCCCATTTCTCCCTTATAAGTAGACCAGGCTCCCAAGCAGGAAGTATCAGGCTGTGACTTGATTGACAGGGTGGACTCCATCCCTATACTTTCATACAAATTCCTACATACAATCATCCAGCTACCACAGAAGGTCACTCACAAGCATTTACTGTCCCAGTCGCTACTCCTCAAATGACAATGTAGACCATTGTGTTCATTCAAATTTCTGTTCATTCAACTTTATGTACCCCATAACTGTGGTCCTCAACCCGCCTGGACACAACATCTCACACTCTCATGGTTTTAGTTACAGCTAAGAAGTTTGAATAGATTTGCCCCCTGTTTACCCTATTATATACATGAATATATTTATAGGCCATGCAAACATGTATGTAGAAACCCTCTGTCAAACCTGTTGTAGATGTAAGTCCTTTTGCCTGCTAAGAACAGCTCATCTTGCTTGTGTGTATAAATAAATTTGAACTTATATTAAAACATTAACAGACTCAGATTTAGGGGGGACTGAAAAACCTTTGAGATTTTCCTAATGTAACACACAACACAATTTAGAGATTAGGGGGGAAAATCTAGAAAGGACAAGTTATGTTATGTCTAATGTTGACAACAGCTTAATAGGGAAACCTAACTAGAATGCAGATGTCAGAGACTTTTAAAATATATAGATAACTTGCCTGTAATATGCCACTTTTTCTCTTTTTCTTCAGTTTTGAACAATGATAAACATTTTTCCCTAAGGAAATTTTAGCAACAGTAGAAAATAATTTTATTTATTTAATTTTTTAAACCATTTTATTGGGAAATAATACAGATATATATCATACCCATAGTACAGTCGCTACCACAGTTAGTTTCAAAACATTCTCTAACATCTATTTTTTTCCAGCACATTTTTTTAAATCGTTTTATTAGGGTCTCATACAATTCTTATTGTAATCCATGCATACATCAATTGTGTAAAGCACATTTGTGCATTCCTTTCCCTCATCTTTCTCAAAACATTTGCTCTCCACCTAAGCCCCTGGAATAAGCTCCTCATTTTTCCCCTCCCTACCCACTCCCCCCTCCCCCCTCCCTCATGAACCCTTGATAATTTATAAATTATTATTTTGTCATATCTTACACTGTCCGACGTCTCCCTTCACCCACTTTTCTGTTGTCTATCCCCCAGGGAGGAGGTTCGATGTAGATCCTTGTAATCAGTTCCCCCTTTCCAACCCACCCTCCCTCTGCCCTCCCAGTATCGCCCTCTCACCACTGGTCCTGAAGGGATCATCCGCCCTGGATTCCCTGCATTTCCAGTTCCTATCTGTACCAGTGTACATCCTCTGGTCTAGCCAGACTTGCAAGATCGAATTCGAGTCATGGTAGTGGGTGTGTGGTGGGGGTGGGGGGGGGGAGGAGGAAGCATTTAGGAACTAGAGGAAAGTTGTATGTTTCATCATTGCTACATCGCACCCTGACTGGCTCGTTTCCTCCCCAAGACCCTCCTGTAAGGGATGTATGGTTGCCTACAGATGGGATTTGGGTCCCCACTCCCCACTCCCCTCCTCATTCACAATGATATGATTTTTTGTTCTGATGATGCCTGATACCTGATCCCTTCACACCTCATAATCACACAGACTGGTGTGCTTCTTCCATGTGGGCTTTGTTGCTTTTGAGCTAGATAGCAGCTTGTTTACATTCAAGCCTTTAATAGTCTCTAACTTCTTGAACTCCTTGATATAATCTTCCCTTTACTCCCCACCCTACCCCACTGTACCCCAAGGAACCCTTATTTTACTTGCTATCTCTATGAGTTCATCAATCCTGGGTTTTATATACCGAAAACCAGAAAAACATATCACAAAAATTCAAGAAGGTGACCCCCCTATACATCTTTTCTATAATCAAAGAGATATTTTATGTATAGTCTTATGTAAGTTTATTTATTTTTTGAATGTACTAAGATCCCCAAACAGCCTCAAACTTGGGAGTGTCTTTAGATGGGACTGACATAAGATCATGTATTGCCTGTGAAAGTTTAAATGCAATAACTTTTAATAACATTGTTTTTAATAACATTGTTTTATGAGAGAATCCGTTGATGTTAAGATGGGTGAAATAACTAGTTAATGATCATGCAGACCAATAGAAGCACAGAAATTGCTTCTACATCATCCCACCCTTCACAAGTGGAGATATTCATAAGCACTTTTACAGTTGTTGATGCTCCTGAGGGAGTGGGTGAGATGTAGTTTTATTCACACATGGAACATGATAAAGACACCATTTCAGAAGCAGGAAATGTACTCCTACAGAGGTTACTAAAGTTTCAGTCGTTTCTCAAACAAAGCACTTACAGAATTTCTAGGGGCCAACCGACAATTTTTCTACGGGAAATGTTTATCATTGCCCAAAACTGGAAAAAACCTTCATGAAGGTAGGAAAGAAGGAAGTGACAGAAAGAAGTTTGGTGGAGAGAATCTAGAAAAAATGGGCTGTTTCTGGCACAGGAGGAAGAGCCAGAAAGAGGAGAGGCATTCCCCTCCCTCTGGATGCTTCCATCCATCTGCGTTTACGTTCCTGTTCCATTTCTCTCTCTGCTTCCCACTGTCTTCTTGTTTCTTGATTGCTCCCACGCTCGCCAACCTTGCTGTAGTCCCAAAACTATGTATTGTAATTGTTTTCTGGAAGAACTCAAGGTACTTGAGTTCTCTGCTGAGAACTGTCACGTTTTCCAAGGGAAGTATTATAAAAATTGCACGTAAACAAGAATTATTGTTTTAGACAAGCTCATCCGAGGCAAATCATCCATGCTACCAATTTCTGGCATTGGTTTATCATAAGCCATCCATCTTATTCATATTTGAGCCTCAAATACTTTCTTACCTCATGCTCCTTTCTTTCCTCCTTATTTTCTGGCATTTCCAGTTATTGCCAAATAGTTCTTGATTAGAGGTTGCATAGGTCACTACCCCATCTGTGATGATGCTGTCAATCATGTAGTGATTCATTTCGGGTACTGGCGCTCTCCAACGGGAGACTGGTACCAGTGTATTTTTTGGTCCTTTCTGAAAGATATTTCTGTCAAGTCAACTGCCAATCAGACATGAAATGACTAGTTAAAACATTTGGGCTAATTTTGAACCATGAACTCAATTTGTTTTTAATAAAATTAATTTACGGTATTTACAGTGCTCGTAGGAGGATGTGGGAGAGAGGCTGGGAATTTTCGAGGTCAGCGCTGAGGAATGGCTACAGTCTCATGTTTTTCCCCTAGGTAATTGGGAAATAAGGAATCAGACCTCATCTGTTTGTACATGCCAGGTCTTCTCTTAATGGGTTATTGCATTTAGTCTTTGTTAAGATGCAGTGAAGTAGAAACAGCATTCCTATTCTACAGAAGAAGAGACGGAGGGTTACTGACTTTAAGTGCGTGGTGTGCCTTATCCCATGGCTACTAAGTGCGTGTGTCATTACTTTGGGTACACTGTCAGGAGAGACCAGTCCCTGAAGAAGGACATCAGGCATGGTAACGTAGAGCAGCAACCAAAAAGAGGAAAGCCCTCAATGAGATGGATTGGGAGAGTGGCTGGGACAATGGGCTCAGGCACAGGAACAATTATGGGGATGGTGCCGCAATGTGTAGTGTTTTGTTTTTTTGTACATAGGGTCACTATGGGTCAGAGCCAAGTGATGGACATAACAACCACTTCATCGAATCTGGATTAATCTCTTTCTCTAGTGCCTGAACTGATCATTGTGATTTGAACTTTCTTCATTTTAATACATCCTCCTCTTCTTTTAATGAGATTTACAGTCTTCTTCCTTCTCTCCATCAGAAGCATGAAAGACTGATTTAGTGTATGTTTAGTTGGCATATTCCTTAATTACTTCACAGTCATGAGACGTCCATTGTTAATTTACGACAGACAGAGTATTAGGATGTATGACTGGCAAATCTCCTCCGATCTCTGACTGACTGTGATTCCAAAGAGCAATCTTACTCCCTAGAGAAGAATTCTAACCAAGGACAGCCAAAATGAATGGAAATATGATAGCCTGAGCAGTATCGCTTGTGGTAGGTCTCAGAAACAATGTACTTTTGAAGCCCAAGCTCTATTCTAATCCAGTCGGGACGAGTATATTAACTCCATGTTATTGACAATGGAAAGTAAGCCTGAGCACACGCCCCTGTCCATTATTTGTTACATACCTCAGACATAAATCTTACTGCTCAAAGCCTTATTTGTCTGTAAAATGGGGATTAAGGAACATATTTCAAAATCGATACAACATCAGTGAAAGCACTGAGAACATTGTCTAGATATATCCTGGATCCTCCTTCTCCACATATATCAAAGAATTGTTCAGTCAGCTGTGTTTAACATGAAGTTTATTAATTACAAAAGTGTCCATTGTTACACTTGAGATGAAGTATGCCTTTTCACCAGGACAACAATTTCACAACCATTTAAGCCTTGATTCTCAGGATGGTAAGTGACGATAGAGATAACACACTTTAATTCCACTATTTTGTATATCGGTCCTCATGCTCAAAGAGATTAAAGAAGTTGCCAAGCATCCGGTAGCAAGGTGGTGTTTAACTCAGAGCCAAAACCTTAGCCTAACTCCAAGCTCAATATTTTGGTGCACGATTTCAATAAACTTAAGATGAAAGGTGTTAATTAGAGGAAAAGATACTTAAACTGCACAATTCAATAAAACTTATATTACATTTACTTAATTTTTATTATGTAAATATCCATTTATACAGAAAAGTATTGTCAGTAAAGAGTGAAGAGAAAATCTTAAGTTACAGAACCCAGGAGATCATAAAGAAGCAGATCTATTAGTTCTTAACTATGTGACCGAGAAACTTAAATGCTGTAAGCTTAGTTCTCTTTTTTAAAAAAATAAAAAGTTGCATTGATTTTTACATTGCCTTCTAAAATCATATTCATCTGCTCCCCACTGTCACCATTCTTAAACACAGCCAGTGGCTTCCTAATCTAATTATTATTTACTTGAGTTTCTGCATCCCTGATCCACTCTCTGTACTGTAGTCTGCCAAAATGGAATCCAAATCTAATCCTGACATCCCAAAGTATTACACATTAATATTGTATTTTTTTAAATAGTTAATTTTAACAATTTCACCGAGCTACAATTCACATATCATTTATTTCGATAGTTCTATCATTTAGAAGATTTGTGCAATGATTAGTTAATTCCATTATTTGTTCTTGTACTCATTGTTGTTTCTCACCATTTTCTGCAGCCTCCCCTGTCATAATCCTTTGAATTTATTGATCCAGGTGTTGCCTCTACAGGTTTACCTATTCTAGGTTTCATATACAAAATCAAGACAGAATATAAAGAAGCAGCCCAATAATAATAACACAAGAAACAAAGAAAAACCTCAATGGATAACAAGGCAGAAAATATTAAAAACTGAAGCAATTATACATTGGGTCTAGAGCAGTGATTCTCTACCTTCCTAATGCCACGACCCTTTGATGCAGTTCCTCATGTTGTGGTGACCCCCAACCATAAAATCATTTTCATTGCTACTTACTTCATAACTCATTTTGCTACTGTTATGAATCGTAATGTAAATATCTGATATGCAGGATATACTTCCATTGTTACAAATTGAACATAATTAAGGCATAGTGATTCATCACAAAAACAATATGTCATTATATATTGTGAAATTTTTATTTCTAATGACAAAAAAATGAAATGTTGTCTTGAAGCATGGTGTAAAGTGGGTAACAGTCTTCACGCCAGGCACTCGTATGTGGGCATATCTGCATGTGGGCATATCCATCCCCCTGGAGATGGATAGAGGAGCCGTGTCTCGGTTACTAAGACCATTGGAAATATGTTTTCTGATGGTGTTAAGCGACTCCTGTGAAAGGGTCATTCGACCCCCAAAGGGGTCATGACCCACAGGTTAAGAACCGCTGGTCTAGAGGGAGGTCATTAACAAGGTGCTAACAACAATTGCAATGATCCACCCTCCAAAATACTCTGTCTGCTAACCAGGTCTTTACCATCTCTGGTCCATAGTCAGAGGGGATTCAGCTGTGGCTTAATCTGCATGGGGGACTCTGCAAACGGGTTGACTTCTCTTATCCTTAAAATGGGAAGAGTGTTTATAACTTTGTAGTTGTTTGGAGGATTACATGAGAAAGGTTAAATGCACTACTCTATGTAAGATGCTTAAAGAATGTCTAGTGATCATATTAGAAATGGTAACTTTGAAAAACATTATGAATCAGGGGAAGGTCACAGAGCAGAGCGTGAGTGTTACATTAATAGTTCATCGGCAGCTTCTCTCACGCCTTGCAACCCCTTCAGTGTCATAACTCATCATGAGTCCTCTCTGTGCTTCCTGCTTCCCTTCTACCTTTGTTCCTGAACTTTCCGGAGTTTTCCTTCGGTAAAGTCTGCCCTTTTGAACTCAAGTGGTGGAGTATTCTCTTTGCTTACTCAGTTGTGTCATTGTTCCCCTCTGTGTTCGTTGCTTAAAAATTGAGCCAAAGAGGTGAATTTAGTTCCAGGCTTGAAGGGTGAGTAAGGGCCAGAGTCTCAGAAGTGCTGCCAATCCCTACCGGTTAGTACGCCTCCTCTCTTCTATCATTTTGAGTTTTGTTCCACATTTTTCTGGCATCCTATCCCGGACCCTCAAGGCAAATGGTACTGGTAAAACCAGACATTTGGGCTCTGCTTTTTCAAAATGATATCAGACTTTAAAGTAAATTTTATAGCTCATCTCAAACAAAAGAAATCCAGTATATACTGGGATACATCTTATACAAATAATGAGCTTCTTGGTATCTGTATGAAGATACTGCCTTTCTGCATACACATTAACTGTGTTAGTAAGACATTACCAAAAATACAAAACCAAAACCACTGATTTCTTATTGTAGTCTAGTGATAATGAAATGTACACTGAAGAGAAGCACCATTGAAAGGGACAATGAATCCATGAAGATTTCAAGAAGCAATTCCGTGTGGAACCTTGTAACCTGTTCCCAAAGTCTAAGTTTATTAAACACTTTAGCAATAGATTGTTCAAATATATATAGTGGGTATATGGTGGTATAGTGGTTATACATTGAGCCATTAACCACAAGGTCAACAGATCAAAACCACCAGTCTTTCTAGGGAAGAAAGATGAGACTTTGTACTCCTTTAGAAATGATAGCCTCGGAAACCCACAGAAGCAGTTCTACCCTGCCCATTAGGGTCACTGTGAGTTAGCATCGACTGGATGGCAGTGAGTTTGGTGGTTTGGGATTATATGAAATTAGTATTTTTCTAGATATGTATTCTATAATTGACAATGTTTTCAAAGAATCCCTGAATATTGTATAGTAATTTATAAGTCACTGAAAATCCAAGTTCGGGAAAAATTGAGAAAATTAAGAAAAGGGAAGAAAGGGAAAGAGTGGGGAGAAGAAACAAATTCAAAGACAATGATGCAGAGTCCAGAGCAGGTATTTCTCAACTTATCTTTGATCCTGAAGTTCAAATCTGAGGACAAGTAGCATGTCACTGCATCTCAGCCCTACAGAAGGAGCTCAGAATCAGTCACTCTTAAAGAAACCATGCTTGTCCTGGCCTATGGCCTGGACCCTTAAGGAGGATCTAGATATCTGTTCATCTGTTAGCATACAATTCTATTTATTGTTTTTCTGTCCAGAACAATGTTGTCTTTACTTGCCTGGTGTGTCTTAAATGTTTTCACTGCTGAGCAAATATTTAAAGACTTGGAATTCTTCTACTTACGATCATGTCATCCTGAAGAAATTTAAACCTTCTACAAGTATACATTATCTTTAGCGGTGATGAGTTGATTCATTACCGAATGCTAGTTAGCCATAGTTAGAGACAATGTTTATGCTATTAATCACGGTTTTCAAAAATACTATAGTAATTGTCAAAAAGGGAAAATTATAGCAAATATTTCATCTCTTACTTTAATCTTAATGTTCAGCATTTATCTCATATTTGTTAGACTGAAGCATGGAAAATTTCAAAACACGTAGATGTTTGTTCATTATTTTTTAAGAGAAGGAGTAGTTGTTTCATTTGAAACTTAAAAATAAATAATTTACCATTAATGGGGAGCATTGCTCTTTGCTATTCAGTCATTTCAGGAGGTAGTTAATGATCAAGAAACAGTGATTTTGAAGGTAGAATTCTAAGTTTCACTGAAGGCTCCAGGTATTAATGGCTCACCAATTGAAATGTTTCAATAAATGGATCCACTGCTGGAAGGACTTGCACATTTGTGTTGTGAAATTTGGATAATCAATACTTGGCCAAATGACTGTGAGATATCTATGTTTGTGCTCAACAGAGGAAAAGTAATCCAACATAATATGGGAATTATAAAAAAGTAACATGAATATCACCCAACAGCAAAGTTATGATGAAAATAATTCCAAAAATATTTATAGAAGGAAATTAGTAGGGAACTGCCAGACATTCACGTTGAATTCACAAGAGGCTGTGGTACAAGGGATGACATTATTGACATCACATAAATCTTCACTGAAAGCAGAGAATATTAGAAAGATATTTGCCTGTGTTTTAATGAATATGTAAGAGTATTTGACTATGTGAATCATAATAAATGATGGATAATTTGGTAAAGAATGAGAATTTCAGAACACTTAGTTGTGTGCATGTACAACTGGTAATTTATCCAAGAGGAAGCCTTTCAAAGAGAACAAAGAAATATAACAAGCTTTAAAATCAAGAAAGATGAG
>NW_022103906.1:87577131-87579149 GCF_000313985.2 Echinops telfairi | reverse complement strand
AGTCTCCTGTCAACTTAGCTAGGCCAGGATTCTCAGCGGTTTGACAGTGCATGCCTGATATTTCCCATCTAACCTAACTCAATCTAGTCAGCTTCATAGTGGGATCGGCTATGAGCATTCGCGCAGTTGTAGGAAGATTAGGGTGGAGTGCAGCCCCCTTTTAGGTCCTAGTCCAGATGTACCAGGAAGGAGCTTCCTTTGGTGTTGTGTAGCTACTTTCCATAGAAGGCCCTTGCAAAAGCTGATTTTCTTTTTGCTGCGGCCAGATCCTGCCACTGGCCCCTTGTGCTCACCCTGCTGCATTGCTCGCTGATCTTGGTGTTAGGGTTCTGGGGGTGGTTGACCTTGGTTCTTGCTTCACAACACTGAAAGAATTCACGTGGCAGGAAGCACTTTTGTCAATCCGAGTGATTTTTATGAGGTAAAGGAACATTTCAGGTATTATAGTCTCTGAAAGTTACACGCTAGTTTTGGAAAGGGTACAAGGCCACGCAGGAGCTCAGGACTGAAGATGGTTGTTTTAGGGGAACGTGGAAAAACACGTGGAAGGAATGCTGGAAGAGGAGTGTGGAACCTGCCTGCCGAGCCAAGCACAGCAAAAAAACCCTCACCTACGACCTTCTTTTATCGAGAGTATCAAAATTGTAAATATATGGTAGCCCCAAGCCATTATTTATTGGGCATCCTCAAAGCAAGAGATCGAAACCAGTCTAACATTGAGGTAACAGTTATCTGCTTCTTATCACACCAGGGCATTTCAGCAATAAGCTCAAGGGAGTATGTTCGTTCCTTAAATCTACTACAGGTGAGTTTGAGGTACAACCAAGTTC
Source organism: Echinops telfairi (assembly GCF_000313985.2). Lineage (NCBI taxonomy): Eukaryota > Metazoa > Chordata > Mammalia > Afrosoricida > Tenrecidae > Echinops > Echinops telfairi. Next base: position 87,578,319 of record NW_022103906.1, on the reverse strand, counting down.
ACTGAGTGGCATTTCCACATTGAATCCCACTGGTGTGACCTGTGAAGGATTGTGTGCAATTTGAAGGACAGATGTTAAAGTCCTAGGAATCTACAGCACCTGGCTTGGGTACAGCACGGGCTGGATAGAAGCTATGGTAAAAGTGACCAATTAGGAATATAAGGGGTGTATTTTCCTTTTGGGTTCTGAATAAGTACTGTTAAGCAATTTTGCTGATGGGAGCTTTCTCTACCCATATTTCCCACCAACAGAAATATAATCCCCTTCTCCAGCATATACATGCCCCACTCCCTCTATCGACTTGGATTTCTAGGAAAGTTTGAAGATCAGGTTTGGAGTGTTTTGATTTGGGATGACCTAAGCACAATGTTAGGAGCTCTGGTGGTATAGTGCTTACCCATTGGGCTGCTAAATGCAAGGTCAGCAGTTTGAAAGACAGATCTTTCTACCCCTGTAAAGAATTGCCTTCTTGAGTCTCACAGAGAGAGTTCTCCACTGTCCTGCAGAGTTGCTATGAGTCAGAATTGACTCAAAGTCAAGGAGCGAAGCACAGTGTTGTAAGGCAACAATCTTAATGGTCTTTTCCCTCTGCCCCCGCCCCCCATCTTCAAAAACTGCCCTTCTCCCCAATTGATCTGATATCTCTTCTATTGAAGTAGTTTTTAAGATGTTCATTCAAAGTGGGTGATACATGATTCATGGGCATGAGGCAGGCTCTCTACCTAGTTGCTTGTGGACTGTATTAGAAGATTATATAACCTAAGAGGAGAAGCTTGTCTTTGTCTTGGTGTTTATCCGTATTGTAGTGGACTCATACAATAGTTGTAATTGACTAACTTCACTCAGCATAATGGTTTTCATCCATGTTACATGCTCTTCTATGATTTCATGGCTGTTTCTTAGGGATACGTGGTATTCCATTGTGTGTACTACCAGAATTTCTTTATCCCTTCCCCTACTGATGACATTTGGGCTGTTCCCAGTTTCTTGTTATTATGAACTGTGCTGCAGTGAACATGGGAGAACATACATCTGTTGATGTTCTTTCTCTTATTTCTTTTGGGCATATGTGGAGCAAAGGGATTGGGGAGTGAGTAGTGATATTTTGATTTTTAGGTAGCACTGTGTAGCATTCCTCAATGACTGTATATATTTACAAGTTGACCAGCAGTGTGTTAGAATTCCAAT
>NW_022103906.1:87575283-87577031 GCF_000313985.2 Echinops telfairi | reverse complement strand
ATCTAGTCAGCTTCATAGTGGGATCGGCTATGAGCATTCGCGCAGTTGTAGGAAGATTAGGGTGGAGTGCAGCCCCCTTTTAGGTCATAGTTCAGATGCAGCAGGAAGGAGCTTCCTTTGGTGTTGTGTAGCTACTTTCCATAGAAGGCCCTTGCAAAAGCCGATTTTCTTTTTGCTGCGGCCGGATCCTGCCACTGGCCCCTTGTGCTCACCCTGCTACATTGCTCGCTGATCTTGGTGTTAGGGTTCTGGGGGTGGTTGACCTCGGTTCTTGCTTCACAACGCTGAAAGAATTCACATGGCAGGAAGCACTTTTGTCAATCCGAGTGATTTTTATGAGGTAAAGGAACATTTCAGGTATTATAGTCTCTAAAAGGTACACTCTAGTTTTGGAAAGGGTACAACGTCATGCAGGAGCTTGGGACTGAAGATGGTTGTTTTAGGGGAACGTGGAAAAACACATGGAAGGAATGCTGGAAGAGGAGTGTGGAACCTGCCTGCAGAGCCAAGCACAGAAAAAAAAACCCTCATCTTGCAAGAGCACAAGAGAAAGAGAGAGAAGGACCTACGACCTTCTTTTATCCCCTGCCAGCCCAGGCTCTGGAGGCGTGGTCGAGGGTATTGGCTGACCTTATTGACTGGGTTTAGGTGCACCTGTGTGATGTCATATTGCTGGTGCCTAACTTGGGTGTGCCCAGGTGGACCTCACACCTGGCCTAAGTGACTTGGGTCTGAGCATGCTCAGTTCTGAACTTCCCCGTAGGTGTCTAATTAGTGTCCCTGGCTTCTTTCCAACCTCTTTATAGGGTAGGCATTAGTGAAGACAACCCCCCTTCATCACTAATCTAGCAACCTGTCATTGGGAGCCATCAGCAGCTTACCGTCTGACCTGCCAACCTTGGAATCATTCTTTATTCAGTCATCAGCCCGATGTGCTGAGCTTGGATTCATCAGCTTGTGTTACCTGTGAGGTTCCTGCTGACCCAGAGTCATTAATCCCCAAAGCTACTCAAGTCAGGAGAAACCTCCAGTGTGACATCCGACCAGGGACTGGAAACCAAATTGTACTTCCCCACTTCTACAACTGGGTCAACCATTTTCTTGAAATATATTCCTCTTTTTATATCTGTAGAGATGTCCCAGATTTTGCTTCACTAAAAAAACCCAGCTGAACACGGGTGGTGTAGATTTGGCCATTGAACTGTAATTTCCTCACCTCTGCCTTTTCTAGATGCTAGATATGGTCATTTTTTTAAATAGGTAAGATAGGCAAAATATCAGTAAACAAATAATCAAGATAACCACAGATATATCCTTACTATAATCACCCCAGGAAAGAAATTTTGTATGTTTTCAGTGCATGGCATAAAGTGAGAGCTAAGCACATACTTGTTGACATTTAGAAAATACTCGTATAAATATATTCCATTTTTTTTCTCTGGTCTCTGGACAATGCTTTCTTCGGGGCTGAACACACAACATGTGTTCAAAATATACTATGTGAATTTATAAAATATCCTTTCTAAGTTATTTGTCTCACTAGGATTCTGAAGCCGCAGATACAGTTAAATGCTGATCTTTGTGAACCATTTATTATTTTCTAAAATTTTAAAGGAGGCAGTTAGCTTTCAGACTTCAAGTAAACCGAAGCTCTTTATCAGTGCTGGAAATCTAGAGGTTAGGTAAGGTTGTCCTTGCTGGCTGGACCTTTGAGATGAGTCCTTGATGTCTTTCACAAGAGTTCAAAA
>NW_022103906.1:87571072-87575183 GCF_000313985.2 Echinops telfairi | reverse complement strand
TAAGAAAGAAATTTCAGCTGTAATGAAATGCATTTTCCAGGTGCATTCTTCTAGCAGTATCTGCTTTTGACCCACAGGAACAAGCTAATCATGAGATAACAGATTTTGTAACAGCCACATTTTCAAACTTTTCTAAGTCTCATATGGCCACATAATTCATCTCTTTTTTTATCCTCTGTGTGTTAGGTTGAGTTGTCTAGAGAAACAAAATCAGTGACAACCATGCATGCATAAGAAAGGGTTTTGCATCAAGTAATCGTATATCAAAAGAAGGCATCCCAGCCCAGTCCAACTCAAGTCCACAAGTTCAATGCAAGCCAGGGCCCATCAGATTCAGGTAGCTGCAGGCTAATGATACAGAAGGGTCGTACTAAATGCAGGGAAATCACGATCCTGTGGATGCGGAATTGTGTGGATCCAAGGTCAGTGAAAATATAGCAAGGCAGCAGCAGCTCTCAGAGCTTCTTGGTCCACATGGGGCCACCCCTAGAGGCAGGCAGAGTCCCGGCACTCAGGGAGGTGGAGGGGCAGAGAGAAAGAGGTTGCTAGTTTATTTTTATAGGAAGACCACACCCAAGAAGGCATCATCAAGCTGTGACCTGATTGGCAGGTTAGACTCCACTATGACCCTTTTCTAAAAATTCAGGTTGACATCAAATCATCTAATGACAACAACCCTCTTCCTTCTCAAAAGTAAATGGAACCAGGGAGCTCTGTCGAGAGATGCAATCCCAACTCTCCACACCCCCATACTCTATGAAGGAAAGGAAGTGAAGGATGCCATAACATCATGCAAAAATTGTGAAATTTTTACTTAGGCGAACAAGTATTTCATTCACTCCAATAGTTTTTGAGGAAGTGGCAAGAGGGCCGTGTCTGAACTTCTATGGCTACACTAGGGAGAAGGAGAGGCCAACTCCACTCGAGTCCAAGGCCAATAGTCACAAGGCAGAGGTCAGATGTGCCTCTCTGCCCTTCATCTTCCTTTCCTCTATTCTGGCACCAACTGTCCCTCCCACTACGCTTGCTTTCTCTACTGAGCTCAGTAATCTGTCTCAAGGGTCACACAGAAGTTATGGACAAGACTCACAAGTATGGGGGTTATTAGGTATGGTGTAGTGAAATTTCTTAATATGGTTCTTCTATCCATGTAACCCCCATCAAATCATTTGATGGGAATATGAAAATGGGGTGCATGAAACACTATTAAATGTGATTTTCCAGTTTGGGTTGCCATTCCCCATGCTATAATAGAGCTCTCTGAGAAGTAGGATCAGAGACTTTCCAAGATGATTCAGGAAGAAAATCTACTAGTAGAGCATGTTGGAAATCCCCTCTGCCTAAAGGGTATGGCACAGAAGCCACAAGAACCACATTGAGACCAGAGGCAGGGGCAAGGGAGCCATGATACTGTGAGGCAGAACAGCAGGTAGGCTTACTGGCCTTGGGAGACCAGAGGCCAAAAGACCACATGGCTGAGAGTCTGAGAACCAGGAAGAGAGATTTGGCTGAGAGGAGCCACTAGTGTAGCCAAAACTCTAGACCCTTAATATTTTCTGGTCCTGGCCTCCAATAACCTGTCGACGTCCCCCAACAAACCCCCATAATTGTGCACATTGTCTGTAAGTTCTCTGTGAGTGTTGCAATAGGTTATTGAACCAACAGAGTGCTGTGAGAAGAATGGTTGATGTCAGAAGAGGGTAAGAGAGATGGAAGGTGGAGGCATGTCTGCTCTCTGCCTTGTGGCAGTAGGCTTTGCGCTGTTGAGGAGTGGGATTCTCCTCTGTTGTGAAGTCAGAAGAGGTCAGATGCAGCCAGCAGGCCGTTCTAGTCTTAGGGAAACTCACACCTTACAAAACATAAAGGTCATAGTCCTCTGGTCCACAGCGTCTCTTCTCAGACATGTCTCTTTGGTCCCAGTCTCTCAGTCATGTGCTCCCTTGGTCTTTCCCTCTGTGGGTCAGGTAGCCCACACTCCACTCTGCTTTGTGGTAGAATGTGGCTCCTCCCCTCTGCTTCAAGATCTCTCTGCATGGCCTTTTGTGCCTGCTGCCTCCATCATTTCAGACAGTGATTTCATACAAGCTCTGGTGGTGAGTCTTCTTTCTTGATGGCTACAGCATTCCTTTGTTCCTACTTCTAAGCTGGTTCTCTTATATTCTGAAGCATGGTAAACTGACCAATCACTGAGGTAGAGTCCATGCCTTTATTTGCATGCTCCCACCCAACCACTATTCATTTTACAGATAAAAATAGCCTGGAGAGGATAATGCCTTTTTTTTGTTATGGAGATTACTAAGAGGTTAAAATGAAATTAATTTGAATATTTAAAAATTACTAGGGATTAAAATTTTTTGATCAAATAATAACATTTTTTAGAATTCCATCTATCATAATAAATTATTACCAACATTAAAAGTGCCAAACCCATGTATAATGAATACAAAACATATTTGTGTTGGAAGAAGTATAGCCAAAACGCTCTTCTGAGGCAAGGCTAGAGAAACTTCATCTTATTTTGGACAAGTGATCAGGAAAGACCTATATATGTAAAAGGACATCATGCTTCGTTAGTGAAAAAGAGGGAACCCTTTTGCAAAATGATTTGGCACAGCGACTGCAACAATGGGCTCCAACAGTACCATTCTGAGAATGGTAGAAGCCTGGGCAGTGCTTCATTCTGGTTATTATAGGGGTGCTATTTAAGAGGAACTGGCTAAATGGCACTTAACAAGAGCAACAGCATTGTGTCGTGGAAATTGCACGGGTGGCACTGATGGTGAAGTACTGAGCTGTTCATTGAAACTGGTAGTGTGACCCCACTCAGTAGGAGACATGAAATCCTGAGCAACTTCAATCCTTTCTCCAATTACCGTGGTTTTGCTTATTGGTCGGTTAGGATTTTTATTCTCTTTATATTGTGGTTCACTACATATTGAAGGGCAGTTTTTGATCTTCATTAGTAAGTGCTTCAAGTCCTCTTCAATTTCAGCCAGCAAGGTTGTGTCCTCTGTTTTACACAGAAATATCACAAGTTTTTAATAAGCCATCACCCAATCCTGTGGCCACATTCTTCTTCATATAGTCTAGCTTCTCTAATTATTTGCTCCACACATGTAATCAGAAAGAATGGTGAAAAGATACATCTGGTACACACACCTTTCTTAATGTTGGACCCTGCATTATCCCCTTGTTACATTTCAATGACTGCTTCTTGGATTAGGTACAGGTTATACATGAGCACATTTAAGTGTTCTGGAATTTCCATTCTTCACAATGTTACTCATAATGTTTTATGGTCCATCTATTTGAAAACCTTTGTTAATCCATAAAGTACCGTTAAAATATTTCTAGTATTCTCTGCTTTCAGCCAAGATCCACCTGCCATTGATAATAGCATGCCTGATTTCATTTCCCTTTCTGTCAATTGGATTTTATTGCATGGCTGCAACAATTTTTGAAATGTCTTTAGTAAATTTTCAGTTGCACATCATATTTATGATATTGTTCACTAATGTGTTCACTCTGTTGAATTACCTTTATTTGGAATTTGTGCTTCCAGTATGTTGGCTGGGAAGCTGCATTTGTTTCTTGAAACATCTCACTTGACATTCTGTTCAGTATTCCAGCCTTGTTTCTCACCAAGGTCTTCAGTGTAATTTGAGCTTCTTTCTGGGATACCTCTGATTCGTAATCTTATACTTCCTCATGGAATTGTGGAATGTTAAATTCTTTTGGGTACAGTTACTTAGTGTAGCTCTGTCTGTTTTCTTTTCAAGCTATCTGCATTTTACAATATTTTGCCCATAGTAGACTTCATTTTTTTAACCTGAGACTTGATTTTTTTCTCTCCAATTCTTTCACTCTCAGAATTTATGAGTGAGCATGCGTTATCCTCTTTGGGTTTTTAAGTCCTGGCCTTTGCATATTTCATTTGAATCCTTCATCTTCTGAAGCTACCCTTTGAAATCTTTTGTCGAGTGTCCTTATAGCATCATTTCACCTTTGCTTTAGTCATTGTGCCCCCAATAGCAAGATGTTTGTTCTCTCCACTGTAGACTTTGATTTCTCTCCAATATATATATATTTAATCATCTTACTGGGGGCTCCC
>NW_022103906.1:87564797-87569594 GCF_000313985.2 Echinops telfairi | reverse complement strand
CAACAACAACCAAAAAAGAAAAGCTTGTATTTAGTTCCAGGACTGTTTGTTGGCCTTTAGGAGTATTTTTCGGTCGTTTGTGCTTTTATGTATGATGTCATCCCACGCCTGGTGAGGCATTTTGACATTAGTGTTCAATGTGTCCCTCTGTTCTTAGGATGGTCTCTAAATCAGGTGGCATATTCTCAAGGTTATACGTTGGATTTCATGAGCATATCACTTTCAACTTTAAGCAATTGATAGTTTGTTCCATAGTTAGCCTTTGACCCTGTTCTAACTGATGATAATGTTATTGAGTGTCTCCATCTTTGTCAACAGGTGTCAGTATGATTCCTTAATGGTCCATCTGGAATAATCCACATGTATAATCCATATGGAGAATTTCCTGAAAAATGTGTCAGTGACCACTGGGTGGCCACAGTTCCCTTTACCAGCCATGCCCAAGCTCATGTCTCACTGGCAGTATTATGTCAGAGAGCTGGCCACGCCATCATTCTTCTAAGTGAAGGGCATCAGATTGGGGTTTTGTTTGTTTTGACGAATTGCCCACAAAAAGTGAACCTTTAAATTAATTGGTCAGATTATACATGCAAGGAATCCACCACAACTCATTAATTTACTCAAACATTAACGAACGTCCTTTCACTCAAACATTAACTAACACCTATGCTAGGTGCTATGAGATAGTGATGGACACGCTAGGGTCCCTGCTTCCTCAAAGCTGGACCCGGTCTATTGGAGGAGACAAGTGACAATGCTTGTTCATGAGGCCTGGACAGAGAGCAGAGAAAGCCAGCCTGTGGAAAGCCTTTGGTGTGAGAGTAGGTATTCCAAACATGTTGGACAACTAATTTCGAAAGAGACCAAGAATTATGTTGGTGAAATGGTCAAAACCTTTCTTTTACAAAAAAAGTTTGAAGATTCTTGATGTAGAGGGTATTCTATAATTTTAGTGATTAAGTTTCTTATGTTGTCCTTAACATTTGCTGTCAGAGTTATAACTTTACATGTATCCATTTTCTGTCTCTAGACATTATAAGCTTCAAGCTAACTTGTGTTACCCTAGGTCTAAGGCGCTATCTGACACATAATAAAACCCCAAATCAAACCTGTTACCATTAAGTTGATTCCAGTGCAGGATGACCCATAGAAGGCACTTAAAAACATTTCATGGTAATCAAATGATCCATAATAAACTACTGTTATTTCTATACCCTCTTTCCTACTATAATTAATATCTTTAAGGCAATGATGATAAGAGAAAACAACTACATTTCCAAAAGCATTATATGTAGTATTTCAGATATAGAATGTACTCATTCTTCATAAAAATTAAGGCAATGAACCAGGTACACAGGAGTGCAGTTTAACAGTGTTGTGATTGGCGGCTGAAATCCTTTAGAAGAGGAACATTTATCAGTGGAGGAATTTTTAAAGCATATTTGGGTGCTTCAAGATGAAAGGCTGAAGATAAAAAGCAATTTTAAATCTTAGGGCTCAATTCAGAAAAAAAAGGCAAAGATTGTAGTACATGAATGTCTTCTAGCAATGACTAGAAGAACCTACTGAGTCAAGGAACCTGAAGCAGGGTAAGAAGCAGTGTCTTTTTTTTTTATGTGCCTATAAATTCCATGATAAATGGAGAACAAATTGAAGTTGTAAAGGATTTCATTTTGCTTGCATCCACAATCATTGCTCATGGAAACAGCTTTAAGAGATCAAAAGATGCATTGCACTGGTAAATCTGCTGTACAAGGCCTCTTTAGAGTGTTGCAAAGCAGGGAGATTACTTTGAGGACTAAGGTGTGCTTGATCCAAGCCATGGCATGTTCGTTTGCCTCATATGCATGTGAAAGTTGGACCTTGAATAAGGGAGATCATAGAAGAATCTATGCATTTGAATTTTGGTGCTGGAGAAGAATATTGGAAGTACTACAGACTGCCACAAGGACAGACAAACCTACCTTGGAAGACGTATGGTTAAAATGCTCCTTGGAGACAAGGATGGTGAGAGTTCAAACTACATACTTTGGACCTGTTGTTGGGAGAGACAGGTCTCTGGAGAAGGACATGATGCTTAGTAATTAGAGGGGCAGAGAAAAAGAGAGGTATCCTTAATGACATAGATTGACACAAGGGCTGCAATAATGGGCTTCGCTTGGGAATAGTTGTCCGCGGTTTGCTCACGTAGGTCTTCTAAGCAAACTACTTGATGTACAACATTTAAATGAGACCTGGTACAGCAAATTTACCCGATGCAATGTGCCATCTGACTTCTTGACTGCTGCTTCCATGAACATTGATTATGGATCTAAACAAGATCAAATTCTTGACAACTTCAATCTTTTCTCCTTTGTTAAAATATTACTAATTGGTCCAGTTGTGAGGATTTGGGTCTTTTTACCCTGAATTGTAACCCAAACTTAAGGCTGTGATTCTTGATCTTCATCAGTAAATGCTTCAAGCCCTCCTCACTTTCAGCAAGCAAAGCTGTGTCATCTGCATATCACAGATTATTAATAAGCCTTCCTCTAATGCTGATAACAAGTTCTTAATATAATCCAGATTCTCAGATTATGTGTTCAACACAAGATTGAATAAGTATGGCGAGAGGAGACAACTGTGGCACACCGTTCCTGATTTTAAATCAAATAGCAGTCCTTTGTTCTGTTTGCACAACTGCCTCTTAATCCCCGTACAGGTTCCACAAGAAAGTGTTCTGGAATTCCCATTCTTCTTAAGGCTGTCCTTAGTTTGTTATGATCCACACAGTGGAATGCCTTTGCATTAAAACACAGTAAACAATACGATTTAAGTAAACATCTTTCTGTTATTCCCTGCCTTCAGCCAAAAGCCATCTGACATCAGCAATGATATCCCTTGTTCCATATTGTCTTCTGAATATGGCCTGAACTTCTGGCAACTCCCTGTCAATGTATTCCTGCAACTGTTGTTGAATAATCTTCATTGAAATTTTACTTGTATGTGACATTAATAATACTGTTCTATAACTTACACATTCTGCTAGCTAAATTTTCTTTGGAATGGGTGAAAATATGGGTCTTTTCCTGCCAGTTAGCCAGGTAGTTTTCTTCCAAATTTCTTGGCTTCCATGAGTGAGTGCTTTATCAGCTTGTTGAGCCATTTCCATTGGTATTCCATCAATTCCTGGGTCCTTGCGTTTGGTTAATGCCTTCGGTGTAACTTGAACTTCATCACTCAGTACAATTGATTTTTACTTCTAAGCTATTTCTTGAATTGGTTGAATGTCAGCAAGATCTTTTTGGTACAATGACTCTGTATTCTTTCCATCTTCTTTTGATACTGCCTGCATCATTCAATCTTCCTGTCCACAGAAACAATATTGGAGTTCATATCTTTAATTTTTTCCTTGAGTTTAAGATATGCTGTGTGTCCTTCCCTTTAGGTTTTCTAGCTCTAGGTCTTCGCGTATATTGTACTGTGTCTTCTTGAGCTGACCTTTGAAACATTCTGTTCAGCTATTTTACTTCATCATTTCTCCTTTGTGCTTTAACTATTCTGCTTTCAATAAGAAAATGTCAAGGTCTCTTCAGACATTCGCTTGGATCTTTTCCTATTTTCCTGTCTTTTCAATGACGTTTAGCTTCCTACATTCATGATGTTCTTGATGTCATCCACGGCTCAATAGTTCTAATCTCATTAGTGTTCAATAGGTCAAATCTGTTCCTGTGAAGGGCTAGAATTTCAGGTGGGATATACTCAAGATTCTATTTTGGCTCTATTTTTGGTTCTCGTGTTTTAATTTTCTTCTGCTTCTATTTGAACTTGCATATGAGCAATTGCCCAGTTGGGTCTAGTTTTAGGTGTGATGTTGAACTTCTCCATTGTCACTTCCCATAGATGTAGTCAATTGAAAAAAATGCAGGAGATACGACCCTGCTTGCTGAAAGTGAGGAGGACTTGAATTAACAGCTGTTAATATGGGTTGCATCTCACAGAAAAAGAAATCAAAACCCTCACCACTGGAGAAATTTCAACTGAGACCCTGCATTTTTTCAGGCTGTTTAAGAAGCCTTCCTTAAATTTCAAGGTAATGTTCTCCTTCACAGAGTCCAGTGTTGCAAGTTATTTGGTCAGCATACTGGTGATAAGTACGGGGGAAGATCTGATACACACTTTTCCTGATTTTAAGTGGGGCAATATTCCTTTGTTCTACTTGTTCCTTGTTCCGATTTCCCATGAACACAAGGAGCATTCTGGAATTCACATTCTTGGAACTATCCATAGTTTTTTATGATCTATACAACAGAATGCCTTTGCATAGTCAATAGCCCACAACTAAAAGTATTTCTGGTATTCTCTGATCCACCTGATGTCATCCACAATGTCCCACATGCCAGATCTTCTTCTGAATCCAGCAGAACTGCTGAACACTGTCCCACTGATGGGCCAAGAGTGAATCTAACAAACGTGGAAGCTGTGTAAAAAATGACCACGAACTCATAATCATCAATATTCTAGGCTTAGACCATCATACAAATTGAGGCAGCTAGGCAAGTATGTGGGAAGGACCAAGGATTATTTAACTCCTTTGATTTTTATTTAAAGCATTAGATATTTATACTTGTGGGCAATGTTTGGTTAGTATAATATGGGCCAAGCTTTATTTTCATTCTTAATTGAGCATTTTACCTAGTTTCTAATTGAATTTTTATCGCAGTTTCACCTGGTCAGTAATAGAATTGTCAGTGCATTCTGTGGTTATTAGGTACTGTCAAGTTTTTTTGCAAGTCACCTTAGCAGAACAAAACTGCC
>NW_022103906.1:87550364-87564130 GCF_000313985.2 Echinops telfairi | reverse complement strand
ATAAAGGGTGCATGGGGGAGGGGGGCAGAGGAAGGGAGTGGGAGGAGGGAAAAAAAGGAAAATGAGCGGATTCCGGGAACCCAAGAGGCAAGCGAATTTTGGGAATGATGAGGGCAACAAATGTATAGATGTGCTGTATACAATTGATCTATGTATTGTGATGAATTGTATGAGCCCCAATAAATTGATTAAAAAAAAAGAATAAATATGTAATTTTTTGTCTGAAAAAAAACAAAAAAAGGAAGCCTCTAGTTAGTAGTGGCGTGCTCATGCTCTGCGCCTCCAGGGACACCACGGCGTCCAGGGGTTTCAATACGTTTTCTAAGTGATCAAAGGCATTCTTTGAAAGAGCTGGAGTTTGTGTGTAATTTGACCCAGATTGACTTTTTTGTTTTTTAGCAATTGTTTGATACTTTATATTTTGATGATCTTTTATATTCCCCAATCGAGCTCTTTGCTTCTTTATACATGCTGTAATTCTTACTCCACTCCTGAAAAGTTCTTTGTCTTCACTTTTCCACTTGATATTGGTTTACCAGATTACGTATTGATGGCTGATTGGGTGAGGTACTAAGGTCTTTGTACCCACAAACAAAGCTTACTGCCAGTGTGTTAATGCCGACTCATCGCTATCATCTGGACAGGGCACAGGTGCCCTCTTTGAGTTTCTGAGACTAACCATTTACAGGAGTAGAAAATCCCACCTTTCTCCCATGGAGAAGTTGGTGGTTTTGAATTGGCGACCTTGCCATCACAGCCCAAAGCATAACCACTCTGCACCCAGGCTTATTAACATATTACTGCCTTGTATAATAGTGCAATTACCACTTGCTTGTGACAAATCACTGACTTCCCATGGTCTTTGGGGTAACATTCATGTTCTGATGTTTATTTCCCCTTAAGTTTGACTTCTGGTTTCATTTTCAGTATTTTTTTAATGGATCTTTACTCATAATATATGCTGTATGCATACCTAATCACTCAAAACGGGAAATAAAAAAAGCGCTGCATCTTTTCCTTGCTCTATTCCGATGATGATGTTTCTATGCCTCGATAACAATTAAAAAGAAAAATTCAATTCCATTGGGTCCACTGTGAACCATTGTGGTCCCTATTGGACAGGGCAGAGCTACCCCTTTGCATTTCTAAGGCAGTAAATCTTTACAGAAGCATAAAGCGACATCTTCTTTAGAGCAGCTGGAGGATATGAACCACTGACCTTACAGTTAGCGGCCCAGTTAATTACCCACCATGCCTCAGGGCTTCCCTAGGCCTGGATCCTTCTCTTTAAAACCATGTTAGGAAGGCTTCGTGGCAACCTCAGACCGTATGTTTTATGTCTTCACACTCTTTTAAGAACAAATGCATCCTTGTGTCAAAGGTCATTGTATTCCATTGACTATCTCCATGAACTTATCTGGTTTTCCAAACAGACTGGTGAGCATTTTAAAGACAGGAATTATGACCAATTCCATTTAATATTCCCAGTGTTGATTCCAACTCATGGGGACAGCCTGTGTGTCAAGATAGAGCTATATTCGTAGGGTTTCAAGTTATTGGATTTTTGGAAGTAGATCCCTAGACCTTTCTCCTAAGGCATGTCTAGGTGGGCTCACACTGCCAAACTTTGCATCAGTAGCTATAGATCATAATAGACACGTAATAAGTGATTCATAAGAATACTAATTGATTCTAATGTTATGATTCCTTAATAAAACTGTGCAACATTTCCATGATGCAACTAGTCCTACGTAGATACTGAGCATGCAGTGATAAAAGATAGAACCACCACTCTATTAAACAAATAATAGATAAATGTGCTCTGTTTCTATATAGAAGACTATGAACTACTGTGCGATTACAGGTTAAAATGCCTGCGATATGGTGAAAGCATTTTTAGACATGCGTAATGTGGAGTCCATGGAATCCATGATCCAAGTCCATAGCCTTTGGTCATCCTATTTTGCACCAAGATCAATATCAACAAGTTGTAATCATGAAAACTGAGAGAGCCACAACTCAATGGGACAGCCTTGTTTGTCCACGTCTTGGAAGTTTGTCACTTTTAAAAAGTAACACTTGCATTTTTTACATTGTATTTTTAACTGTTTAATTGGTAAATAATTCACATACATAGAATTCAGTAGTTCAATTATATTAAAACAGTTGTATCATAATTACCACAATCAACTTTACAACATGTTCTTCTTCCCTGTGCCCATTGTTATTAGCTCCCCAGATCCCCTCAACCTCCCTGCTGTATCTCCCCAGAAACCATTAATGCAGTTGCTGTCTTTATAGCGTCTCCTATCCTGGATTTCCATCGCAGAAAATCATGCAAATAAAAGCAAGCAAAAAACCCAACAACGACAAGAAAGTAAAACAGAGAAAAAGCTCAAATAGAAAGAAACAGGAAAGATTTAAAACTAGTGCAAATTTTAATTGGGTCAAAAGGGAAAATCATGAGAAAGCGTTACTTTTAACCTAATGGCACCTGCAACAATCCACTTTCCACTGTACTCTGCATATCGCGTTTGAGAGAATGCAGTCGAGCAATTTCTATTACTTTAGTAGTAGAAAATATTTGAGTTTACTTCTCTGACAGGTGTTTTTCCCCCTGTACACAGCTTCTGACTGTCATAGGTTTTAGTATACCTTGATTTCACTGGTTCCGGTGTTACTCAGCTCGCGTATTTGATCTTGGGGAAGTTATCGACTCTGTGTCTCACTTTCCTCATTTGCAAAATGTAATAAATATACCTGTCAACTTCATAGGACGGCTTGGAGGATAAAATGCGGTCACGCATAGGAACAGCTTGCATGTTGACTTATCATTGTGGTCTCAGGAACCCAACCAACCATCTCCAGCACTCTGCAATGGACCCTATTTGAGGTCACGAGAATACATATACCAGCCAGTCCAGGCCCCTGTTCATCTTCAGAATCATGGCTTAGAGACTTGTCTTTAGGGCACTGACTAAAGTTAGGCATGTAAAAGGAGCTTCTGGCTTGATCGACCGAGGCAGCAACCAGCTTGAAGAGCTGAGAGTTAGAAATGAAATGGCAAACATATCCATCCAAGCAATTGCTGCTGAAAGTACAGGGGAGACATCCTGATTCCTGGGAGCTGAAAAAAGCAAAGAAATAGATATTGTCCTTAATCTAACAGTAAAAGGACTTCCATGCCTACAGTTCAGCTTTCTCAAGTAGATGAGAAAAACAGACTCAAAATCTTTCCAATGCCTTGAATAGTTAGTGAAACATGGGAATCTGATGGGGTGCCCTGTTCCTGGTTTGTAGCCTCATTATGCATCCTCTGGAATTCTGTGAATTTCTCTTGAGCTCACAGAGATCCGTGGAGAATACCTCTGGCTCATCACAGCCAAATTCACCACATGTTCCCTTCTGGGAACTTTCTCCAACTCCTGCAGAATCAGCACCCAGTTTTATTTGTAATTTCACAAACACGTATCTCACGTTCCCTGATTTCTCAATTCTTGAGTGTGGCATTCATCAATTCTTTCATCAACCCCCACATTCAGAATCCCAGCATAGTTTCTCTTGAATCTCACATGTTTGTAAATAGGTTTTGTTCCAGAGATGGAGCAAGCAGACATCGCTGACCTATTTTGCCTGGAGAGAGAAGATTCCTGGTAGCAAGGTCCCTCTGGACCATCCTCATTTTTCTCGTTTCTGCTTGATTTAGAGTCTGTCCCTGTGCCTGTAGACCCATTGTTCTCAGAAAGAAATCTGATATTCTCAAGAAGCCCAAACACCTTCTCTGGCTGCCTCCTCATTTCTCTTTCCCTTTTCTCACCCCTCAGCCTCAAAAGACTAACCCCACACATTTCCCCCCCACTCCTTGGACCAGCCCCACTCTCCTCCTCCAGCTCAGCCTCCCCCCCACCCACCCCCCACCCCCAGAGCCTTCAGACTCTAAAGAGCTATAGTTATCTTCTGGCTCACACTGCTTATCTGGCCTCAAATTCTTTCCTTCTCCCTCTAAGACGCTGAAGAAGGAATGTTCGTTTATAATATTTTACCTCTTTAGCTTTTTTCCCCCCAGGCTAACTCATTTTTGTTAATGTCGCAATAACGTTAACATGTCCTTTTCTCACTTGCTCCAAGAGATGTGGCATTTCCCCAGAATGCGTTGGGATCAGCTCCTTAGGTTGTTGCATACGATGAGAAATAGTTTGAACAAAGTTGGTGATGGGCTGTATATCAAAACAAGGAGACGGGGGAGGCACTGGCTCCTTTGAAGATAGTATCCTCCTTCCACAATGGAATTTCTGGCACCGTCTTCAAGTTCTTGAATTTCCTTTTCTCTTTTATTCCCAGGACTGTAGGAAAGAGTGATTTCATATTATTTGGGCTTCTCACTGCTGCTTTATTGTCCTCCCATCTTTGTAGCATGCTGGAAGTGAAACCTGAGCGACACGGTTCCGAATCAGGAAAACCTGTTCGATGACTGTTCTAATTCATCTGAACCAGATCGGAAACCAAGTTAATAAGAGTGTCGTAGTGTGGGTATGCTCTATATTTTCACATATTTCTGATTTGACTTTAAAAACAGACTTACCTATGTTCTGCGCATGTGTTAGCGTGTGGCTGGGGATGGAAGTGTGGCTGGAGGAAGATGCACCCTCACTTCTAGAGTAAAACCATTAAGTAAAACTAATGAACACAGGAGACTTAGATAGGCAATTCTTTCCACAATACAAAGATAGCACTATTTGCTACGGAATGAAAATAAACTGGGAATTATAGATTGACTCATAGAGACTGCACGGCACGGAGTTGGCACACAATATATATGGTCATGACTGTCACTAGAAGGGTTTTGTGCTATGCTTAGTCACTTGATGCTAACAACCCCATCTTGAAGGTTGTCATTGTGTCATAAGGGGAAGTTGAGTGCAAAGTCCAAAATTATGTAACCAGGAGGTCTTGAAGTCAGAACTCTAAATTAATTCACCCAATTTTACTCTTTCCCAATATACCACATGATCTCTTATAGAGCTCATTTCTGCAATTATTTATTGAGCATATATATTTGTAATGAAGTAACAACTATATGTCAGATGCGGTGCTAAGTACTAGAGATATGTGAATAAGCAGACCTCTCAAGTTCCTTCCCACAAGGAACCTTTCTGGGCTTTCTGCAGATTGCTTTCGACCTTCTGCTGCGTTTATAGAATTCTGTGTATTCGCTGTAGTTTGAAATCTGGGTCCTTGTATGATGCTCTAACTCCTGTGTCGCCTTATATAATAAGATCAGATTTTTTTTTTTTATAAAACTCTGGAATATTTTATGAACAGTTTACAAAGGCAAGTGTTGATGTGGTCATTTCACCAAAAAAGCTGACCTGTAGGTGTGATTTTTCTTTTAAGTGAGGCGAACCGTTCTGCATGTTATGAAGTGAATATGTACGAAGGTGTAAAAATATATACATGTGGTGTTATCAAAGCAAAACAAAAGAAACCTATTGCGATTAAGTTGTTTCTGACTCAGGATGAGTCCACGTGTACGGAGTAGAAGTGTGCTTCAATGGCTTTTCTTATTTGCCATCTTTACAGAAACAGATTTCCAGAACTTTCTTCTGTGGTACCATTGCTTGAGTTCACATTAGCAACCTTTAAGCTAGTAGGTAAGAACCAACCGTTGGTGTCACCCTGTGAGCTACAAGATGTCTACATGTATACAAGCCAAACCAAGCTCAACGACATCGAGTCAAGGCTGGCTCACAGCAACCTGCTGTGGGTTTCTAAGACGCTAATGGTTTGCAGGAGTAGAAAGCCATCTTTCTCCCATGGAGCTGCTGGTGGTTTTGAACTAAATTGCAGCCCAATGTGTAAACCACGATGCAACAGGGCTCTTTATTTTATACACACGGACATGTGGCGATTTTTCTGGGTTAACATGGTAAGTAAAAAATTGGACTGAACATGATTTTACTTTCTTTGTGGAGGATTCTGTTTGTCTCTGTTAGGATTCTGTTAGTCTAGGTACTTTGGAGAAACAAATCCATGGTGACTCACATATAAGAGAGAGTTTTATGTAAAGAAAAGGTGCATCACGAAAACATCCCAACCCAATGCTGCCCAAGCCCACAAGTCCAACATTAACCCATTAACCCAACACCAGTCCACAAAGTCCTCCACCTCACAAAACAGAGGCAATGATGCCGACTGCAGGCGGAAAGCTGAGTCCGTGAATGTGTAAGCATCTCAGCACTGGCAAGGGTCTCCACACGGCTGCTCCAGCACCCAGGGCTGCATCGGGATAGATCCATGCGGCTTCTCCTTGGGGATGTCTTGTAGGAAGTCAATCTTGCAAGCTGAAGCAGGGAACTGCTAAGGCAGCTGCACCCGATACAACCATCACAAAACAAGAGACCCGAGAACTAGAAAGGCGAGGCTTCACCACCCATTTATCCCTCCGCCTTTCAACCAGCCCCACATGTGATTATCGGCCAGGCTGGCACAATTAACTACCTCACATGGTAAGTAAAAAATTTGACTGAACATGATTTTACTTTCTTTGTGGAGGATTCTGTTTGTCTCTGCAAATGGCTACTACCCACATGGAATTCTACTCAAGCAGTGCTTGGTTTATGGCAGTGATGGGAAGCCGAGTGGTTATGGCTTGGCGAAGTGGTTCGTGTGTTCACTGTCATCAGTTGCCATAAAGACTTTCTTGTATGACTGGCCCCTTAGGGGAGTCTCATAGGGATACAGGTTTTTATGGGACGGATACATCCAGATGTTTGAACAGCTGTATCAGTAGAGATGTTTGAACAAGTTTGCACAATAATATTTTGTGATAAAACTTTGGTATGAGAAAGGGGAGACTTTCTACAAAATTTGTGGACTCAGAAACAGAACATGAAGTCATAAGGGCTCACCATTTGCTTGAGAAAATGAAATATATCCTTTTGAGATGTTACAGTTAAACATAAAGGTCTTTTACTCCATCCCAGACACTCATGTGAAGCAAAGCATTCTCGTAGAGAAGAAATCCATAAGGAGTTCTTTAAATAGATTATTCTTTGATTGGGATCCAAGGAAGAACTGATAGTAAGAGATTAAAACATATCCAGGGTAATTTACAGCTTCCTGCATTTTTAAGGTTACTTTATTTAATATCTTAATGGTCAGTGATAATTTATATGTGCCATGATAGAAAGCAGTATAGCCAGAGATTTCCCCTGCTGTTCAGAGTAGTCTTGGTTGATTTAAGAGGGGGAGATCATATCTTATGTTTTATCAAATGGAGCCAAGATTTGTACACTATGTACAGCAGCCAAGCCTGTCTATGTATGCTGACAAGTTCTGCAGGCAACATTTTGGAAGCTCTTTATCAGAGGAAGAGGAGGAGGAAGAGGAAGAGAACAGGGAAGAGGAAGACAGAGGGAATACGTAGTACAGGAGGAAAAGGTGAAGATGAATCACTATGGTACCAAAAATGCTATGATTAGCATCACTGATGAATATTACCAGGACTTCTGAAATTCTGGGGTATGTTTTAATGAGATTCAACTCAGGAAATGTTTATTGAGTCTGCTCCATGTATCAAGCATTGTGTTAGACATTGAGAGATGGCAAAGAAGAGTATTTCATTTGGACCCTGTGATCAGAGTCCTTACTGCAAAATAGGCCACCAAAAAAGGCAGAGAGGATCCAAGACAACGATGGAGCAATAGCATTAGAGATGGTGTCCAACTAGGAGATGGGGAAACCACATCAAGAAAGTGAGATTTTCAAAGGCTTTAACAGAAATATGAATTTTTAATAAATTAATAAGCTTCAGGGAAAATCATTCAAGCAAATTACACCATGAACAAAGGTGTGGAGATTAGATAGATAGATAGATAGATAGATAGATAGATAGATAGATAGATAGATAGATGGATATAGATACACTTTATTTGAAGAATGAGGAGGAGACTATGTGGCTGGAATGAAGTATGGATTGTGGAGGTTCTAGCAAGGGAAGACCCAATCATCATTTATGGACTCTTCTCAGAGAGCTAGATTTTCTCTAATGACAACTGAAAATATGCCACACAGTTATATCAGAGGTTGATGACACCTGATTTGGGGTCTTACTTCCTGCTCTGTTCCATTGCCCTACACTGCCAGTCCAGAGCCCAGCTTGTTTTAGTTTATTGAGTACAAGGCTATAGGTTCTAGGAAAATGAAGACAGTCCCCAGAGGAAGATCTTCTTGCTGGTGAAATTTCAGGCACTGTGGGCGACTGCAGAGGACCCCTGGGCTCTTTCTGATCCTGTGCCCTACACACCTTTCTCATTTAGTTTCTAGACCTAGTGACTCTGTGTGCCGTGGGGACTAAAATTGTGGCTTTCATGGATGGTGCTTAGTCCTAGAAGGAGCTGCAGGGAGTTGAGGCTGGTGACCTTGGCATCATGTGTCATCTACTAAATGGCTATAGAGTAGCCTTGACAGGATACTATGTCATACATATGAAATAAGCATGTTATCTAGCACCCATTACATCGTGGACTGGAAGTCATTAACCTGGGCTTGAGTCCTGGCTCAACTAAAATCTAGCTTTGTGGCCTTGGGCCAGTTACTTAACCTATTTGCTCCTCACTTTCCTCATTGATTGAATGGTATCATTCTATTTAGTCACCAGCCTATAGCGCAGTTCTAATTTTGATGTTATTCCACAAAGATATCTTGGTTGTCGTTTTTAAACATAAAGAATGTGAGGGTGGCTGAAGTTTCCTATCTCACCTTGACTTTTGCATTAATCAAGCTGTTAACTGATATTATTCAAATGTGGTATAAAGTGACAAACATCAAATCGTTCTTTCTTAGCCAGCATGATTCTAATGTAAATCTTTAATCTTGCCAGAGAGAGAAAGAGAGCAGTCAAATGTTTTTGTGAACAAACAGTAGGATAGGAATGTTAGGTTTATTTAAGTTTTAGAAACCTCTGCAGAGGAAGTAGTATCCCATAGTTATTAAATCAAACAGCTATATTAGGAATTCCTTACCAAAAGCCAGGTATTTATAGTAAATTTTGCTGTGGAATGTTGGCTGGTGTGTGTACAGTTGTGAAGTAATCTTTCTTCATCTGAAAAGGAGCAGAACAGTAAAATTGAGAGAGGAGCATAACCATTTCACTCCACGTAGATGCCTTTTAGTTTAAGGTGCAAAGGGGGGACTTGGGGGAATAGGATTGTATAATGCAGTATAAAAAGTAATGCTTGTGTGTTCAATGCAGCACAAATGGAACTGCAGAAAACCACAGTAGCTCTTAAATGGTGCATTGCAAGGGGAAAAAAAACAACAATCCATTCCTGAAAGCATTCTGCTGGGGGGGCCCCCGCCATTACTGCCTTTTAGACCTTACTTTTCTCAGGAGGAAACCAGTTCTGGGGCAACCTTTTATAGAGTGAGGTAGAGATTGTTCCATTATGTTTAGGAAAATACCAAGAACCAGCCAAGTGTTTCAATAACTGTTTAAACTAATTGAATCAGTAAGGCAGAGGCAAAGGAGGGAGAAGTTCTAATCTGGCTCTTTGATTCAGGCAATGATATTGGAGGCAAAGACATACACCGTCAAGTAGAAAAACCCGTTTATTGTCTATATTGAATTTCTTTTGGAAGGACCTTGACTTAAATATATTTCTATCTGTGGAGAACAGTAAATGCATGGGACATAGTGGGCCACCCATAATTTTTTTATGGACTTGGATAGAATTTATAGATGTATCATAAACGTACAGAGATGCCGTTCAATGTAGGGAACTGAATCGTATTTATAGAACCGAAACTTGCTGGAGCAGTGTCATATGATACCTAGAAATAAACGAGGGGAACAATAAACAGAAATGCCAAGTTTAAATAATAGTAATGCTTTGCTTGGTGAAATGAAAATAATTCAGTTAGTTGCCTTTCATGTAATGTTTCAAATGCATCCACATTTAACAAGCCCTGGATTTTGCATTCATGGGGTTTTGGGAAATTAATGCTTTTACCTTTTAAAAACATATTGAAATTGATACAGCAAACTAAACATATATGATCACAAGATTAATTCTTTGGGGTGCAAAGTATACTAGCTGATGGAGCCCCCAGGTAACACAAATAGTAGAGCACTCAATGTCTTACTGAAAGATTGGAGGTTCAAACTCACCTGAAGCAACTGATAAGGAAGACAGTGCTCTGCTTTTGAAAAGTCACAAAAGAAACCTTCAAAAGAGACTCACTATCATTAAGTCTATGCTAACTCATAGCGATCCCGGGTGGGTTTCTAAAGCTAAAGCTTTTTATATATGGGAGTAAAAAGCCCAGTCTTTCTCCAGAGGGGAGCTGCTGGTGGTACCCTACTGCCAATCATGCAGATCACCGCCCATCTCGTAACCACGATGTCACCAGGCCTCCCTGAAGGGTCACCGTCTTACAAACTCTATGGAGAAGTTCTGTGAACACAGGATGAAAACATGGGTTTGCAATGGACTCCATAGCAACCGCTTTGTTTTTGTTTGTTGCTATTTTCTATGGCTAGCCTAGATGACACGAAGGAGCTCAAACACAGGAACAATTGTGAGGAGGATGTACAGGACCAAGTGGTGTCTCATTCTGTGATCTAAAGGGTTGCTAAGACTCAGATTGGACGTGTAAGCACACAAACACAATAGATGCCTCTGTCTCCTACAGTCTTTACATGCAGACATGGGATTCATCATAGAAATACAACATTTTTTTATTACCCATTTACTGATCACGGTTAAGTTGACATTTTCATATTAGCTGTCTGTTCATCCATCCTGGGGACAAGCAGATTGATATAGTAAAGGTAGACAATGCTAAAGCCCTAAACATTTTGTAGTTAGTATTCTGGAGTATTATAGCTTGGAAATCACAAAAATATAGACTCTTTTGTATCTTCTTGTGTACACATATAAAATATTTTCATATATATTTATCAATGTGACTTATTTAACACTGGATACTGAGTCTCTAAATATCCAGTGGGAGAGAAAATGAAGGGAAAGCTGTTATATTTTTTTTCTTTCCTGGACATCAAAGCAAAGAGAAAGATTGGCAAAACACTTAGCAATTAATTTTCTGCCCTTTCTTTTAAGTTTGCATAGCTTTTGCCTTGAAATGAGTGTGCAATTTAAACAGAGCATTTACCGTTTAAATAGTGAGAATAATCTCAGTTTCAGAATGAGGAATTCCTAAAATAACTTTGCTTCATAAAAAATGAGGTCGCTTAAATGGACCACAATTAATCCCAACTGCTTTAATTATCATCTAAAAACATCAAGAATAAAGTGTGCCATTTCCTTTTTATCTTTGGCTTTGATTTAGGGAAAATAATTTTGTTATCAATGCTTCAGACATAGGGCTAGCTTACATCTTAAGAGGGGATGCTATCAGTTTTAGTACACTCACTGAAGTTAAAATAACTAAATTCAGTAAGAGGGGAGAATTTTCCTGGCACCAAACCTAAACAGAGTCAGTAAAATTTATAATAAATCTACTTGATTATTGCATTTTTAAATGTTCTTTATCCTAGAAATGACTGTTAATGTGTCCTTTTCATATGCTACACAAAATTGGATGAGAAACGGGATTCATTCACTCGAGTGCATATGCATGCATTTTCTAGCCATGCTAGGTGTTATATCTAAGAAAATATCTCTACTTTTGTTATTTTGTAGACACAAGCTAAATATGATTCTTTTTAGTGGAGAGTGTATGGGAAAACATCATCATAAGCATTTGTATTTGAGATTAGTCAGTAGAATTAGAAACCATTTCCTATAAGAGGAAGAAGTTATTTGTCCTATTTTAAAACTGGAATGCCCCTGGTTCAGAACAACAACAACAAAAAGAATAATTTCTATACCCCCACCCCCCCCCAATACTTTTTCACTCTCATTCAACCACAGCTATGCACTGAGTGCTCTAAGCAGTGGGCCGGGCTCTGGGTTCTTGACGCTGCCTTCCGTGGAGGCATTATCTGCATTCTTAAGCCATCAGTCTGTCTTCAGACAGAGGTCTGAGGGCCGTCTTCTGGGCTCCCATAACATCTTGTTAATATCTACATCCATAAGTTAAGTTTACTTATTACCTGTTTTTACTTTTGCTTTCTCAACTTGACTGTGAGGTCTTCAAGGACCAGAGCAGCTCTTTGTACATCCTTGTGTCCTAAGCAAAGGTACCCAAGTCCTGACACAAGATGCTTACAACTGGCCCCTGCTTTGACCCTTTAGACTACTTCTGCTATTCTCTCATTTGGTCACATAAAGACAACAAATTAAAAACCAAACTCACTGCCATGTTGTCAATTCTGACTCATGGCAACCCTATAGAGTGGGGTAGAACTGCATTTGTGGGTTTTCAACATTAATTGTTTATAGGAGTGAGATGCCTCGTGGTGGGTAGTTTCAAACTCATAACCACTATACCATTGAGGTTCTTTATAAGACAACAGTAAATATTATTTCCAATGAATCCATGTGCGATATATTGCTTCCTTTACTGTAATAAGAACTTATATTTTATGTTCTAGTTATATTACTAAATATTCAACATGTGTGAAAGAGCCCTCCTTTTGCTATTGGGTCAGCCTTAACCTGCTAAACTCAATGTTTCCAAGGACAATCCCACCAACAACTCCATAGGCCAAAATTGAAGCTGTCTGCTCCCATAAAGATTTATGCGCTTGGAAAACCTATAGAAAGGCACTATGAGTCATAATTGATTCAATGGCAGTGGGTTAGGTATTGTTTGTCTCCATGTGCTTTTTATAATGAATCTTCAGAGTAACACTCCGACCTGTGTAAGAGTTTCACACTGCAGAAGAGAAAACAGGCTGAGAACAATTAACAGCCCATCAAGGGCCACACAGAAAGAAAATCAAAATAACCAGAGCCTAAAGTCTGTATCTTTATCCCATATGTGATATTTTAATTTACTCCTTTCAGTACCATTAAATGCACTGCTGTGGCCTCATCGTGACAGGGAAGAACTGCCCCTGTGGGTTTCTGAGACTGTAAATCATTATGGGAATAAAAAAGCCTCATCTTTCTCTCACAGATTAGTTTCAAACTGCTGACCTTGTAGTTACTAGCACTCCAGCGAATAACCCACAAGGCTATCATGACTCACAATGTATTACTTGGAAGTGCCATTGCTAAGTGAAAACCACTGAATGCTCTACAGGAAAGGGAATCACTGTGAAAGCTTAACATCCTTCTGTCCCAAGTACTTCCCACGCGTGTCGGATGGCATCTCCCCAGGAGAGACGTGTGTATTGAGCAGGAAGAGCATTATACCATCTCAACCACAGGGACCGTCCTGGGCGCCGGGTTCTTTCAGCCGACTTCCTTGACGGGAAGTACTTCAGAGAAGAAGGCGGTTGGTCATATTAGCAGAGCAACTCACTGTCCTGTTAAAGTTTTGAGGCAGGCTGGGCTGCATGGACTGTCCCTGACAGTTGTGGGATTCTTCTGGAGAGCTAAGACAGATTTTTTATGCCAGCCAGCCACAATATCTTTTTTTTTTTTTTAAATACTTTTATTAGGGGCTCGTACAATTCTTATCACAATCCATAATCCATCCATTGTGTCAAGCACATGTGTACATTCGTTGTCATCATCATTCTCAAACATTTGTCTTCTACTTGAGCCCTTAATATCGGCTCCTCCTTTTTCCCTCTCCCTCCCCACACCCCCTCCCTCATGACCCCTTCATAATTCATAAATTGTTATTTTGTCATA
>NW_022103906.1:87546186-87547854 GCF_000313985.2 Echinops telfairi | reverse complement strand
TTTTTATTGTATCTATCCTCTTGCTATTAGTAGGGTTGTTCTGTTGACTCTGCTCTAATTGGTGTGAGTTTTGTGCCAGCATATATCATCCACGAGTCTCTCTTTTTATGTGTGCATTTATTGCTATCAGCCTTCCTCTGATAAATGCCTTTGCTGTATCCCACAGATTTTGGTATGTTATATTTTCATTCTCATTGGTTTCTAGACACTTCCTGATTTCATCTCTGATCTGTGTCAATACTCCTTTTCCAATAGAAAATTGTTCATTCTCCAAATGTTTAACATTGTTTTCTTCAGCGTCCTGTTAATTTCCAGCCTTATGGCACAATGATCTGAGAGAGATGTCTGTATAAACTATATGTGCTTGAATTTACTCAAGTTTGACTTGTGTACCAGCATGTGGTCCATTTTTGAATATGTGCCGTGTGGGCTTGAAAAGAATGTGAATCTCTTTACATGTGGGTGGAAAGCTCTAAAAATATCTATCAAGTCAAGTTGTCCAATTGTGCTATGTAGATCTGTAGCCTCCTCGTTGAGTTTCTTTCCCCAATGATCTGTCTTTTTCAGACAGTGATGTATTAAAGTCACCAACTGTAATTGTTGAGCCTGTGATCTCTTTTTTCATCTTTTGGAGTGTTTGATTGACAAATTTCGCAGGTCTTTCCTTAGGTGCATATATGTTTATTGTGCTCACTGGTTCTTGGTCTATTGTTCCCATGAGCATTATATAGTGCCCCTCGTCTCTTGTTATGGCCTGTATCTTGAGCTCAATTTGGGCACATATTAAGATCGCTACCCCTGCTTTTTTGCATTGCCATTTTTCTTGGTATATTTTTCTCCAGCCTTTAGTTCTCAACCTATTTTTGTCTGAAAGCTTGAGATGAGTCTCCTGGAGGCAGCATGTTGATGGGTAATGTTTTCTGAGCCAGTCTGTTAGCCTCTGCCTTTTAATGCCTGAGTTCAGGCCATTGATTACAGTGTTATTATATCCATCTGTAGACTCTGTGATGTCATCTTGTACCTTTTGTGCTGGATACTTTCCTATCTACTTATCTTATCTGCTTATGTTGTGTGTGTGGTTTATGTTTACCTTCTTTCCACTATTGAGCTGACGCTATCCTGGGGGCTGTTGCCTCTTTGTCGCCCTATGGATGCAGTTGTTCTATGTGATGGTCTCTTATTTACCCTCGGTGAGTGTTGATCTTCTGCCCATACTGGATTGGCAAGGATCTTTTGTAGGGCTGGGTTTCTTTTCATGTATTCTTTGAGCTTGTCCTTGTTTGGGAAGACTCTTACTTCTCCATCTATCTTAATAGATAATTTGGCTGGGTGTAGTATTCTTGGGTTTGCGTTGTTTTCCTTCAATTTTTGGAATATATTACTTCATTCCCTCTTCATCTACATAGTTTCCGCTGATAGGTCTGAACATACTGTTATTGGGGTACCTTTATACGTGAGTGTTTGCTATCTTCTAAGAATTCCCTCACTATTTTCGCTGTTGACTTCTTTGTTGTGTCTTGTTCCGGTAGTCCAATTATTCTAATATTCTTTCTTTTCATAGCATCAGACATGGCTCTCATTTTCTTCAGCTTCTTTGATTGTCTGATTTGACGGATTTTTCACTTTGCTGAGGTCTGCTCAGTTATCCTCTAGGTCACTGGTGCAATT
>NW_022103906.1:87523031-87544661 GCF_000313985.2 Echinops telfairi | reverse complement strand
CAACTGTGTTCACTAAGATTGGCTGTAATAGTAAAGAGGGGAGAGAGAGAGCAGGAGTAAATAAAGAATAAAGAGATAGCTGATCCCTGATTGCTTGAATGTGGGGCCAGAGGGGTTTAGGCCCTGCCCCACAGTGGCAGGTTGGTGTGCCCTTGTAATGCAGGTACCCAGTGGTGCTCAGCAGAATTTCCCTAGTTGATGAGATCGCCTTAGAGGTCCGATGAAGGCTTCCTCAGCAGCGCAGGGGGTGTAGATGGCTGTCACAACTGCCCTGTGTGGTGTACAGCACTCCCACGGAGGGCAGGCTGGATTTCCCCCTCCTATTTGGGTTGATTTGCTCTAGGTGGAGGGTAGTGACCTGGAAACCAGTAGTGGCATGTGCTAGGAAAGAGTGGGAGAGAAAAGGAGAAAGAGAGAACAAAAACAACACAAACTAGAGCTTGTTGAGACTGGTTGCGGTGGGAAAGATAGAAGGGTGAGTGAATAAAGAAAGAGGAAATAGAGCGGTGGGTAAGGAGATAACTGAGACTTGATCACCTGTCCGTGAGACTGGGGGAGTTCCAACTCTTCCTCAAGGTCGTGGGGTGGTGTATCCGTTTGATGTAGGGTTCCACAGATGCTGTGTTTGATTACTTTCAAAGGCAAGATTGCACCCGTGGCCAGACATCAGTTTCCACCATGGTACTGAGCACTGGCATTCACTGGTATACCTGCCTTGTGCTGTATGTAGCAATGCAGCAGGGGCAGGGGTGGAGTGTTCCCATATCACCATCTAGGGCCCCAGGACAGGCAGGACTTCCCCAGCTGTGTGTAGAGAGGGAAGCTGGGCTTATATTCCAATCTAGACTGCTGGTACCCTACTAGATCAGAGGATTTTATTTAATTTTTAATTTTTAATCCCCCTGGCCAGCTGAATAGAATCAAATTGAATTGTCTCCCTCACTCTCCAGGCTTCAGTTCAGTGCTCTTTTAGAATCTAAGACTTGATCCAGTGGGTTGTTGTTATGCAAAAAACCTCCAGGCCCTGTAGCTGAGTTCTGGTTAAAGGGGCTTCTTCTTATGCTGATTTATGTTAAGGGCCCTCGTCTATGCTCCTTAGAGCTGAGTGACAAGACTGGGGTTTGAGTTTTTAACCAATAATGTATATTTCACTCTTTTTAATGTATATATAATTACTCTTTTTTATGTTATGCTTGTGATGTGCTCTGATTTGGGGGCATCACGCTGACCCCCAGAGGAAGAGATCCAGCTTATCAGGGGGGTTGTTTCCATCTCAGCCAATTGGAACTAAATTCTCCCCCTGAACTCTGACTATCCGCCTGTTTTCTCCCACACCACAATCTGCCTCAGGTAAAAATCTGCTTTTTCTTCTACTCCAAATTATGGCTACCTGCTACCCCTACCCCCCAGGCTGTGAGTTCAAGGCAGACAACAGCACAGAGGTAGAGAGCTCTGGCGTGGGGTTCTCCTTGTGTCAGGGATTTTGTCCCCTTATGGCATCAGCCTGGAGAAATCACTCCTCCCAGCAAGGGAGCGAGGAGCTTTTCAGCTAGCACCAGCAGGCTCACCAAATCTAGAGTGCTTTAGAGCGTTCTTGGTTTGCTTTGTGAGTGGAAATCACACACACAAAAGGGGTTCAGGAGAGACCCTAGTACCCTAGTTCTAATTTCAGTCCACCTCCCCATTTCCTTCACATTACCTCCCAATGTTCTGGTGTGGCCACATGCCCTCCAGACGGGTGAGTCCTAGCGAGGCGCCATTTCCCCCCGAGTTCCAGCCACAATATCTTTAAGTCGAGATACCAACATGTCTCAAGTCAGAAACTGAGGACAGAACTATTGGCTTAGAAAAGCCAATGGACTAAGAGTTAAGCCTTTTAGATAAATTCCTGTGTGGTTGACGTCTGACTCCATCTGAAGAGGATGGATCTGAGACATCCCAAGCCATCTGCTTGTTTACATTTCCCTTGGTTTTGTGTGTGTAAGTGAATGGCAACTCCTAGCATCCTAGCACTTCATACAAGACAGAGCAGAACTACCCCAACAGGCCATAATTTTAAGGCAGCAGATTACCACGTCTCTTCTCCCTGGATCAACCAGTCAATTCTAACAGCCAGTCTTCTGGGTAGCAGCCTAATGAGATCTCGCTTAACCATTGTGCCACTAGAACTCCTCCCAAAAGGATAACATATAGAAAAATAGGAGAAAGTTTCACTGGCAGAGATTTATGTTGCAGGGAGAAAGCATCTCCTTGGCATCCTTTCATGGAGGAATGGAACAAGACTCTGGATTAGCATCCTACAGTAGCTGGGAGGCTATTAAATAAAATGAACTTTTGTGTGGTTTCTATTTCTCCAGCTGTTAAATGAGGATGCTGCAGTAAAATAACTTGCTAAATGTCATTTTAACTTTTGAATTGATGTAATAGAAAGTGTTATAATAATTTTAATAGTGATTGTTAGTTAGAAAAGAATTTATGTTCAAAATATGGCTGTGCATTTCATGAAGAGTGCAACATTGTCCAAGGTTCCTTGCCTATTGAAAGGCTCAGCTTTACATGCATGAAATGGAGCTTCAACAAACAAACTCGTGATGCCAACTGATGAAAACCCTCTAGAATAAAGTAGGATTGCCCTGTGGGCTTCCCAAACTAAATCTGTATGGGAGTAGAAAGCTTTACCTTTTTTCCTCAGAGTTACTGGTGATTTTGACCTGCTGGACTTGAAGTTAGCATCCCACCGTATTACCCACTATGCTACCAGGGCTCCGTAAAATGGAGCTAACAAAATCTCCCTTATTTAGGAGTGGGTAGGGTTACTTTGGAAATATGTGGCACTCAGTGTGTAGCACATACGAACCATTATCCACTAAGTGACAGCACGGCAGTGATGATTGTATCTGCAATGCTACTTACCCCACAAATTTGAGAAACAAGGTCATATGCGATGTTCAACATCAGTACAGTCCGTAATCTATGAGAATGTCTGCACAGATAAAGGAGTCAAATATCATAGAATGCTATAGAACAGCAGTTTTCAACCTGTGGGTCGTGACCCCTTTGGGGGGGGGTCGAACGACCCTTTCACAGGGGTCACCTAAGACCATCGGAAAACACATCTTTCCTATGGTCTCAGGAACTGAGACCGCTCCCCTATCTGTCTCCAGGAGGGTCCACCCACATGCAGATACGCCCACATACGAGTACCCAGTGTGAAGACTGTTACCCATGCTACACCATGCAAGACAAAATTTCATTTATTTGTCACTAGAAACAAATATTTCATTATATATAATTACATCTTGTTTTCGTGATGAATCCCTATGCTTTAATTATGTTCAATTTGTAACAATGAAAATACTTCCTGCATATCAGATATTTACAATTCATAACAGTAGCAAAATTACAGTTATGAAGTAGCAACAAATATAATTTTATGGTCAGGGGTCACCACCACATGAGGAACTGTGTATAAGCAAGTGTCGCGGCATGAGGAAGGTGGAGAACCAAGGCCAGAATATAAGTGTGTAAATGGCCATGCCACCTTGGATCTTCTGAAACATCAACTACTGCTAGCAATTGACCATCGTGGCGGATTTGGTATATTCCCAAGATCATCGATTACTAAAGTCACCCAAAAATCTCCATTTGGGGGGGTAAAGTGCCTCTCTTCCCAAATGAGAGTGATACCCACAGAAATGTTGGCTCTGTTTTTTTTGGGGGGAATGATGGCTGATAAGAACAATGAAAATATCCTTGAACTACAAGGAACTTGAAAAAGGCCTTTTATGAGATAGGGAACTAGTAGGTGTCAATTGAGTATTGGAGTGGGTAACTGAAGAGGTGGGGGGGAGGTGGCATTGTTGCCTGTGGGACATCGCTCTGCTTGGAGTTCTCCAGACAGTTCAAAGCTGCCTCTTCTGCACTCCGGCCACCGTCCCTCATCCCTTCTCCTCCCCTTGGGAGAGTGCCCAGCCCAAGGGTGCATGGAACATTCTAGTACCCAAACCTTTCTTGTCTAAGCCTTTGAGCAAGAATACCATGATTTTAAGCCTACCAACATTATGACTTAAATGACTCTTTCCACAAGAAAGTGTGAATTTTGAGGGAGTAGTTCTTCAACTCCCCCCAACACCCCCAAAAAAGAAGATATATCGTCTCCACAAGAATGCCAAGAAACTGTAACATTTAGGAAGGGCATTGTGCTAAGAAAAACATCATTCTTAAGAACCTTTATGTTTTCTCTCTCCCCAAACACATGAATTAATGATCCCATGTGTAAGTTGCAGGGCCAGCAAATGATGATGTGTGACAAGCTATCTCTGATTTATTTTCTCTTGTGACCAATACACTTGAAAAATAATATTTTATTGTTGGCTAAGTTGTAACCTTAGTCCTACTGGTGAATTTCTATGGCTGCCAAGTACCTACTGTTCTTTCTTCCCATAAACCTATTCGCTATGTTGTCTACAGATCTAACTTCCGGGGCCAGCAGTCTTCCAAGGTCAGAGCACAGCACTCAGCCCGCGGAGCAGATAATTCTGACCACTTCCCTCCTTTTACTTCTGAAATGTTATGCTAATGACTAAGTTCTTACAAGGCTCTAAACCTCTGTATTTTCTATCTCTTAATATCTAGCAGAGCTAGTGGTGTTGGGATGACACATTGGACTGCTAACCACAAGGTTAGCACTTCGAAACCAGCAGCTGCTTTGTGAACGAAAGATGACAGTTTCTACTCCCGTAAAGACTTACAGTCTTCAAAACCCACTAGGCAGTTCTACCTTCTTCTTTAGGGTCTCTGTGGGTCAGAATTGACTGGATGGGAGTAATTTGATTTATTGTCTATATATCTTTCTGTCATCTATTTTCTACAGTGTATGTTATTTATTTGAAAATATACAAATCATTTCATAAACTAAGCATTTAATTAAAAATTTGAAAAGAAAGTAGATAGAAGAGTGGAGGGTTTTATCCAGAAATAATAAGCAATTATTTTCTTCTTGAGTTTAATGGCCTCAATTTTTTATTTCTCTTTGTCATTATTTTAAAATACTTTTTTATAATTAATATTGTGTCCTCTTAGAGATTTTACATTCATGATATTGTACTCCAGTTTCTACCATATTTTTTCCAGATTATTTTCTTTGGTTCATTTGCTCTTCTTCCTGTTCTCTCTTTTCCTTCCTTCCTCTTCCCTTCCTTACTACCTTTCTACATCTTTCTAATGTAAAAGTTAAAGGCATATTGCAAGATTATAAAGAGAAATGGGAAGAGAGGAGAAAAAGGATAAGAGAAGAGAGAGAAGAGAGGGAAGGAGGGAAAGACAGAGGAAGAGAAAGAAGAAAGGAGGGAAGGTATTGTAAGGAAGTAGAGAAACATCACCAAGTGGTAAGAAGGAAGATAGGGCAGTGGAAAGGAGTGGATTCTGAAATGCAGATCCTAAGATTAAGGGAAATATTTTGCATTGATTTTCTGAACAACGAGGGTTAAAAGTGTCTAACACTTGTGTGTGTCTAACACAATGTTTAACGTAAAATAGTAGAATGTGCTTAATCAAAAAGGAAATATATATATATTAAAGCTAATGTAAGACTATGATTTCTATGCCATCAAATGTGTCCCTATGTATAGTGCCCCTTCACAGGTGCGGGGAACATCAAGCTCACAAGGACCTTGAAATCATCAAATGTATTGCCAAAGAGCAGCCATTCCACCCATCACGGTAGGGTGAGTTAACTAATTGTTTGGCCCTCAGATGATGTTATAAATGTCCAAATAGCTCTTGGCAGGACAATAGCTCCTCAACTCCACTATAGGACACAGCAGAATTGCTTGAGAAGATGTCCAGGTACAATCTTTAAGGAGTTTACACAGTGCCTGGTGGCACTGTTAGGTAAGCATCAGACTGCTGAAAACAAGGCTGCAGATTTTCCCTGGGTAAGATGAATGGCCTCAGACACCATAGGCAATCACTATGAGTCTGAAGTGACCCCAATAACAGTGGGTTTGATTTTTGAATCTTTAACCTGTATGGAAGTGGATTGACTGCCATCTTTCTCCCAAATGGCAGCTGGTGGTTTCAAGCCACCATCCTTTCAGATAGCCCCTGGGCACTTAATCACTGCTCTGCCAGGGCTCCTCCTTATAAAACAAAGGTCCTAATTAGGTGTAGCATTAACCAACAATGTGGACATATTTAATTTAATCCACGGAGAGAGAGCGAAGCCTTGATCTGCTCCAGGCGACTTCCTGACCGCCACCCCCTCCAACTGGACTGCACAGATGCCCACCTAGGCCAGCACAAGCTTATATGGGCACAAAAATTGGGGTCCTCATTTTTATGCCACTTTTATGAACGAGACGCTCAGACAAGTCACTTCATCATCACTGCTAAAGAGGAGAAGGAAGACAGTTCTTCTGTAAAGACAAATATTACTAGCTTGAAATGATTGTCAATTACATTCATATTACGCATGTATTACAACAGATAATACCATTTTGCCGACCATGTGCATGTAGCATTATAGGAATATCTTGATTTTCTTTATTCAGCTAATTTATTATATGGAGTTTGTCATTGAAAAAAACTTTCACAACTTTTTTTCAGGAGGCCGTAGCCTTTTATTCTTTGGTTCTCAGGAGACACTTTACATTGAAACATGTAAAAAATAAATAAATGCATGCGACTGGCGTCCACTGCAGGAGTTAAAGGTTCCCTCAGATTACATTGTAACAAAAACTAGGTGGGGGAAACTTACAACAACACCTGCTATTCAGCACAATTTGACCTGACCCCTTTCTCCTTTCCTTGTTATTATAAACATCAAGCTCTTTAAGTGAGAGCTGTTTAAAGGATGGGGGCTGTGAGTGTTCCTTCTCGGATCCCAGATGCACTAGGAGATGGATGGGCTTTTTTGATCTTTATTTTATGAGTGTCTGATAAATTGCCTCTGGCACCTGGCAACTGAAATTTCACTATCTGAAAACTAACCCTCATGTCAAACAATATGGCCGGTATCGGCCCCTCTGTAGCTGTCTGAAAGGCTCCTTCCACTTCCTGGCTGGGGCAGCCACCACACTCAGGGATTTACATACTTTTAATTTCAGAAGGAAGAAGGGATTATTAGAGGCTTTGTATGCTATGCAAAAATGTGTTTTTGAAAGATCACATCCTAGTGCTTACTTGAGGGTTTTTGAACAAGTCAAATAAAGATTTCAGCAAACTGTCTAGCCTGAAAAGAATGCTGGTAACACGATGAAGATTTGCAACTCTGGTCAGGAGCTTCCCCACACAAGACGCCGGCTGTGTGTGGATCCAAGAGGGAAGCAGGTGGTCTTTTTCTGGGGACAGAGAACTATAAACAAAGGCATCAGCTGAGACTATTACCACCTTTCTTCGAAGGCCTTATCCAGAGGTAAGGTTAACTAAATGCTATTTTCTATCTCTATTTATTTAATTTTCAAGAAGAGAGAATGAGAAAAAATGCAACCACTTTCGCAATTTGTTCCTGTGAGAGGAAAAGGAAGATGTTGAGAGAAATACTTAACAAGATATGGTACATCTCACATCTCTGGTAGGTGTGTTGTTATTATAGCATGGACAATGGGCCATCTGGGTATATTGTTAATTATATAAGCCAGGAAATTTGGAAGACAGCTACTTGCCCAACTGACTGGAAGAGATCCGTATTTGTACCTATTGCAAAGAAATGTAACCCAACAGAATGCTCAAATTATAGAAATATCATTAATATCCAATGCAAGTAAAATTTTGCTGAAGATCATCCAACAATGTGTGTAGCAATCCTTTGACAAAGAGCTGCTAGGGGTTCAGGCCTGATCCAGAAGAAGACATGGGACAAGGGATAGCATTGCTGATGATCTTGGCTCAAAGCAGAGAATACCAGAATGATGTCTACCTGTGTTTCATTGACTATGCCAAAGCATTCAACTGTGTGCATCAAGGCTATCAAAACTATGGATAGCCTTGATAAGAATGGCAGTTCCAGAACACTTGATTGTGCTCATGCAGAACTTAAACGTGGATGGAGACAGTTGTACAAAGAGTACAAGGCCATCCTGCATGGTTGAAAATCAGGAAAGGTGTGTGGCAAGATTGTATC
Organism: Echinops telfairi; assembly: GCF_000313985.2. Classification (NCBI taxonomy): domain Eukaryota; kingdom Metazoa; phylum Chordata; class Mammalia; order Afrosoricida; family Tenrecidae; genus Echinops; species Echinops telfairi. The sequence continues at coordinate 87,536,539 of NW_022103906.1, read as the reverse complement.
TTCTCACTAAATTTATTCAATCTGTTGCTGAGCAAATAATCAAAGAATCTGGATAATATGAAGAAGAATTTAAGAGTGAAAGGGGTGGAGCTGAGCCTGTCAATCAGGTCACAGCCTAATGTTCTCATTTGGAAGCATTACAGAGATAGATAACTATTGGAGGTGGGACACACGCTAACTCCCTGCGAGACATTCCTGTGGAGAAGACACATGGAGCTATGCTAGAGCTCTGGAGCTGACGGAGCCATGTGGAAACCCCTGCTAGCACTGAGATGCTTCCATTGCCATTGGATCCATAAGACTTTCTACCTACTGGCCTGTGGTCATCCTGAATTAGGCATCATTGCATGTGTTTTGTGAGTCTGAAGAGGAATTTATACATTGGTATCAGACATAGGGGCTAATATCGGACTTATAGACTTGATCTGGACTGGGCTGTGATGTTTTCTCAATATTCAATTGCTCTTTTATATAAAGCTCTTTCTTATGCACATATGAGTGCCTATGAATTTGTTTCTCTAGACAACCCAGACTAATACAACAAATATGTGATGCTTGGTATCATTATAAATTCTTCTAAACTAGACACTCTGATTTGCGTGATATATGAACATTATATTTAGTACAAGTTTATGAGCCTACGTCCTGTTGCCCTCAATGCTACCATTGCTGTGATTGGTGGTGCTAGTGGAAACCAGAGGAATGACTTTCTGTAGCAGCCAGGGTTGATCCAGAGGAAATGATTAGGGAGGAGCAAGGCTCCTCAGCTCTGCCAACCTGAAGAGCAAGAACAGCCTGGACTCAGCCCCCCACGAGCATCTACCCCATTGACAAAACCCAAGGGTCTGTATCCAGTGCAGTATTCTTGGCCTCACCTGCCTATAGCGCAACCAAGGTCCAATGCTACAAGAGTTGGAATTGAGGGTGTTTAAAATTATGAAGGATAAATAATAAACAAAGAGCTGCTTTACTTAAAAATATATAGCACAAAAACCAAACCAGCGGACCATGGATGCATATACTCAAAAGGACGTTAAGTACTGCATACCTGTACTCTTTTAGGTTGTTAGATGGACAGATTTGGAATTGCACAGACTGAATTTGCTCTTAAAATGTTGCTATTTTTATTTTGCTTTGCAGTCTAGAACGATTGCTTGGCCATCTGAAATTCTTTAACTTTTCTGTAATGCAAGACTTCCCCAGGTCAACAATCATTCATTTTTGCAGCACCTTTTATTTCTTATTAATTTTATTTTTAAAATAACATTTGTTTCTCCTTAATTCTGAACATATGGAAACAAGTGACATGTATTTCTTCCTTCAGGAAACTTATAGATAGTGTTATATGAAAGATAAATTTATATACAAAAAAGTCAGATTTTGTCACTGCTCTGTTGGGTTGTTAACTGCTGTCATGTCAGTTCTGATTCAGAGCATCCGCATGGATAACAAAATGAAACTCGACCTGGTCCAGCACCATATTCACGCTAGTTGGCATATTTGAGCTTGTTGTTCTACAGACTATATCAAATCATCTTGTTAAATGTAATCTTGTTTCTGATGCAATCTTTGCTTTACCAAGCATGGTGTCTTCTCTGGGGCCAGGTTTCTCCTGACAACAAGCCTAATGTACACGAGGCAGTCTCATTATTCTCCTCTCTAAGGAACATTCCTGTTGATTTTTTTTCTAAACCCAACTTGTTCATTCTTCTGACACATTGAATATGTATTGCCAACACCATAATTCAAATAAACCAATTCTTAGGTCTTTTATATTCATTGTCTAGCTCCCACATGCATATGAGGTGAATGAAAATACCATGTTAAATTAGGTTTACTTTAGTCCTCAAGATGATATTTTTGCTTTTTAATCACTTTAAGCAAGTGTTTTGCAGTAGATTTACTCAGTAAAATCCGTCGTTCAATTTTGTGACTGCTGCTTCCATAGGTGTTGATTGTGAACCAAATAAAATGGAATCCTTAACAACTTTAAATTGTCTCCATTTATCATGATTATTTATTGGTGTATTTGTGAGGACAAGGTACATATTTTAATGTTGAGGTCTAATTCACACTGAAGCCTTTTTTCTTTTCATCAATAAGTCCTTCAACAAGCAAGGACTACAGAAGATTATCAATAAGCATTCCACCGATCTTGATGAATTCTTCTTCATGCCATCCAAGCTATTTGCTCAGCATACAGAAAAGGTCTTTTTGGTGAAAGGATACCTAACTGAGGTGCACTTCTCCTGATTTTAAATCATGCAATATCCCTGTCCTGTACCATTCTCCAAAAAGCACAACTGTTGATGAAATTCCCATCATTTGATAAATTATCCAAAATTTGTTTGGATTATCACAGTCAAATTCCTTTGCATAGAGTATAAACATAGACAAACACCTTTCTGATATTCTTGGATTTTAGCTGAGATTCATTTGGTGTCAGAAATTTTATGCTGCATTCCAAGTCCTCTTCTGAATCTCGGCTGCATTTCTGGCATTTTAATGTTAATGTACTGCTGAAATCATTTTTAATTATTTGCAGCAAAACTTTACCTGTGTGTGATATTAATGATATTGTTGTCTAACTTCCCTTAGACTATCTTTCTTTGGAATGAACACAAAGATGGATCACTTCCAGTCTGTTGGCCAGTTGTTTTTCAAATTCCTTGGCAGAGATGAGTGAGTGTTTTCAGTATTGCATCTGTTTGCTGAAACATCTCACTTGGTATTTTTTCATTCATTGCACTTTGCCAATGTCTCTAGTGCAGTATGATGGTCTGCCTTCAATATCACCAGTTGTTTATCCTATAGGTGCTCCTAAAATCTTATACCACCTCCATCAATTCTTTTTGCTAGGTACCTCCATGTATAGTGAACCCTTGTTTATCGCAGTTAATCGGTTCTAGACCCTACCATGATAAATGAAATTCCGCGAAGTAGGATTCCTTATTTGTAAATCAAATATTTTCGTAGTTAGAACATAGAGGACATGAAAAAACACCCATTTAGTCACCATTACACTCGTATTACCCAATTTATTAAACGAAAAAGGGAAAATACAGTAAAACATTTTGGAGGTTACAATTATCATTTATTATTTATTATATTATTTATGGCATCAAGCGTGTACAGTATGAGCCAATCAGTGGCAGTAATGACAGAGCATGCGCTGTTATGCAAAAACCGCAATAGAGTGAAGCCGCAGAAGTCGAAGCGCGAAGTGGCGAGGGTTCACTGTATTCCTTCCATCTTCTTGAAGCTTTTTGTGTTTTTAATACCTTGTTCCTTTTTGTTCCTTTATGTGTTACTGAGTTGGTTCCAGCTCATAGCAAGCATTTGTAGAACAGAGTGAAATACTACCCTGTCCTGTACCATCCTCGATATTTTTCTTACATTTGAGCCAATTGTTGCAGGCATTGAGGCAATCCATCTCTTGAGGACCTTCTTTTTGCTGCCTCTCTACTTTACCAAGCATAATGTCCTTCTTCAGGTACTGGTCTCTCAATATGTCCAAAGTATGTGAGATGAATTCGTTCCATCCTTGTTTCTAAGGAGCCATCTGGACAGACTTATTCTAAGGCAAATTTATATGTCCTTTTAACAGAGCATGGTACTTCCAATATTCTTTGCCAGCATCACAATTCAGATGCATGAATTCTTCAGGTTTCCGTATTCAATGTCCAACTTTCACATGAATATGAAAGCATTGAAAATACCATGGTTTGGGTCAGGTACACCTTAATCCGCGAAGTAACATCCTTGCTTTTCAACACTTTAAAGAGGTCTTATGCAGCATATTTATGTAATTACATGTATTGTTTGATTTCTTGACTGTTGCAAGGTGAAATCCTTAACTTCAATCTTTTCTCCATTTATATTATTGGTCCAGTTGTGAGGATTTTGTTCTTCCTTATATTGATTTGTAATCCATCTTAAAGGTGGCAATCCTTGATTCATCAGCAAATGCTTCAAATTCCTCCCATTTTCAGCTAGCAAGGTTGTGCATAACACAGGTTGTTAATAAACCTTCCAAACCTGATGCCACATTCCTCTTTATATAATCCAAATTCTTTGGTTATTTGCTTAGCACATAGATTGAATAAGTATGGTGAGAAGATATAACCTGAAACATACCTTTCTTGATTTTGAACCATGCAAGATGGCCTTGTCCGATTGGCACAACTGCCTCTTGCCTGTACAGGTTTCACATGAGCACAAGTCAGTGTTCACAAATTTTCATTCTTCTCAAGATTATCCACAGTTTGTTATGATCCACATAGTTAAATGTCTTGGCATAATCAATAAAGCACAAATAAACATCTTTTTGTTATTCTCTACTTTCAGCCCATAGAAACCTTTTATTTTACAACTCAGTGCTTGAATTCTTCTTGCTTTTTTTTAGCTTGATAAACATCAGTAATTACCAAAGCATCTTGATTAGATGTTTGATCAATTTCAAACAGCCTAAACTGTTAACAACTTCAATTCCTTCTTATTCGGCATTAGTGATTGCTGCATACATTTCCATCATAGTCATAGGAACTATTTTCCCGTATAGTTATATAACTATATATAGTTATATGGATGTTAATTATCCCATCACAAGTAGTGTTGTAGGTCTTGACATTTTCTTTTTGATAATGAATGCGGCACCATTACCCCTTTTGTCATTCCTCGTATGGGAGACCAAATGCTTGTCCGATGCAAAATGGATCACACCACTCCATTTCAGCTTACAAATGCATAGACTGTCAATATATTCTTCCATTTCTTTTTAAGTAACTTCTAATATTCCCATATTCATACTCATGACACTTCACATTCCAATTATTAGTGGGTGTCCATAGCTGTTTCTTCTAATTATGAGTCATGCCAGGAAGAACCCAAAAGCTTTACCACAATCACTTCTCTAAGGCTGACTATACTTTGGGGCGGTAAACCTTTCTGAGTGATTTTTAACCTCAGAGGCTCAGTTTATGGGACACCATCCACTGTTATTCACACAGTTCTCACTGGCCAATATTTTTAAAAGCAGATCACAGGGTTCTTCTTAGTCTGCCTTAGTCTGGAAGCTCTGAGGAATCTTTTGACCATGAGTGACCCTGCTTGTGTTTGAAATATCGATGACATCGCTTCCAGCATTACAGCAAGACACAAACTGACAGAGTAGTGGTGGTAGTTAGTAGTTTGTTTGGGGAATATTGGTACAAAAGAGAAGAGGAAGCTTTAGAAGTAGGATTTCTGTTGAGTATTTTTAAGTTAGTGCATATTTTTCAGGTAAACAAGGAAGATAAACTAATCTTTTCAGAAAGAAAAGTACTAAGAGTTGACGGGATGTGGCAGACATAAAAAGGGAGAAGTAGAAGGGAGTGACTGGATCACAGGTTGTACCCATTAGGAAAGGAATATGAACAGAGAGGAGTACAAGCTAGCTCCATCCCAGGTTCATCAATCATCTAAGTGCATGGCAGTGATAATGAAATTATAAGTAGGAAAGGACAAGACAAGGTGAAATACAGGAGCTGGCTGTACATTTGAGAACAGGACATTGCAGAATATAAATTAGTTTTGAAGTATAAATTATTCCTTTACCAGTACTTGGAATCTCCAAAGTCCTGTGATGGGTGATGGTGATACCCTTCCTTCCTCAGTATTAAATTCCTGCTTGCTCATCTCAGCCAAGTCGGTGTTAAGTAGTCTCCACTTGTCCGAGAATCATGATGACATCATTGTGATCCTACAATCATAGGGTTCATGTCAGCATCCCGATAACCAATGAGGATTCTGAAGTCGGATATACTTTATTGCTTTAGCCTATTCCCAAGCTAGACAAATAAAGCACAATGATAGGATGGTATTACAGTCACAAGAGTACACTGTTTATTCAGATCCTTAAGATCTGGTCCTACTTTTATATAGATTTAGATGATTTCATAACCTGTTAAGAATTCAGTTTCTCCATTTCATATTCCTCTTGGAAGCAACTGCAAGAAGCAACTTCAACTGAAATATTTAAGAAGGAATGGATAATTGCTACGTACTCTACTTTTTTTCTTGTTATAAAGGGGTAATAGAGTAAAATGTTTAAGGGCAAAGGTTTGATACCATATTGCCTGAGTTTGGATTCCAGATCTATTACATTGGACAAATATCTCCATGTGTTTCATGTTCCTCATCTATAAAGAAAGGACAATTACATGTATATTCAATGGAATATCATGAAGAATAAATGGGTTGACTCCCGGGAAGACATTGCAGAAGATGAGCCACATGGATGCAACCAGACCTCTGAAGCTGGAAAAGCCACAGAGAGACCCCTGCCAGCACTGAGATGCTTACAATGCCACTGGACCCAAAGACTTTCTACGCACTGGCTTGTGATTGTTCTGCATTTGGCTTCATTGCATATGTTTCGTGAGTCTGAAGAGGACATCATAGATTAGTATTGGACATATGGGCTAATATCAGACTTATGGCCTTGGGCTGGACCGGGTTAGGATGTTTTCTTAATGTTCAATTGCTCTTGTATATAAATATCTTTCTTACACACACACACACACACACACACACACACACACACACACACAAGAATAAATGGGTTAAACATAATAGCACGATAGTTTACAATTGTCTGCAAATTTGAAGGTTGTTGATGGAAACATACCAAGTGATTCCAGAAAAAGAAAATCTGATAAACCGCTTCTGAGGGGAAAATTTAATGGAGCAATTCTATTTTGTAACACGTGAGGTCCACTTGAGATGGACCAATTTAACTCAGCCAACAACATGCACAGTGGTATATACAACAATGCCTGGTATGTTTTAAGTGCCAATATATTATTATTATACTTAGCAACTACTATGTACGCATTTTAACTTATGTTAAATATATCCTTTTTTCAAATGCACATTGTTACATTGCTCTTCATATATTTCTCATTCACAACTAGAGTCTGTCAACAAGATTTTTGAATTTTGCTTTTGCTTAGCTCTCTCTTTCTCTCTTTTCCTTTGTCTTTGTCTCTCCTCCCGCTTCCTTCCTTCCTTCCTTCCCTCCTTCTCTCCTTTGTTTGTTGCTCTTTCTTCCTGAATCCCTTCTTTCTTTCATTTGATTCTTCTACTTCTTGACCATAAGAGAGTGGAGACATCATTAACTTCTCTGAATTCAACATGGTAAATGACTTATCCAAATTCTTCTGACCAGTAAGTGATTAAGCCAGGCTAGGACTCAGGTCTCCTCTTTTTTTTTTTTTTAACAAACGAAAATCAGAGGACTCGTGTTTCATGGCTCCTAAGGTGCTGGCGATGCCATCACTCTGAACAGGAAGGCACCAAACCTGTTTCCCTTTCCTGGTAATACAATTGAAAGTTGCTCAGTAATGTGAAATAGCAGGACAAAGGACTCAGACCTAATTTGAGGTCTTAAACCGATTTGCTTAACATAGGAGTCTGTGCATGAGCTGCCAAGCTCTTGATCCACACATTATCGTACCTATGCCAAAAGAGCCCGTTTTGCAACAGGATCAAAACATATAATTTAGATGTTGGTATTATCGTTTTGAAGGAGCCCTAGTGGCATAATGGTTATACCTTGGGCTGCAATCCTCAAGGTCAGCCGTTCAAAACCACCAGCTAATAGGAGGGAGAAAAACAGGGCTTGCTACTCCCATAAGCAGCCTCAGAAACTCACAGGGCAGTTTTACCCTGCCCTCTACGATCACGATGAGTGAACATTGACTCAATGGCAGTGAAGGAGATTGTTACTTTGGGCTGTAATTTCTGTAAGTAAGAAAGACAAGGTATCGATGGCCAAACCACTATAAGCATGCTCGATCCTGTCTGATCTTAGAAACTAAGCAGGGTCAGGTCTGCTTAGCATGGATGGGAGGACAAACAGCAAGGTATCATTGCACACTGTCTTAGATTAACTCTATTATTAAATATTTTTACAGTTTATTCCTTCATGGAGTACATTATTTGAACACATAACCATTCATCATTGCCTCAGTTATTGTGTGGGGTTATGGATACGGCAGATATTGATTCTTGGCTTTACAGAGTCTTATAGCAAGCGTTGTATGGGAAGTAGGAATGAGAGTAAATAATAGAATGTTCAAGTACAAGCCAGTGTTTCTGGAGCACAATGGAAGGAACAAGGAATCAAGGCATATTAATTTCAATTAAATCAGCATTTATTTTATTTCCTGTATCTTTGCCAAGCCTTGCCAGCTTCATGGTTGTTAGTTGCTTCAGAGTTGTCCTGAACTCACAGTGATTTTAGACGGAAACACTGCCAAGTCCTATGTCTGAGTCATGATTATTGGTATGTATGAGTCCATTGACGTGCTGAGTTCAGTGGCTACAGACACTATCTCATGGAGGATTTCCCCCATCTTGTTGACCTTCTACTTTCTAGAGATTGTTATTTCTTGATGTGGCTTTCTTAGGTATTTGGGTACCTGTGTCCAAGACTTCAGGTTTGACTTGACCTAAGACTTGGGTTCACAAGTTTCGTCACTGTTTCCAGATTCTGCACTTTCCCCATGGACGGCAGTCTGAAACCTACCATTCTCTTATCTGTGGACTTGTTTATGGATCCTGTCTACAGGGCCTTAAGAAGTTGATTAAGAGGAAAGTTTCTGAGGGTGTAGTATTAAATAAAATTGTCTCTGGGGGGTGAGGTGCCAGCCCCACCCGTTACTAGAACTCACTGGTTCAGTAATACTACTTCTGGGTTCAGTAATGCACAATTGTACGGTTGAGATATATAAGTATTATATTAAAGTCATCAAGAGCATGAGAGATAATACAATAATACAGTCAGGCTTGATACATAGCAACATTGCTCACCTCAGCCCAGCTTGGTGGTCCACGTGGAGAGAGGGGGAAGGGAAGGAGGGAAAGGGAACAAGGGAGAGGGGGAAGAGTCAGGGAGGTCAGAGTCCGAGAGAGAAGTCCTGCTGACTCACACCTATATACCTTTTGGGGGCAATCCAGCCCACTAATTACAGGTAAAGACATACGTCACAGGAAGGGGCTGCACTATAGGTTACACAGCAATGAGTGGGTGGTCTAGGGGTTGGTCTCTGGGTCTCCATAGGAACATTATCAGTAGGGTGCAAACCCCTCCTACAGGAGCCTGTCCATTGTCCCCAGAGGCAGGGAACAGGCCCACCCCTGTGGAGGGATGAGACAGCAGTCTGGCAACTGATTCCCTCAGGGGAGGGATTGCCTGTGCATCTGACCTCCCCCCACATGAGGGTGCTTGGGATGATTCTACAATATTACATTTCTCCTGGCATAAGAGAGATGTATGTATTGCCAGTTCACAGACTTTCAACCTGGAAGGTTAAAAGACAAAGCTGTGTCATACATTTTCTAAGCATTGCAAATACCATCTGCAGATATGGATCTCTAAGTAAGTATGGTTGAACCTCTGAAATGAAGTCACTAAATCCCTATTTTGTCTAAATATTCTTTAAATTAATTTAATAAAACCAAAAGATGAGCATATGTTCTCATTTGTTTTTGTTCCCAATTATTCAAAGACAGCTGGTTTCAAAGGTACTGAAACAATTGACTTTACTTGTCAGAACATGCACTACATATTTGAATAATATTTTAATGCAGATTAAGCATTTCACTAAAATACATTCATGTGATGCTGAATGTAGTAATAAATAAGGTGAATTCATATATTTGACTTTTAAACACCCATCCATAGGAAACCTATTGATTTGTTGTAAATAAGATACGATCGATTTCAGAGAAATCAAACATCCAGGTAAGTCAGTTGTTTGCACTGCCATTCAGAGTTTGGACAAGGAATCACAATTTCGCAGCTTTGTGTCCTTTAGTCCCATGATGGTGAATGAAGCTAGAAGTGGGAACTAGTAGGGTTAAAGAATAAAACGGCTGCTTCGTGCCCTCTGGCTTTATCTCCGTGGTGGCTTGAGTCAGAACAACTACAGCTGTCCAGAGTAAACAGACTCCTGTGGTGCTGAATGGAAATAGCATGTTGATTTTTTTTCATCTTTCTTTCATTGTTAATAATTAAACTAAGCCTTGAAACCCCCGCACCCCAAATATTTGCTGAATGAAGAAGAGATCTATGGAGAGTTTGCTGATGGTGGGATCTTTTGCTAGGTGACAATGGAAATAACAACAACAGCACTGCCATCGAGTCCCTTCTAACAGTGACCCCATATAAAGTTTCTGAAGCTTTGTAAATCTTTACAGGAGTAGACAGCCTCATCTTTCTCTTTGAAAGATGCTGGAGGATTTGAACTGCTGACCCTGAGATTAGCAGTCCAGCTTTTACCTAACAGCACCACTAGGGCACATTGGAACACACAGAAGAGATGAGCAGGTTGAACATGGGTATAAAACTTTGCTCGCTGGGGTGAAGAAGGCAGGCAAAAGAATCCAATACAGCAAAGACACAGGCCTGTGATGAAAACCAAGTTCAATTACCCTTCAGTCCTTGAGAGTGGGAATAGAATTGCACATTCACAGGTTGACGCAGCTTCCCATGGAAAGGAAAGAGTTGGGTGTGCAACACTTTTACTTTTGTCACATTTTTTCCCCCACTTGAAGGATGGGCACTTATACTGAGGAATGGCGCTACTAAGTCTTGTCTGGTTGTGTTTTATACCATTAAGTGACCAAGGAGTTGCACTCAGTGAGAGGATCCGAGTGAGACTCCCTTTTCCTTACTGATAAGCTGAGGATGGAGTGTGAGGTGTTATAGTCTGTCCAGGTTAGAAGTGGTTGATCAACTGTTGATGAGAGTTAGTTGAAAAATGATTCCCTTTTAATTGTTTTATTGTCTACATTATCTGGGCTTTAGGGAGAGGAGACTTACTGATAAGCATAGTACCATAAACCATGTGCTAGAGAAGTCCCTGTCACAAGCCCCAATGACTTCTTTGAATATATCCCATCTCACTTGCCAACAGTCTCTTACAGTGTCCAGAAAAAATACACAGAAAGGCCTGGGATGTACTATTAACAAGAGTCCTATAGATAATTTAATCAATAATACAGCAAGTAGAAATATGTAGAAGTGAAAAATCATATGAGAACCCTGTCTTGCTAGTGTCCTTGAAATTCTCTTTGACCACTGGAGGGGCAAATTCCTTCACCCTGGAATTGTTTTAGACAGTTGACAATTTTGCTCTTCCAGCTTGTCGTTCATCTTTGGACATAGAATTTGATCATGGAAGCCTGGGCCCTGGCACCACTGAGGACTGGGTTAATATGCTGGCTTAAGCTTTTAGTAGCTAGGTGAATTTGGATTTCATCTCTAGCTGAATCTCAGTTTTATTATCTGTAAAATAGATATAATATGCCCAAACTGTGAGGTTATTCTGAAGTTTAAAGGAGGTAATACAAATAAAATAGTATAATGTCTTTGAAATACTTGATAATTGTCTTAATTATATATGACATCTAGGATGCCAATAATTATAAATGATTACCAAATTTAATAGCTTATTTTAATAACAGTTTTAATGTGTTATTTATGGAACTAAACACAATTAGCACCATCAATCGGGTGGCACATCTTACTTTCCTTTATAGGTTATTGATTGTACTTTCCTTACAATCAATATTTGAGGCCAATCTTGCAAAAATTGAGTCTAACATTTTTCCTAAATCAATCTTGGCCATAGGAATTTCAGAGACTATCCTTTTGCCTCTCTTTCTTTCTTAACTTAAAGTTGTCATCTTAAATTAATTAGTCCCTATAAAATCAAAAGTATAACTTGCGGCTTGTCTGACACGATCAGAATTTCCTTTTTTGTTTTACATTGAACTGCATCACGTTGGCAGTCTCATAACTACATGAGAGAGAAGTCAGGGGCATCCCTACAAATTCCTAATGCTTAGAAACTGACATTTTCCTAATGCTTAGAAACGTTACACCTGGGAGCATGTCGATCACCAACCAACCAGATAAACCCACTGCTATGGAATCGATTCCAATTCCTAGCGACCTTCTACAAGGTCTCCCACGCTTTGTAAATCTATACAGGAGCAGACATCTCATATTTCTCCCTGAAAGATGCTGGACTGTTTGAAACTGCTGACCAGGAGGATCACAGCCAAGAGATTGGTCATTGGTTTGCTACCAGCCAGTCACCCGGGCTTAGGCCCTTATAGTTCTGTGTCACAGCTGCCTTCTTGCTTGAAAATTTTTCACCCATTTTGAGAAATGATGACTTTAATATTAGTTGATTTGACTGTCACGTGATAAGCAATCTTCATAGATGACTTTTGTTTTTAATGTTTCATTGCAACATTTTTCTAGACGCATTTTAAACAATAATTGGGAGTACAGATCTCACTCTGGGTGGCGATCCCATTGAAAATTATTTATTGAAAGTGACTCCCGAGGAACCGATACAAGTGTCGGAGCAATTACAACTAGTTCACGGTCACCACTGCCCAGTTGTGGACAAATGTCTTTGGCATTCACTTGTAAGATGTGTCCCAGTTTTGAGAGAAAAACAGACAAAACAAAACATTCCAAGTGCATTCCTAAATTAAATTTAAAAGACTGAAGGACACATCATGGTAATTATGACATAACCCAACTGTTGCTGAGTATTATAGATGAGATTTTTCCTTAAGGAAAAGACACTTCAGTAGTGTTTTCTCTATATGTTTCTATAGCAGCTTGCTCTCTTTGGCTCTGTACTTTTGTACTTCTTTCAAAAGCCCACCAAGACTCAAACCAAAAATGTATACTTAAAAATATATATGTAGAACTTTAAAATATACTGCTTGTAAAAATGAAATGGTACTGTTGAACTTTTTGTTAGAATCTTTAATTAGTCCCTCACCTGCAGGCAGGCCCATTGGCCTATTGGAGAATTACATGCAGTCTATTTATGTAGCTACAAGGAAAAGCAACTTTTATAAATGGGTTTCAGGTTAAGCTTTATGTCTTATCACTTGGTAGCTGTGTGACTGTGGTCAAGTGGCCTGGTCCTTGTGAGCCTCAGGTTCCTCTTCTGTAAAATCAATATAATACTTACTTTTCCATTGATCTGTATGTTCTACAATTGATTGCTTCACCAGGAATCATCATGGGTGGAGGTCTGGTACCTAGTAAATTGTGACTCTTACATTATTACCACTGATTAAGGGAATGATGGCATATACATTTGTTGATCTGTAATTTATAAAATATTTTCTTGCACACTATATTACTTAACTTTTATGAAGGGGTTTCAAAAAGCTTGTGGAAAAATTAATTTTTAATTGTATTTTTTACAGCTGTTCAGAAGTACCTCACTGATGAAGGCCTCCTTCTAGACATAATATTTAATTTGTACAGCTCTCTTAAAATGTATTATTAATTGGGTGTTAAGACATATATCATATCATTCCCTAGTTTAATCACATCAAGCAGAATTGTACAATTGCTACCACAGTCAGTTTCCAAACATTTCTCTTTCTTCCTGGATTCCTTGACATCATCTCCCTCTTACCCCCAC
>NW_022103906.1:87493957-87522931 GCF_000313985.2 Echinops telfairi | reverse complement strand
AAACCCTTATTCTATTTGCTGTCCCCGTAGGTTCATCAATCCTGGGTTTCATATACCGAAACACAGAAAAATATATAACACAACTTCATGAGGGTGACCTCCAAAGACATAACACCTCTGAGATACACCCTACTATGATCAAACAAGGACAAAACAAAACGAAAATACGGAACTTGTTGAAAACCAGATCAGGGCCAGTGTGCATCAGAGCGGGGAATCAACTGACAGCGTTTCAACTGTTGAAGTCAGAGTTACCGTAACTGCATGTCAAGGAAACAATTGAAGCCCCTTTGAATAAGATTGCTGCAAGAAGGGCAGCGATATTGGCATAGAACAGACAGCAGAAAAATGCTTTTACTTTAGTGCAGTGGTAAAATTGACTACATCAGAAGCCTGGTATAAAAGTTATCTCCTTAGGTTGCAGTCTTTCAACATTAGTAATTTGTAAGTAAAAATAACTAGCCATTATATGGGAAACTGAAAATATGTGTTGTTGACACTAATCCATAAAAGAAACACTCAAATGCCTGCACTTGCAATGCAGTAAAGCTACGAAGAGAAGATTCCAGAATAATGCAACAAACTGGAAATGGGTGAGAGAAGAGTATTCAATGACAGTGCACTCAGTTCTATACCTAAGGCCACCTGCATGGTACCCTGTGAATTTATAACCCATGAAATATTCTGTGAGTCCATTGAATTTAAATGTTTTGTGCTGGCTCCACAATTCTGGTAGACTCTGGTGCAAGCATGATTTCAGACCTTGTGCCTGAAAGAGGCTTTGGGCGCTGAAATCACTAGTTGAGCTCCTATTCACTAAGTTCAAGCAGAGTGCAAGGTTTTTGGATCCCAGCTTTGGTGCATCCCATTCTGCAGCTATGATATATGATAAAAGGAAAAATTGCAGCCAAACTTGATGTTCAAAGCAAGGTGCTAGTGAAAGGATGGGGTGGAAAATAAGTCCTAATGGATAACGGTGCATGATAAATGTTTTATTATAAAAGCTTGTGAATGCTTAGATAATTCTTACTTCTGAAAGTAGAATTTAAATATTTCTTCCTGGATTGTTACCAAAGTAAATGAATTACTTAAGTATCTAGTTAATAGTCAAATCTTTAAGGACACCCTTACCCCTTACAGTAGGTTGGAAACATAATTTATCTGATTATTTTCTACTTATTTTATTAAAAAAAATTATACTTACTTCTGGGAACTGATATACTCACATAATAAAGTTAAAAACAAACGTCCAATAGTTAATGAAACATATTCCATTTTACTTCAGCAAAATAAAAATACTTTTTTTCTTGAGATGCTGTAGTTAGTAGAAACAAACATATAATGAAATATTTTGTTTAATTTTAGTAAACTTTTTGTACCTATTCCAGGCCAAGTTTTCTGCTCACACCCACGCGATTCCCACTGAGTTCAGCACATACCTTTTTAATGGCAGAAGCAAAACATGGTGTCTACAGGAACTCATTTTTATTGCTCAGCACAGCATTTTGAGGTCAAATGATCTTGAACATTCTTATGAAGAAAATTGATTTCCTATTAAAGACTTGGAGTCATTGTAGCTAGTGATTTTGCCTTGGAAGAAAAAATAGTGTTCACTTACAATGAAAACAATAACAAAAAATCGTTGTTGAGTCATTATTAGTTCATGACACATCTTGGGTGCTGAGAGTAGAACTCTACTCCCAAGGGCTTTCAGGGACTACGTTTCCAGAATCGATTGTTAGGCTTTCCTTCCAAAGTGCCTCTGACCACTGAGCGCATTCACCACTTACACAGTGTTGTTCAATTGCTTCGCCTACTTGCATCACTGACCTGGCTTTCCTGTCTTTAATCAACTCTCTTGTCATTTGTAGATACTACTATACAAAGAACAACTATTTTATTGTAGTCACTTTTGCTTTCTTTCTTTTCCTTCTCCTTCACCTTTCTCCCTTCTCCCTCCTCCTCTCCTTCTCCTTTTTACAAATATCTTTGTGGTTTTCCTTCTAAGACTCTTTCTTTTTTTCCCCAAACAGTAGATCTGTGTCAACTGCATCTTGAAACAAAACATCATCATGACTCTTCTTCAGGATCAATCAAATCAAAGTATATTTCATAACACTTGCTGCAGAGACTTTCATCTAGAAGGACTTAAATGATCTTTGTGAATGGTTAAGCATTTTTTAAAATGACAAATGATAGCATTTCTATGAACTCTGCCATTATCGAAGTCTTGGAAAACTACAGCTCAGGAGCCATAAGCGGCTCTTTCAGTACATCCATGTGGCTGGGAAGGATGATTGAAATGAAATGTAACTAAAATAACCATAGTTTCATTTTTTTAAATGGCATTCTTCAGACAATACTGATTTTATTTGTTTTTAAATATATATTTATGGATCTCAAATAATTCTAAATTGTTGTGAGGGACTGGATTGGCTCTTCTCTTCAAAAATTTGCCAACCCCTGATCGAAGTAATAAATAGAATGATTTAAACATACTGTTTAACAGAATACCCAGTGCATAGTAAGTGCTTAGACATTTCCCTCTCATTCATTTTCTTCCTTCCTTTACTTTCCTTTGGTTTAGTTTCAGCTATGTGTGTATTTTATTTATGTTTGGTTGATTATTTATGCTACGTATCAGGGTCCCTGGGTTTTCCCTTCAGAGCAGCCCTGTCTCATGGCCGTCTGCTCTGTGCTGACGTACAGCAAACTGCTGTGGGTTCTGAGACTGGCGTAGAAAGCTCAGTCTTTCTCCCAGAGCTGCTGGTGGCTTTGACCTGCCACACGTGTGGATCACCGCCCGATGCATAACCACCACGAGTCAAACTGCCCGATGTGTTTCTGAGGCTAAATCTTTACATCTCTCTCTCTCAAATTGGCTGGTGGGTTTGAACTGCTGACCTCACTTTGCCACCAGAGATCAGTTGTTATGAATTGAAATCAACTCAACTGCATTGAAGGTTTTGTTTGTTTTTGTTTTTAACTCTATAATCTTTATAGTTTTCAAAGTGACATTTATGTCTTTGATCCATTTAGATGCTAGGTTTAGTTTTGTGTGCAGGTTGGATCCTGTTCCACGTGTCTGCCAAGGAATAGCCCATTTTGCAGCAACATATACTGTAGAGACTACTTCCGATCCATTTAATGAATTCTGGCCTTTTGTAGAGAAGCAACTGATCATAGGTCAATGAATGTATGTCTAGGTTCTCATGTGTCTGTTATACAGTCTGTTATACGGTATAACGGTCTGACTTTTGTTTCCTTAGGTCATTGTTTTACTGCCATGGCTGCATATCGGTTCTGAAATCGGGAAGTGTCACGCTTCTCCCTTGTGCTTCTTCAATAAAGCTTTACTTGTGCGGGGCTCCTTTCCTTGTTGCTCATGAGCATGGTATAATGCTACATTCATATAGATTCCTTTTAGTTGCTTATAGTAGTGTTTTTCACTTTGTATACATTTTTTTTTTTACATCTCAGGTTAGGGTTACTCCTAAGTATTTTGTGGGCCACTATAATTGCTATTGTTTCCTGATTTACTTTTTCAGAGTTCTCTCTGTTAATAAAGAGGAAATCCAGCTGATTTCTGTATATGTAGATTCATCTTGGACTCTGACACATTGCTGAATCTTTGTATTTGTTCCAGTAGCTCTCATAGAATTTCGATGATTTTTTATGCATAGAGTCATGTTCTCTGTGAATTGGGATAGTTTTAGTTCTTCTTTACAATGTTTGATATTTTAGAGTTTTCTTCTTTGCCTTACCACTCTGAATCTGACTTTCAGTACAATATTGAATGGTGGTGACAGGAGATTCTAATTTCCATTCGCAAAGGGAGTGCTGACAGACTCACCACTGAGAAAATGTTCCCTATTAATTCTGTGTATATGTCCTTAATTATATTAAGTATTCTAATATATAATTATATTCCATTCTATTTGAAGAGAGCCCTGGTGCTATAGTGGCTTATGCACCTGACTGCTAATCACAAGGTCAGTGGCTAAAACCTACCATCTGCTCCGCAGAGGGAAAGCTGAGGCTGGGCCGTCTGCTCTCCTCAAGATTTCTAGCCTCAGAAACCGACAGGGGCGTTCTACGCCGGTCACTATGCATCAGCATCGTATTCGGTTAAGATCTTTCTCAGTTTCTGCTGATTCTGTTGTAAAGATACCCACCTCATTTCATATTTGGGTTATTTTTTTTTTTTTTGGTTGTCAAGTTGGGGAGTAAGTTGGCCAATTTTATTGACCATTTCAAAAGAACTAACTTTTATCTGTTGATTCTGCCTTTTATTATTATTTTTCTGAGCCTTCTCCATTTTCTCTCTCTCTCCTCTCACTCTCTCTCAACTGTGAGCTTCCTTCACTGTTCTTTCTTATTTACTCAAGTTGTATAGATAAAACGCTAATTTTGAGTTTTTATTCCCTTTGATGTATGCATTTTAAAAAAAAAAATCTCTGAGCACTACCTGTGTCCTGTCCCAAAAGTTTTGGTATGTTGTCTTTGCATTTTCATTTGTTTCTAAAATAATTCAGTTTTATTTCACAGGTCTTTTATGGTGAGGCTGTAGTGTACTGTACAGATGCATACTCTTGGAAACCCAGAGAGACCGTTCTACTCTGCCCTATGAAGTCACTATGCATCATAGATAATAGTGAGCTTGCTTTTTGGTTCTTGACTCGGTAGTTTTTATGTAAGTTACATTCAGGGTCCAGGTATGCAGCTTTTTTTTTCTCCTGACTCATTCTGTTATTGACATTTTATTGTATAGATTTATGGTCAAGGAAGGTACTTAGTATTATCAATTTTTATTTATTTATTAAAACTTGTTTTGGAGCCTGGAATATGGCTGTGGTAGACCGGGGTATGTGTCTGTTAGGAAGGCAGCTGTGTGTGTGTGTGTGTGTGTGTGTGTGTGTGTGTATGATCCCCCATCCCTCAAGGGCTTGAGGTAGCTTGAGAGAGGACTAGAGTAGGTGGTTGGGAGCACAGGCAGACTCCCACAGCACTTGGTGGGTCAGGGTGGGCTCAGGCAAGGGCAGATAGGCACCCAGAAGTGGCAAAGTTCTTCACCACTTGATGGGTGGAGGTTAGGTCCAGTATCTGGAAGCCTAAGAATATGTCCCTGCCACTTGACAGTTTGGGCCGCACTTGAGAACTCATCTGTCAACTTCTGTTGATGCTCTATGGGTTGATTCCTCCGAATTTACCATATGACCACCTAGATACTTTCTAGTTCCCTGCTCCCTCACTGCTCTGTGGACACCAAGACCCCGGAACATCTTGCCCTGCTCTGTACTTTCAACTTTTAAATCCAGCTCACGCCCTGCTCACCCTTCCTTTACTACAAGCACACCTACACAGTATCTTTGTTTCCTTTTGAGACTTCCACAAAGTAGCCTTCCTACGCGCGTTTTCCCTGAGAGTGCTCGTGACTTTATCTGAAGATGGCCATGCTGGGCTGAGCTAACTGGCAAGGCACCTTCATGCCATCTCTCTCCTCTTTCTTTGTTTTTAATCAGTTGCTTTTTACAATTTTGTTTTGGATCTAAATACTTTTCTGTAGTGCACAGGTGGGACATGCTCAGCCCGCAGGCTGTGCTAGGTGTCGGAAATCACCAATACCCACTAACAGAACAAGGCTCACCAAAGAGAAGCGGTACCAGCCATCACGTGGCTGTTGTTGTTAGGTGCCATCAAGTCAGTCATGGTTCATAATGACCCGATGCACAACAGAGCGAACCACTGCCCAGACGTGAACCATCGCACCACTGTCCTTAGGTTGGGGCCCCTTGTTGCAGCCACTGTGTCAATCCGTCTTTACAAGGGCCTTTCTTTCTTTCTTTCTTTCTTTCTTTCTTTCTTTCTTTCTTTCTTTCTTTCTTTCTTTCTCTCTTTCTCTCTTTCTTTCTTCTTTCATCACTGCCCTTCTAATTTATTAAGCCTAATGTGCTTCTCCAGGGACTGCTCTATCTTGAACACATGTCCAAAGTACCTGAGATGAAAACTTACCTTGAAGTCTTACCTTGCGTCTAAGGTGCCTTCTGTCTGTCCGTCCTTTGTCCAAAACAGATGATTGTTATTTTGGCAGTCCATGGTAGTTTCAATATTCTCTACCAGTACCATAATTCAAAGGCGTCAGTTCCTCTTCAGTCTTTCTTATTTATTGTCCAAGTAGCACATGCATGTGAGGCAATTAAAAATACCAGGACTTGAGGCAGGCTTACCCGAGGCCTTAAAGTAACAAGGCATATCACTGCTGGTGTCAGGTGGATCTGGGCTGAAAGCAGAGAATACCAGGAAGATGTTTACTGGTGTTTTACTCACTATGCAAAGGCATTTGACTGTGTGGAGGGCCTTGAGAAGAATGAGAATTCCAGAACACATAATTTTGCTCAGATAAAACCTATACTTGAATCAAGAGGCAATTTTGTGAGCAGAACAAGGTGATATTGCATGGTTTCAAATTCAGAAAGATTGTATTCTCTCACCACACGTATTCATTCTGTATGTGACGTCAAGATAGGGGGAAGGCATATCAACCTGCAACATGCAGGTGACACAACCTCATTTGCTAAATGTGAGGAGAACTTAAAGCATATTTCGTGAAGATTGAGGATTGTATCTTTCAGTATGTATTATAATTCTGTGTAAAGAAGATCAAAATTCTCACAGCTGAACTAAAAGTTGTCATCATGATAAAGGGAGAGAACAAACACCTTGTCAAGGATTTCGTCTTGCTTGGATCCCCATCAGTGCTCGTGGAAGCAGTAGTCAAGAGACCAACAACACATCGCATTGGGTTAATCTGCTGCATTAGATATATTTAAAGCCATCGTAATAGGGATCAGTTAATTATATGTTTGACCAGCATCACCCGTGAATGATGTTGTAAATCCAAATGACCCTTGACCGAAAAATATCCTCCCCCTCCTGCTGTAGCCAATCATAGGCTGTGTCTAAGCTGTCTTTTTTATCTTTTCTTCAGAAGTAACTTGATTGTAAATTACTTAAAAACCAAAAGGTATCTTGGAAGTGAACTCTGTTCAATCTAAGTATGTAATTGCATAAAAAATAGAAAGGAAAAGTTTATAATAATGTAAATATTGACTTTTCTTCACCATTTTTATTTTATTCTTTTCTCTTAACATATTTCTATGAGGTGAATTTAAAGTGCACAATATTTATAATTAAGAAACTGTTTTATTTACAAAGCACATTGTCACTTCTTGATTTTATTTTCTTATGTGAATTGGACCTCAAAAATACATTTTGATAAAACAGATAGATAAAGGTGGATATGCATATTCGTTCAACTGTGCTTGGAAGCTGTATTCCATAGGAAGCAGTTTCTCTTTTGGAAGTCTTCCATGTGGGGCAGTAGTGAAAGAAATGAGCAATTGAAATGGGTAATTGGAAGTTTTACACTACTAATCTATATACATTTTCACTCCTAATACACATATGTTACATTAGTGTCAATATCTATGGAGTATAAAATTAATGTACAAGAGATAACATATGAGATGTAAAGAAAGGGTGGGAGGTTAGGTGTGTTTAGGTGGTCATGAATGATTGTGGGTGTCTGTGTATGCCTGTGCAAGATTTAATACCCCAATCCAAGATGAAAATTGTCGGATTTGGTCCTCTTTTCTTAAAAATTACACCAGTATGAATGGACACTTATAATGCATTGTGAATGGGAATAGTATTTAGTGCCACAAAAGGGAGAGTTGGGACCACACACCCTGTTTAAAGAAAATTAGTTTCTCTAAAATAAATACTTATCACAGATTCCCTACACAGGAAAATTATTGCTAACCATGCATGACAACTTTTGTTTACTTTATTGCAAGTCTACCTTCTCATCAGGTGGGTTAATCAACCAAGCGTATATGTATAAACAGACTACTGTTCCCTGAGCCCTCTCATGTTCCCTTATTGCTGTCATATGTGGTTATTGCTTACTCATTGGGACTGCTTTCACTTCTCCTTTAAGTGAATCATCCATGTGTGGCATATGTGCACAAGCATAGAAATTTGTAATTATTTTAGGTATTCTTTATTACGGAATATTTTATATCCTTTCAGATTTATTTAAATCCCCTTCAAGTTGGGGGATTTGAGCAATCTAGTTTTATGTTTCCCAAGTGAGAAGTATTGACCTATGTATAAGTCATTGCTGCTGTATAGCCTAGCAGAGGGTCTCACATATACCAGTAGGTAATGGATGTGTGATGACCTCTGTTTAATTTGATGGGAGGAGGTCCTCAGTGGTAAAATGCTTAAGCGCTCAACTAGATGTCAAAATGTTGACTATTCAAACCCACTTAGAGCCACCTCAATCAACAGACCCAGGGATTGGCTTCTCAAGGGCTACAGCCTGGAAAACTCAACGAAGACCACTCTACTCGGCGCATGTGGGGTCACCATGAGTTGGAATGAGTTGGAATCCATTGAACAGCAACTACCAACGAAAATGTAGCCACTTGAGAGCTGACATTGACCTTTCATTCAGACACTCAACAAACTTGTACACGCCTGCTATACACTGTGTACTGTGCACTATCTGCTGTTTGTAAAATCGGATAAAGCGTGAAAGAACAAGAACTCTGCTTCATTAAGCTCACGTACTAGGAGAGGGAGACAGCTGAAACCCAAACAAATGAATGCAGTTGTCCGGTGTGTTGAGTCACTTCCAACTCATAGTGACCCAATATGACGGAGTAGAACGTTCCCAGAGAACTTCCTAGGCTATCGTATTTATGTGGTGAGAGTGTCAGCCCTTTCTCATGTGGAGCTTTAGGGTAGGTTTGAACCATCAACGTTGTTATTAGCAGCTAAGGACTTGATCGTAAGACACCAGAACTCAAACCAAACCAAGCAACCTTATAGGACAGGATAGATCTGTCTCTGTGTTCTTTTCCAAGACTAGAACTTGTTAGAGGAGTAGGAAGTCTAATCTCTCTAACTTATGATTTCAAACTTTGGACTTTAAGGTAATGCACCCCAATGCGTTACCCACTGCACCAGGAGGATTACGGTTATCGCATCAGGGCTCTTAACAAATATGTAAACAAAAAACCAAACCTATAACAAGGGAGTCGATTTTGATTCAAAATAACTTTATGAAACGGTGAAGAACTGCCCCCATACAGGTTTTAAGGCTCTAATTTTTACAGCAACATCTTTCTCCCAAGGAGTGCTTGGTGCATTTGAACCATGAACCTTTCAGTTAGCCAAGTTCTTAACCACTGTGTCACTAAGACTCTTTGAAACAGATCAACAGGTAACCAAGACAGGGAGTAGATGTTCTATGGCAAGGGTTGTATCGGGTATGTGGAGGTTTTGTTTGCTTTTGAAGGTAACATGATCAGATAAAAAGTTCTTGCTTAAGTGACAGAGAACCTGGAAGAAGCAAAGGAGGTGGATATTGCAAGAGAGAACACATGCAAAGATGAAAGAGTGATCACTGAGTTTAAGAAACAATAGATCGCACAACGTATCTGGAGTGGAGGAAGTGCAAGAGAATATAGAGGGAAGGATTGAAATTGTTGGTAGCCAGATTGCTCAGGAGTTCAAAGACCATCGTAAGGACCACAAAAATCCATGGGAGAATCTCAATATAGGAATGTCTGAATCATAATACTACACATACACACGTCAGTATTACTCTCTTATATTTTATAATCATAAAGTCATTAGATATGTATGTTAAAGGACATTTTGGTCATTTTGTGTAGAATAGATAGGATCAACAGTGGAAGCACGGAGTTCAGTTATGATACTATGGCAATAACAAGGGACTAGATTGTGGTTTGGACTAGGTGGTGATAAATAACAGATTCTAAAAACACTTTCATGGTAGATTCAAAATACATATCTACTCAAGTATAAGCTGACCCAACTGTCAGCAGAGGCACCTAATTTTACCACAAAACTGCATAAAATGTGCTGAAAAACTCGGCTTATACACGAGTCTATATGGTAATTGGATGGCAGATTGGACAGAGGTCATGAAAGAAAGAAAGGAGAAATGAGAATTACTTTGCTTTTGTGGGGGGAGTAAGCTGGAAGCCCTTGAAGAACGGTATTAGTATTTAGTGAGGTGGAAAAGACTTCCCGAAGGCCAGGCTTGAATGAATGGGCATCTTAAGTTTGAACTTTCCCTTGGACAACTAACAAAATGTTAAGAATGCAGTTGAGGTGAGCACACAATGATACAATTTTTTGTTCTTTGCTGCCTGATAACTGATCCCTTTGGCACCTCGTGATCACCCAGGCTGATGTATTCTTCCATGTGGGCTTTGTTGCTTCTGAGCTAGATGGCCGCTTGTTTACCTTCAAGCCTTTAAGACCCCAGACGCTATATCTTTTGAGTGCTCACCTCCCCAATATGATTGCTGAAGACAAAGCGAGTGCATAAGCAAATAGGAACTGGAAACACAGGGAATCCAGGGTGGATGATCCCTTCAGGACCAGTGGTGAGAGTGGCGATACTGGGAGGGTGGATGGAGGGCAGGGTGGAAAGGGGGAACCAATTACAAGGATCTACATGTGACCTCCTCCCTGGGGAATGGACAACAGAAAAGTGGTTGAAGGGAGATGTTGGACAGTGTAAGACATGACAAAATAATAATTTATAAATTATCAAGGGTTCATGAGGTAGGGGGAGAGCGGGGAGGGAGGGGAAAAATGAGGAGTTGATACCAGGGCCTTAGGTGGAGAGCAAATGTTTTGAGAATGATGAGGGCAATGAATGTACAAATGTGCTTTACACAATTGATGTTTATATGGATTGTGATAAGGGTTGTATGTGCCCCTAATAAAATGATTTTTTAAAAATTGGGCACATTAGGGGAAAAGTCAGCAGTTACAACTCAGTTAGTGGAAGAAGTTACACAAACATACAAATACCAGCAGAGAGCCAGCATTGAGAGCCATTTTAGAAAGATGCTTATTATGCTGTCGATTTAATTGGAAATATTGAGTTAAGGTTTATTTTTTTTAAAGCTACTCAAAAACTGCTGAGATAGGAGCCTGGGTGGTGTAGAGGACTATCAATTAGGCTGCTAACCATAAAAATGCTGAAATAAACTATAGTTTTTCATTAAAAAAGAAAAGAATGCAGTTGATGTTTATAGTTCAATGGGCAACATTTGAATTAGAGCTATAGTCTCTGAAAGCATGCACACACAGGTACAATCTAAGCCAATGAGTGGGGATGGAATCAACTAGAGACTCAGATATGAAAGGGATGAGGCTTTAAGACTAAAATTTTAGAACCTTGAACATTTAAGAGTTAAGTTTATAAAGAGGGGTCAGAAAAGGCGAATGAAGAGAGAGAGAAGCTAGTAATCATGTGTCAATTTACGAGTCAGGAATCTATTTGTGACACTGAACAATGTTTTTGATTGACTGTGAGGACACCAGCCTGTGGGAGTAGTGAGAATGGAGACAGGGATTACAGATTGTCCCTTAAAGCTATTGCTATAAAGAGAAAGATAGAAACCGGGTGGTCAAAGAAGATGCTTTCGTTTTGCCTTTGTCTGGGGCCTACTCTGATATGTTACACCGTGGTTTGAAGCCCTGTTGTTGTTGACATTGCGGTTGTTCTTAGGTGTCATCCAGTCAGTTCCAACTCAGAGCGACAACAATACGAAACATTGTCCTGTCCACCGCCACTTGGTCATTATGTTTGAGCTCACTGCTGCAGCCACAGTGTCAAGTCCTCTTGTCAAAGGCTTTCCTCTTTGTCCCTGAACCTGTACTTTACCAAGCATGGTGCTCTTTCCTGTGGGGTGGTCTCTCAATATCTTTTTTAAGAAATCATTTTATTGGGGGCTCATACAACTCTGAACACAATCCATACATCGATTGAATCAGGCACATTTGTACATATGTTGCCCGCATTCTTTTCTAGATATTTATTTTCTATTGAGCCCTTGGTATCAGCTCTCTTCCCTTCCTCCCCCCACTCATAATCCCTTGATAGATTACACATTGTTATTATGCTCATCTCTCACACCGACTGCAGTCTCCCTTCTCGCATGTTTTCTGTTGTTCTTCCTCCTGTAGAGAGGTGTATGGTATGTGTTGATCATTGTGATTGGTTCCCCCTTTCTCCCTTCTTCTTCCCCTCTTCCCCCTGCCCTTCTGGTATCACTATTCCCACTCCTGTTCCTGGATTCTGTGTGTCGTGAGCTCCCATCCCTTTCTATACCTGTGTACATGTTTTGGTCTAGTCTGAATTGAGAAGCAGCACTGGGGTCATGGTAGTGGGGGGTGAGGAAGCCTCAAGGAACCAGAGGAATATAGTGTGCTTCATCGATGCTTTACTGCATCCTGGTGATTCATCCCTTCACTGTGGCCCCTCTGTGGGGAGATTGTTCCACTGTGTACAGATGGACATTGGATCTCTGCTCCAGCTCTCCTTGTTCTCAGAAATATGTTTTTATTTATTATGTGTCTGCTGATGCCTTTACCCGGTCCCGATGACCCCTCATGATTGCACCAGCAGTGTGCTTTACCATGTGGATTTGTTGCTTCACTGAGAGGAGGTACCAAGAGGCGGACATAAGGGGAAAGTGACAATGGGGCATGAGGAAGGTAAAAGGAAACAGAGGAAGGACCAAGGAAGCAAAGCAATGGATAGAGGTATAAAGATAGTGGTGGTCATACATAAATACATTAATCCACAAAAATAGGGGTATTGGCCCATGTAAATATATTTATACGGCAATACACTAAAGTAGGGGATGGACTTCATACCCTCCCTCAATACAAGAACACTTAGTTCTAACCAGTCGGCATTCTGAGATGTTCACCTTCCCGACACAATTGCTGAGGACAAAACAGGTGCATAAGCAAGTGTGGTAAAGAAGGTGATGGTGCTTGGCTATTAAGAGGTATAGCATCTGGGGTCTTAAAGGCTTGACGTTACACAAGCTGCCATTCAGCAGTGAAGCAACAAGTCCACATGGATGAAGCACATCTCCTAATATTTTGTCCAAGGGATAAAAGACAAAGTCTTGCCATCAACTGCCAGGAGCATTACCACAGAACCTCTTTCAAACAGATGTGTTTGTTCTTCTGGCAGGCCATGGTTCTTTCAACGTTCCTCACCATCATCCTGTACATGCAGTGACCCTTCTATAGTCTTCCTCAGTCACTGTCCAGTTGTCATGTCCGGGCAAGGCAATTGAAAGAAGCAACATCTTCATTCTTTAATATATAGTTTTTGCTAACCTTGTAATTAGCAGCCTAGTGCTTATCCAACATAGTCGTCAGGGCTCTATAGGTCCATCAATCCTCGGTTTCATACACCTATAAATGGGGAAAAGTATAACAACAATTCAAACAAGCTACCCACCTGGTACGGCTGATTTTCCCAATGAAATATGCCATATGATATTTTTTGACATTTGCTTCCAGTGGCGTGGCTGTGGGTCCAAGTAAAATGAAATCCTAACAGCTTCAATCTTTTCTCAACTTATCATAATGTCTATTATTCTAGTCGTGAGAATTTTGGTTTTCTATACATCGAGTTACAATTCATATCAAAGACTACAGCCCTTGATTTTCATCAGCAAGTGCTTCAAGTCCTCCACACTGTCAGCAAGCAATGTTGTATCATCTGCATATCAAAGGTTGTTAATAAGCCTTCCTCCAATCCTGATGCCACTTTATTCTTCATATAGTCCAGCTTCTTGGATTATTTGTTCAGCACACAGATTGAATAAAGATGGTGAAAAGATAACAACCATGGCACGCAACCTTTCCTGATATAAAAACATACAGAACTCCCTTGTTTTGTTAGAATGAGTATTACTTGATCCATGTCAGGAGTCCACAAGAGTACCATTAAATAATTGGAATTCCCATTCTTTGCAGTGTTATCCATAATTGGTTATGGTACACATAGTAGAATGCCTTTGCATAATCAATGAAATAGAGGTCAAAATATTTCTGGGGTGCTATGTTTTCAGTCAGGATGATATCAGCAATGATATCTTTTGTTATACATGCCCACTTCTAAGTCCAGCTTGAATTTCTGACAGCACTTTATCAACGTACAGCTATAGCTGTTTTTGTGTTATCTGCAATAGATTTTGCTTACATGTGATATGAATGACCCTGTTTGATAATTTCTGCACTCTGATCATCTTTCTTTGGAATGGATATAGATATGGATCTCTTCCACTTGGCTGGGTAGGTAGCTGTCTTCCAATTTTGAGCACAGAAGCGCGACAGCATCGAGTGAATCACTAGCTTGTAGAATTGCTGCCATTGGACTCCATGAATTCATGGCGCTTTGTATTTTGCCACTGGTTTCTGTGTATCCTGGCCTTTACCCTTCAATACTATCAGCTCTTGATTGAATATGACATCTTGAAATGGTACTAAGTGGATCATCTCCTTTTGGTACAGTGACTCTGTGTATTCCTTCCACATTCTTTTGTTGCTTTCTGCACTGTTCAATATTTCCGCCATAGAATCAATCAATCTTAAAACAAAAATTTTGAAAATTTTCTTCATTTCTTTGAACTCAAGATGCCCTGAGCATGTTCTTCCTTTTGGCTTTCTAGCTCCAGGTCTTTGCACATTTCCTTTTAGTCCTCTACCTTGTCTTCTTTAGCTGCCCTTTGAAATGTTGTTCAGCCAGTAGTGGTAGCAATTGGAACTGTGTGATTGCACTTTTTCATAAAATATTTATGTTAAATATTTATTAAAGTATACATTTTTGCACCTAGGCACCTTTTAGCCACTGGGGAATTGAAATTCCCTTAACACATTGTAACAGAGTCAGAATCATCCCAGAGCTCACACACCACTCCATTTGCTTAGCTAATGAAAAGAACAATTAATGGTCCATATGTCCATAAAATTGACTAGTATGCTTAGAGAGAGATTTATGAACCAAAGTGAAGCACAATATTAAAAGATCAAAAATAAATTTTCCTGTTGCATCTACCCTCTATACCCTCTACTTTTGGCTTGTTTTATGATTCATGTGGACACCAGTGTAAGCAGTTGTTTTAACTCATAATGGATCATCCATGGGCTATCACAAGCCCAGGTCTGGAATGGAGAATGGTGGGCAGGGTTCCTACTGAGAGCCAGCACCAAGCCCCCTTGTGTACAGCAAGGCAGATCAAGGCACAGGCTGGACCGTGCTCCTTTCTAGCTGTCACATTTAATATTCTCATCCGGTGCAGCAATTCTGAATTTTTGTCATGATAGAATATATTTACCACACTGAGAATCTACCCTTCTCCTGTGTGAGTCACAGAGCTGTGGTTGGTTTTTCTTGGTTTTTTGTTTTTTCACTTTGGGTGTAATGTGGCTACCAAACTGCTCCATGGAAAATTGTGATCTTTTACCCTCCTCCCTTTTATTCTCCTTTTCTTCAGGTGTTATATCTAAGGGAATGTTTGAATGCCTTCGGCTACATGACTTTCAGGCAAATACATTAATTTGGATTTTGTGATCCTCCATAGATGCTTACATTAAGCTTATGTTTGTCCAACCTCTAGCAAACCATAGTTTTCTAGAGTGGGGAGTTTATGGAAACAAAATGTGTTTGGTCCATTAGCAGAACACTATCAAAGAGAAGAATCATCATGGCCCCTTTTAACATCACCACCATGCCAGTAATGTTAGTAGGGTCTCTATAATGCCATAGTCTGGTGAGGAAATGATTCCTATCTACTCACGTAAAGAACAGTATTGGCTTATATCCTTAATTTACTGCTGTATCGGGCATACTCTCTGGTGTATAAGAATGACTATAACATGATTTTAAGTGAATCAGTCATCAGTAAATAGTTCCTAAAAATCCTTGGTAATCAAGGGCATAGAGAGGTGGTTTAACTTTTTTTTTTGCTTATCATGATTTGTCATAAACTTAAAAATAGTAATGCTTTCTTATCCTAAACATAAAATAACAAAAGAATATTTTCTTTATCAATTAGGAAGTACTCAGAGGCAAACCATAATCACGAAGATCCTTGCAGAAGTAGAGATCTTCATAAATGTGGTCTTTCACTGTGTGGAGACTAATCCATGCGTTTTCCTTTGATTACTTTAGGTACCATTTAGTCCACTTAATGTATCATCTTGTAATTGCCCTGAACAGTTTTTCATCATGAAAGCAATTACTCTCTCTTTGTTTGACACAAAGTGTAAAGAAAAAGTATTTAAAATGTCAGGCTACTTTGGTATGTTATACCACAAAGGGTGCAACAGATGTTTTTAAATAAACATCAGCCCTGGTTGTGCATTGTTGAGACATCAAGAGAGCCTTTTACAGAAGCAGGGGCAGCTCATGAATTTAGAGGAGGCTTAAAGACCGTACTTTTGCATAAAGCCCTAAAAAGTTGGCCGAAGTATCGGAGGGCCAGTGAATGGGCATAGAAGTGAACATGTTATAACTCAGATTACCAATAAAAACGTCAGGATCAAATCTGAAATTCATAGTTCTGTAATTCTGAACTGAAAGCATTTTTAATTGCTTTCAAATGGAAAAACAATATTATTTAATAAAATTTATCTGCTTTATCATCAAGAAGGTTATTATTGCACCAAAGGGAAATGGAGGATTTAAATGCTATTTCTAGCATCTAATTTCCTACTTCCTTTATTGGGATGTTATTAAAACAAGAGCAGTGGACTTTGCTACCTCCATAAAAGCCAGTCAAGCAGCAAGAGTTCATCTGAGTCCTGTAGAATCATTAAAACTGGCTGCAGACTGGTTGGTGTGGGGTGAGCTGTGCCCTGCGCAGCAGGTGTGATGTGTCAGAATCAGTGTTTTGGCATTTTATAGTCGTGGAGCTGAAGAGCAGCTGGCTTCAGGCAGAATCATGCCAGGGACAATGGTATCTTTGTACCCAAGGCATCTACTTGGCCCATTAATGTACATTGTGAATTAACTAAGTGCTTTGAAGAACATGGTGTTGAGGATGGGCGGGGGTCATAGGCAGAGGATGATAGGGAAGGGTTTTTCTCTGCTAGAAAACAGTGCCACTTACTTGTTTTAATGGCTCTATTATGACACATTCTAGCATTTGCAGGAGGGCAGAAGAGCTCAGGAATGTTGGCACTATTTAGAGCAACACGCTTATAAATGAGAGAGGAGGTATCTCCCATTGTAAGTTGCAAGGAAAGGAGCAACAGAGGGATCAATATTTATCATGTTTACTGTCTTAGATATTGCAGGGTACAGTTTAGCGCTGGTAGTAGTCATAGCAATAAATGACACTGTCTGCAAACTGACCGGGTGCATTCCACTGTGCTAACGACTTTAACGATGTCTTTTCAGTCACAGTAGTACTCTGAGGTGTGATCCACATTTTAAAGGTGATTCTAAACCCCAAGTTTACTAACTCTATTTCTAGCTCGAAACCCTCATTTGGAACGTGTGGGTTGAAGAATCGAAGAGCTTAAGCAGGAAAATACGTGGTGTCTGAGAACCAGAAGAAAACTACGCCATGATTGGTGAGCGGTTGGTAGGTGAACAAATTAATATAGGGCTATATTAATGCCCTATATGATGTATTAAGATATGTATTATCCTAGCAAAGTGCTGGTGGTCATTCTGTTTTCTGTGGTTTCTGTTTGTTCCTATTAGGGCGTGTATCAATGGTGCTATGTAATTGGGGGTTACCCTCTTGATGTTGTGATATATGTTTTTTTCTGGTTTTTGGTAAAGCCTAGGATTCATCAAGGCCAAGACTGAAGAAACTATAAGGAGATCAAGTAGAACAAGGATTTCAGGGAGGGGGTGGTTATGGGGCGGTTCATGCGAGGAGAGGGAGAGTGAAAAAGGAAAACTGTCAAGGAAGCCAGGAAGACACAGTATGTTTGGAAACAGATTGTGCAAGCGATGGTACAATTATGCTTGATGTGGTTGAGCTAAACAATTATATGACATTTGTGTTAATGCCTAAATAATAATACATAAAAAGAAGAACAGTAAAACACCAAACAGAAACAGAGATCCAGGAATGGGTTTGCGGCTTACACTAAATTTTAGCTGCAATTTAAGAACAAATAGTTCATACATCATGACCCTGCTTGATATTCGCCTTCAGGAAGGGAACACAGAGGAGATGGGTGCTACGGCAAAGTGTGGGGAAGAAATTAGATGATGCCTGGCTGGCTATCACTTAAAATAGTGTCTGGGATCTTTAACGGCTTGTCTCCAAACAAGCAGGCATCTAAGTGATATGTCAACTAAAGCTTGGCTTGTCTACATGAAGCAGCATCCTGTCACCAAAGGATTGTAGTCCATATTAGTATCAGAGCCTAAAGTGTAAGATTCTGATTGGCAGAAGGCTACGGATGACAGTGAAAGCCCAAGATCCATTTTGGCAACTACATAGGAAATAAGCCTCCAGTGAGCTCCCTCTGCCCACCTTTGATGGATGGGAGGAAAGCAGTTACCAAAGAGAGTCCATTAGAGAGTTGAGTATAGAAGATCAAGGCATAAATTTGACTCGAGCAGTTCAAACCTTGTCAGCAGATTCCCCCCTACGATGCATGCTGGACCTGATCTAGTTTCCAAAAGTTTCTGTAATTTTTGGTTTGTATGGTGTTTGCACATATTAGGGGGTATCTCAGAGGAGTTAGGTCACTGAGGGTCCCCCTCTTAAAGTTGTGTTATATGTTTTCTTTTTAAAAATGTATCGGTATATGAAACCCAGGATTGATGAACCTTTAGAGACTGCAAGTAGAATAAGGGATTTTGAGGGGAGGGGATACAGTGGTGGTGACGATGTCAAGGTGTCTATGTAGATAAGAATGTTTGGAAACAAATCTTGGTTGCAAATGTATAATTCTGCTACATGTGATTGAACTATAGGATGATATGGTATATATATTAATCCCCGATTAATAATGATAACAACAAAGAATGGCATGTGTTTCATATACGGAAAAATAGAAAAAGTTAATACAAAAATAGAGAAAGCATGTAGATTAAGGTTTCCTAGGGGGTATGGTAGGGGAAGGAAGGGTAAAGGGGAGATGATATTAAGGAGTTCAAGAAAAATGTTTGGAAACTGGTTGTACTGTGTGTAGTAGCAATTGTAAAATACTGCTTGATGTGATGGAACAATGGAATGATGTGATATTTATATTACCTTCCAATAAAAGTTTTAGGGGGGTGGGAGAGACTGGCATGGGTATCTGCCCTCCTCTGACATCATAGTGAAAAATCACCATCAGTTCCTGGCTAATTCCTAAAAGGGGGAGCTCAGGTGTGTCATCTTCAAACCCTTCTTCGCCAACTCTGACACCAACTGCTTCTCCCACGGCAGAGTGTACTGGTCTGCTCATTTCGACAATTCATTTCAATGACCACATATAACTCAGACAATAACCACACATATGGGTTTATTATGGAATCGACAGGTTACAGTTCAAGATTTACAAAATGCTCAGAATATAGTTCTTCCTTTCTGTCAGGAACACTGCAGTCCCGCCTACAAGCAACAAGAGGCCTTCTCTGGTCCTTGGTCTGGTGTGGCCTCTTGGTCCCTGTCTGATTTGGCAGTGGGACACCTCCTTGAGTGCTGCCGAGAAATGCCCAAAGGGCACTCCATTATGCCACAAGCCTTGTCCAAAGACTCGTGTCTCTGGCTCTTGGCTCTAGTGTGTCAGCAAAGTTCTCTCCTGTGATTGAGCACCTCGAGGTACCCTACTCCACAAGAGAGTTTCCTATCCGAAAGCACTCACCTTTCCTAGTTCTTGTTTTGTGGGCCAGGAAACCTGTGGCTCTCTCTCCTCCTCTGGCTCTTGGTTTATCTGCCACCACTCCTCTAGTACTAATCTGATATCATGATTCTCTCTCCTGGATCAATGAGGTTCAACCAAGCCAGAATCTCTGAGAACAAAAGATGCCTATGATTGCTGGCCCTTCTTGCTTAAGATCTATGAAATCTCACATTCTTGCATCTGAAATGGCTAATTTAAAACTCAGTGGGATCACAAAATTGACCAGTCCCCATTGTGTTAGGCTTGATTGTCTAGAGAAACAAAACCAGTAGCTGTCATAGGTGTATAATAAAGAGCTTTATATCAAGAAGTAATCTTATATCAGGAAAGCATACCAACCCAGTCCATACTAACTAGAGCCCTCTTTTGATTCACATAGTAGCAGACAGTAATACAGAAAGTTCAGTGGGATGCAGAAAGGTCACATACTATTGGGTGCCGAGTCACATGGACCCAAGATCAATGGAAACATGGGAGGACGCCAACAGCTCTCAGGGTCAGGCAGCACAAATGGGGCTGCCCCTGGAGGCACACAGTGCCCCAGCAAGCAGTAAGGCAACAGGGCAGAGAGAGGAGTCCCTAGTGTCTCCCTTATAAAAAGGCCACAACTCCCAGTTAGCATCATCAGGCTGTGACTTTATTGACAGGTTTGACTCCACCCCTACACTTTCATACAAATTCAAGTTGGCATAAAAACCTAACTACCACACTCACATGAGAGTTGCATATACCCTATTTGTTTCCAACTAGTCATTTTGTGAGATTTGCAAAATCGATGACCAGAAGAGTCATATCATGTAATTCACTGCACCACGGTAATTCATGCTATCATCTGCCTCGGCTTTACGTGGATGGTACCAGCCAGCGAATCACCTGTCTCTGTGCACTCAGCACAAGCCTACTTTCCAGCCTTGTCTTCTCTAAGCCTCTCTCTCTCCCACTGATCAAGGTTGAATCATTCCTGTCACCTGCAGGACTAGTGGGCTAAGAGAGGGGGGAGAGATAGCATGGGACATGGTGGGGTGGGTGATGGGGCCATGCCCCTCTGGTTGGATATTGTCTTGCCTTTCACTCTTCATAACTGTTTACACTTTGTCCTATGATTTCCCCGGTCCCTCTCTTTCCTTACTTACACCTTTTAATCATCAAAGTCTTTCTTTTAGTGTGAAAACCTTTTCTTAATTTTCTTTTTTATTACTTTATTATTGATTGCAAATTAATACATATATGCTATCATGCCATAGTTCAGACACATCCAGCAGAAACTTTCATTTGCTGCCACAATCAATTTCCAAACATTCATTTTCAAAATGGACTTTTTTACATCGTCTCCCCTTCACCCCACCACAGCACTTCACCCCGCTCCTCCAAGACCCTAATTCTGCTTGCTATCTCTGGAGGCTCATCAATCCTGGGCTTCATGTTTTATTTTCCTATAACAGGAATTGCATGCAATATTTATCCTTTTGTGATTGACTAATTTCACTCAGCTTTTTTTGTTTTGAGCTTATCTATATCATGTTTCACCAATTCATCACTATACTTTAACATTGTTCATTTTTTCATGGTGTATATGTACCAACATATATGTATTTATTCTTCCACCAGTGAACATTGAGGTTGTTTTCGTTTTTGTTGTTGTTGTTGTTATTGTAGATAGTGCTAAGATGAAGATGGTTGTGCACATATCTGTTCATATTATGTTTTTATTTCTATAAGATATGTAAAAAATAGAGCAGTTGTTTGATATGGTATTTCTAGTCCCAATTTTTTAGGAGCACGATTCTATTTTACAGTTTGACCAGCAGTGTATTAGAGTTCCATAAATGCTTATATCCTAGGCATTATTGAATAGAAATGGACTGGTTTTGACCATTTTGAATCAGATAATCATATGATTTACTATGCTGGGAATTACAAATTCAAGAGCAATGGCATTGCATTCATCATCAAACATGACATTTAAAGATATATCTTGAAATACAGTGCAGTTTGTGGTAGGATAATATTTGTACATAAATTAGAAACTCCAGTTAATACAAATATCAAAATAGTTTTGCACCAACCACTAAGCTAGTGATGTATAAATTGAAGAATTATACCAATTTATTCAAAGTGATATTGATCAAATTATTGATGCATTCAAGATGCATTAATAATTTTTGGTGATTGGAATATAAAAATTGGAGCCAAAGAGGAAGGAACCTGTAGTTGATAAATATGTGCTTGGTCATAAAAACACAGCTACAGACCACGTAAGAGAATTTTGCAGGACAATGACTTCTTCATCACAAATACCTTTTTATAACAATATAAATTGGAACTATTTATAAAGTTCTCCTGATGGAGTACACAAAAATTATATTGACTATCTGTGGGAAGGGACAATGTAGAAGCCCAATATCAGCAGCCCTTGGCATCAACTCCTCTTTTTTTCCTCCCTCGCCCTGCCACCCTCGTGACCCCTTGATAGATTATACATTATGATTATTTTCATATCTCACACTGACCGCTGTCTCCCTTCCCCCATGGTGTCTGTTGTCCTTCTCCATGGAGGGTGTGTGTGTGGTTATGTGTCGATCATTGCAATTGGTTCCCACTTCCTCCCCTCCCTGCCCACCTTCCCCTTCCCCTTCTGGTATCGTGATTCTCATTCCTGTTCCTGGATTCCTTGTGTTGTGAGCTCTTATCTCTTCTCTGTACCTGTGTACATGCTCCAGTCTAGTGCAAAGTGAGAAGCAACACAAGGGTCATGATAGTGGGGGATGAGGAAGTCTCAAGGAACCAGAGGAATATTGTGTGTTCATCGATGCTTTACTGCACCCTGGTTGACTCATACCTTCCCTGTGACCCCTCTGTAGGGGGATGTTCTATTGTCTACAGATGGGCTTTGGATCTCTGCTCTGACCCCCGTCATTCTCAACAATATGTTTTTGTTTGTTTGTTTGTTTGTTATGGGTCTTCTGATGCCTGTTACCCAGTCCTGATGACAACCTCATGACTGCACAGGCTGGTGTGATTCTGCAGTGCTTGTTGCTTCTCTTCTGGATGGCTGATTGTTTAACTTCAAGCCATTAAGACCCCAGAAGCTATATCTTTAATAACTGGGCACTATCTGCTTTCTTCACCATGTTTGCTTATGTACCAAATTTGTCTTTAGCAATTGTGCCGCGAGTGTGAGCATCACAGAATGCCAGTTTGATAGAACACAGTGTTCTTGTTTAGAGGGAGGGTATGAGCAGAGGCCTGAAGTCCATCCACTACCTCAGTGTATTGCTATATAAATACAGGTACACAGGACACTACATCTATTCTTATGGATTACTGTATTTACATATGGACACACCTGTGCTTATACCTCTATCCATAGCTTTGCTTCCTAGATCCTTCCTCTGTTTCCTTTTTTTTTAAAAAAACATCATTTTATTGGGGGCTCGTACAACTCTTAACACAATCCATACATATATCCATTGTGTCAAGCACATATGTACATGTGTTGCCATCATCATTCTCAAAATATTTGCTTTCTACTTGAGCCCTTGATATCAGCTCCTCATTTTCCCCCTCCCTCCCCACTCCCCCCTCCCTCATGAACCCTTGATAATTTATAAATTATTATTATTGTGTCATATCTTACTCTGTTTCCTTTTATCTTCCTCCTGCCCTACCATCACGTTCCCTCTACTTTTGGCTCTTGTTACCATTTATACTCAAGTATAAGCTGATCCAAAATTTTCATTTTGTGGAAGATCCATGTCTGATTCTTCTATGGGCTTGGTTAGCTCTGCTGTTGTGGTTTGTCTTTCTTGTTTGCTCGTTGAGAGTGATGCAGTATGCTGTTGCTCATGTGACAATTTTGTAGAGCTGGGTGCCATGTTTCTGGGAGAACATGGGGCCCTGCACTCTTTGTCTGTGTGACTGTTTAGGGTGTTTTATAGGGCTGTTTGTGACCTACTATCGTGATGGGTCGGACTGCTATGTAGGACGGGTGTCACAGCCACTCAGTGGCCGTCTACAATGAGGTCCCTCAGAAACAAGTGTAGCTGGTGAGTGTTTGTTTGCCCCTGGGCCGAGTTGGTCTGAATTTTCAGGCCATGATTTCCAGCTTTTTTTTAAAAGGCACCTAATAGAAGACAATGGTGGGAGAGGCCTCACTGCCACTGGATGGAGTGCTGAACGAAGCTGGGAATACCCCTATTGCTCCTGGTGCAGGTGCTAGGGGAAAGCCTCCACAGGGTGGAGGTGCCAATCACAGGTGGGGGCTGCTGTCATTTCCTTGGGTGTGGAGTGCCACACTGGTATGGGACAGGCTGCTGCTTTTGTGGGTGGTGGGTGAAGAGGAGCTCCAAGTGCAGCAATAAAGCTGAGAGGAGCCAATTCATGGGTGGTGGCCATAGTGCAGTCTGAGGTGTAGTGTGGCCAGCATGAGCCAGGGAGCCCCAGAGACCAGGTCACTGATCCCCTGGGTTCTGGAACAAGGCTAGATTCAGGGGAAGGATGCCTTGTGGACATACCAAGGATGTGCTCTTCAAGAAGTGGACCAGGAAATGTGCTGCTGGGGAAGTGGCAGGTGCTGTGTCCTGTGGGTGGCACAGTAGACATGGCTGCTGCAGGAGTGGAGGGGTTTCAGGCAATGTGCGGAGGGACCCCGCAGCTGCAGGCTACCAAACTTACTGCAAGTAAGTGGACTGCAGGTTGGCCCCTCGGACCCTGGGTGGGTGGTGGGAGGGACCAGAGCTTGGCTCTGGGACTGCTGCCGTGTGGAGAAAGGGGAACTTCAGGAGAAGGGAGGAGCTCCACTAGGCGAGTGCCTTAGGTGGAGAGTTTCTGGTGGTGGTCCAGCAGCAACTATGGGGGATTCAGCAGGGCACCTGTCTAGCTCCTGGCTTGGTGACCAGACCCGGGGTAGGGGTGGGGCAATCTGTGGATGGTGACCAAGGCGGTGTTCAGAAGCAGCATGGCTGGCTTGGGTGGGAAATCCCTGGGATCAGGTCAAAGATTTCCAGGACTCTGGGGCTAGGCAAATGTGGGGGAGGGTTGCCTTCTGGACAGAGGAAACCCTCTGGGCAGCTGTGGGGGTCTTTCTACTTACCATAATCCTCCCACCTGTCTTCCTGGACACCAGGCTCACTGATCACCACAGAGCTCCCACTATGGACTGCCTACCTGGGCACCGCCTTGCCTCTGCACCCCCACACTCAGCAAGTCTTGATCTCAAGAAACTGAAGAAAAAATATGAAGCCTTGGGTTGCTATAATACAAAAAAGGAATAAGTCAAGAAACATCAAAAGATATGGAAGACATGCAAAGTCCTTGTACCAAAAAGACCTAGCCAACAGTTAACCATTTCAGGAGGTAGAATATGATCACTAACTGATGGTACTGAAGTGAAAGCTGTACTGATAGCATTAGCCAAAAATAAGCCCCCCAAAATTGATGAAATACCTATTGAAATATTTTCACATGCTGAAATAAAATTTTGCTCAAAATCATTCAAAGATTATTTCAGGATTACATGGACAGGGAGCTTCCTGAAATTTAAGCTGGATCCAGAAAAGGTTGCAGAACAAGCGATATCATGACTGATGTCAGATTAATATCGACTGAAAGCAGAGAATACCGTGAACGTGTTAACTTTTGTTTAATTGACTGTGTGCAGGCATTTGACTATGTTTCATAACAAATGATGGAAAACCTTAGGAGGAATGAGCATTCCAGGGCACTTTAAGATCAGGAGGCAATTGTGCATGCAGGTCAAGGGAATGCTATGTTTTAAAATAAGCAAAGTTGTGCATAAGGGTTGTTTCCTCTTGGAATAATTTAAAACTTATTAAATTTGTGTGCTGAGCAAATAATTCAAGAAGCTGGGCTGTTTGAACAATAATTTGGCATCAAGATAGAAGGAAGGATTTTTATTAACACAGCTTTTGTTACTAAAAGTAAAGAGGATTTGAAGCACTTGCTGATGAAGATCAAAGATGTCAGCCTACAATATGGATTACAGATCGACCAATAAATCACCCTATGATAAATGGAGGAAAGATGGAATCTGCAGTCAAGGTATCAAATGATGCATTGCATTGGATAAGCCTGCTGCCCAAGAATTCTTTAAAGTGTTAAAGAGCAACAATGTCACTTTGAGCACTAAGGTGTACCTGATCCGAGCCATGGTATTTCCTCATATGCTTCTGGAAATTGAACAAGGAATAAGGACGACTAAAGAAGAATGGGCACATTGGAGGTTTAGTGCTGGCTGGGAAAGAATATCCAAAGTTCTATGGAGTGCCAGAAGAAAACAATTCTGTCTAGGAGAAGTATATCCATAAAAATACATTCCTAAGACAAGAGGCTTTGTCAAATGAATTTTGGACACATTGTCAGATGAGACCAATCC
Source organism: Echinops telfairi (assembly GCF_000313985.2). NCBI lineage: Eukaryota > Metazoa > Chordata > Mammalia > Afrosoricida > Tenrecidae > Echinops > Echinops telfairi. The sequence goes on along the minus strand of NW_022103906.1, from coordinate 87,496,761 downwards.
CTAGCAATGGACACCTTGCTTGGTAAAGTGGAAGAGTAGCAACAATGATAGAGACCCCCAATGAGATGGATTGGCACAGTGATTGCGACAGTGGCCGCATGTAGAACAACAGTGACACATGCATGGCCCATAACCGGGCAGCATTTGGCTGTGCTGTACAGCCAGTTATGAGTCAGAACTATCTCCATGACAGCTAGCAACATCCTTGGGCATTAGTTATTTCTTTTTATATTTGGATCTTCTTTATATATATATTTAAAAAATAATTTTTAACACTTAATAAATTGTGAAAGTTTGATTAATACTACTGCCCAAACAATTGGTCCGATGAATTTTGTGGGAATAATACAGAATACATCAACTAGCTCATTCTCATGAATGCCAGATACATAAAGTATAAGTCACAGATTTCACAGTGATCCCATTAGGGTCCTCAGCTATAAGCAAACCAACCGAATTAAGTGAAGCATAAGGAACAGATGTGTTTGTGAAGAAGAAATATAGTCCAAATGAAAGAAGGCAGGCTTTACTACAGTTCTGCATCTTGACTCTATGACCTGAATTCACTGTAATATGTAGGCAGATTACTTAATGTATTTTAGTCTCAGTCTCCTCATTTATAATAAGGGGAGTGACACCTGTATCATCATTTAATAAAAATGAATGAAATATAAGAGTTGGTGAAAATGTGGATACATTGGACACCAATATTTTATTGGTGGCATATAACTGTTTAACTTCTGTGGAAGTTTTCCCCCCAAAATGAAATATATAGTTATTATATAGTATAAATGACAAAACTTTGTAATCGAAGACTATTGATAGAGTAGAGATTACATTACTCGGTTTGGTTTACACCTCAATGTGAAGAAAGTAAGAATCCTCCCAAGTGGACCAAAAAGCAGCAGCATGAAAAGTAGAGAAATTATTGAAGTTATCAAAGATTTCATTTTTCTCAGATCTATGATAAATGCCCATGGAAGTAGCTGTCAACGTCAAATGGCCTATTACACTGTGCAGATCTGCTGCAAACGCATTCTTACAAGGGATAAAAGACCCAGATGTCATTTGAGGGCTGTCTTCAGTTGAGCTCCCCGAAAAGACAAATGAGTGCAGCTTGTTGTTCTTAGGTGCCCTGGAGTTGGTTCTGACTCATAGCAACCCTGTGAATAGCAGAGCTAAATCCTGCACTGCCCTGTGCCACCCGCACCAGTCTTCCTAGGTTTGATCCATTGATGCGGTCACTGTGCCAACCCATCTCACCAAAGATACTTAGAAAAGAGGGCTTCCTCTTTTTAGCGTCCTACTACTTTACCAAGCATGATATTCTTCTGCATAGACTGGTTTCTCCTGACAACATATTCCAAATACACGAGATGCCACCCGTGCTCCAAGGAGCATTCTTGCTGTATTTCCATTAAAACAGATGTGTTAGTTATATTAGTAGCCCGTGGTACTTGTAATATTTTTTTTATCAGCATCACAATTCAAATGCATGGATTCTGCCTCAGTCTTCCTTATACATTGTCCAACTTTCACATGCATATGAGACTATTGAAAATACCATAGCATGAATCAGGTGCACCTGAGTCCTCAATGAAGCAACTTTGCTTTCAATAATTAAAAGGGGTCCTGTGTAGCAGATTTACGCAATGCAATGTGTCTTATACATCTCTGAACTTCTGTTCATATGCACCTGGATTGGAAATTCAAACAAGACAAAATCCTCAAAAATTTCAATATATATCTTTCCTATTTATTACGATGTTACCTACTGGTCCGGTTGTGAGGATTTCCATTTTTTTTACATTAAGTTGTAATCCACATTGAAGGTTGCAGTCTTTGATTTTCAGCAGCAAGTATTTGAAACCCTCCTCGCTTTTAATAAGCAAGAGGTTGTTAATAAGCTTTCCTGCAATCCTAATGCCTCATGTCTTCCAAATAAGTTCTTGCCAATAGATGTCTGATAGTTTCATTATTATATTTTAGAGATGTATAATGTTCTATGGAGTGTATTTACTAGGGTTTATTTATCCATTTCTCCACAGATGGGCTTTTTGCTGTTATGGAAGGTGCTGTGATAAACATGAATATTCATATACCTGCTAATAATTTATTGTTTATTTCTTTGGGATGTATTCTTGAGTATAAGCTGACCTAAATATCAGCCAAGGAACCTAATTTTACTGCAAATGCTGCATAAAAAATGTGTTGAAAGAGTCAATTTATACATGAGTATATACGGTAAATTGAGTAGCGGGATTTCTGGGTAGTATGGTATTTTCATCAGCATTTGTTTAAGGAGGTGCCGTTCTTTTTTCCAGGATGTTGGTGCAATTCTACAATATCTTCAGCAGTGTGTGAGTGGTCCATTCTCTCCATATCCTGTCCAAACTCACTGCCATTTATTTGATCCCAGCTCATAAGGACTGTATAGTACAGAATAAAACCGCACCTGTTGGTTTCTGAGACTTTAACTCTTCATGGGAATAGAAAGTCTGGTGTTTCTCCCTCAGGTCTCCTGGTAGTTTTGAACAGATGACTTACACTTAGCAGCTCAACATGCAACCAGTACACCACCAGGGCTCCAGATACTTTCCAACATTTATTACAAATTAAAACAATGATAAGATATCATGTCACATGAATATTGATAGCACAAATGAAAAAAAAGAAACAAAGAAAAACAACAGAAAATAACCAATGCCCACTCTCTCTAGCCTTTGCTATTTTCTTTCTTTCTTTTAAAAAAAAATCATTTTGTTGGGTGCTCGTACAACTCTTATCACAATGCATCCATCCAT
>NW_022103906.1:87489728-87492549 GCF_000313985.2 Echinops telfairi | reverse complement strand
CAAAAACCAATGACAAAAAAGAAAGAAAAAGAAAAACCTATAAATAGTTCAAGGTCTGATTGTTTACTTTTACGAATGTTTTCTGGTCAAGTCTGAGTGGGTGACACGCCCTGGACCCACAGGACTTCATTGCTCTGCTCCACTTGCTGTTCTGTTGCATGCCTTTAGTGTTTCTCTTGGATGTGGTGGAGTCAGATCAGGCACAATTCTCCATAGTGGTATGGGTCAGTGAGAGACATCTTGTCTCATGGTGGCCTGGCACTATGGTCCTCTCTGTGCACTGGCTGCTCTGAGCAGGAATATCGTCCTTGGGGCTTGGTGGGCCAGGATGTGCTCCACTCTCTCGCCCTCCCTGAGTTGTAGCTTCAGTGCTGTTCTCTGAAGTGAATTCTTCTGCGGGGAGGCAGGGACTATTTTCTTTTATTTTAAAGTATGCTATCAGTATCAGTGTGAAGTGAAAGCTTATTATTTTAATTTGTATTTCTCTTATAGCTAATGATTGTGAGCATCTATTCTTATGATTATTGACTAAATATAATTTTGCACTATTTTAAGTTTGATTGACATATAATAAATATATCATACAGTTCATGATCTCAGCATATTAAAAAGAGTTGTGCAATCATCATTACAACCAATTTTAAAGCATTTTCTTCTTTCTTATACTCATTTTATGAGCTTCCCCCTTTCCACCAGTCTTCCCCACCATAAGCCATTGAAACCATTAATCCAGTTACTGTCTCTATAAATTTACCTTTCCTGGATTTCATATAGAGCAAAACATGCAAAATCTAAAAGCAAATATAACTAATTAAAATCCAATAATCATAGCAAAATAAAACATTGAAAAACCTCAATTAGAAAAGATAACAGAAAATAATAGGAAAGTGTAACAAATTTAAAATTAGTCAAAAGGGAGAACAAAGGATAAGAGGTTAAATTTTAACTTACTGCCTCTCCATTCGTCCACTTTCCTATGCTCTCTGTTTGACAGCCAGGCTGCTCACATCCCTGGTCAATGGTCGGAGGGGATTCGCCAGAGGCTTAGAAACACATGTTGTTGTATTTTTGTGTATCATTGAGCCATTTCCAAGTCATAGCAGCCCTACATGACAGCAACACAGCACCCTAGGGTTTTTTGGCTGTAGCTTAAATATTTTTAAAAACTATTTTATTGGCATATAATTCACAATTCATACAATTCAATAATTCAATCATTTTTAAGAAGAGTTGTACAATTATTACCACATTCGATTTTGAAACATTTTCTTCATTCTTGGACTCATCGTTATTAGCTTCAAATCCAATTACTCTCTCTATGGATCTAATTTTCTTGGATTTCACATACAGAAAATTTTATTTTTTTTTAAATTCAACTAACAACAATAACAAAGTAAGACAGAAGAAACTTGAAAAGAAATTTGAAAATATTAAAAATGAGAAAGAATCTAAAACAGATCAAAAGGAATATCCAACGATAAAGTGTTTAACCAAACTACATTTACAAGTATCCACTTTCTAATGAATTCTGCATGATAGCAAGGCTATTCACATCCTTAGTGGGCAGAGGGGAGTCACCAGGGGCTTCATCCACATGTATTTTCCCTTCACTTTTTAAAAAACTGATTCAACTTTAAAATGGATCAAAAAGGAGACCAAATAGTAAGATAATACATTTTAACCTAACTACATCTGCCATGATGCTTAGATTATTTGTATTTTTTAAATTAAGGTGTTGCAATTTTCTATAATTTACTCAAGTATGCCAAGAAGTCTGGAAGATAGCTACTTGGCCAACTGACTGGAAAAGATTAATATTTGTGCTCATTACAAAGAAATGTGACCCAATTGAATACTAAAATCATGAAACAATATCATTAATATCACATGGAAGTAAAATTCTGCTGAAGATCATTCAAAAACAGTTGCATCAGTATTTTGACAGGTAGTTGCCAGAAGTTCAGGCTGGATTCAGAAGAGGAATTTGAACAATTGATATTGCTGATGTTAGATGGGTATTGGTTGAGAGCAGAGAAAGCTATTAAGATATTTACTTGTGTTTTATTGACAATGCAAAGCCATTCAGCTGTGTGGACCAAAACAAACACTGGATAGTTTTGAGTGGAATGGGAATCCCAGAATATTACATTGTGTGCGTGGAACCTGTACATGGATTAAGAGTCAGTTGTGCCGACAGAACCAAAGCACACTGCATGATTTAAAATCAGGAAAGGTGTGTGTCAGGGTTGAATCCTCTAACCATACTTATTCATTCTGTCTGATGAGCAGATAATCAAAGAAGCTGAATTCTATGTATGTTAGTTCGGGTCAACCAGAGAAACAAATCCAGGGAGACTCATATATGTGTATAAAAGAGCTTTATATCAAAGAACAATTGTGTATTGAGAAAACATCCTAGCCCAGTCCAGGTCAAGTCCATAAGTGTGGTATTAGCCCACATGTCTGATACTAGTTCATAAATTCCTGTTTAGACTCACAGAGTCCATGCAATGATGTTGAATGCAGGAAGATCACAGGCTGGTGGGTGGAGTGTCCTGTGGATCAATGCTGGTGGGCTCTGGCTGCCATCAGCCTGGCTCCATGTGGCTTGTCAACAGTGAAATGAAACATAGTGTGCCCTGACTCCAGGGAGGAAGAGCAAAAACTCCCAGAATTCTCATGAGAAGGCCATTCCCACACGGAGGCATCCATCAGACGGTCCTGATTGACAATGAAGACTCCACCTCTATAGCCTATTTATGACATTGACATATGTAATTACCACACTATGAAGAACGATATGCCCTCAGAATCGGAGAAA
>NW_022103906.1:87486401-87488428 GCF_000313985.2 Echinops telfairi | reverse complement strand
CAATTGATGTGTGTATGGATTGCGATAACAGTTGTATGAGCCCCTAATAAAATGTTTTAAAAAATAAATAAATAAAAAAGAAGAAGCAGCCAAGAGATCAAATGATTCAGTGCATTGGGTAAATATGCTGCACCAGACCTCTTTTAAGTGCTGAAAAGCAAGAATGTTACTGTAAGGACTAAGGAATGCCTTATCCAAGACATGGTATTTTCCATTGCATCATATGCACATGACAGTTGAAAATTGAATAAAGAAGATTGAAGAAGAATCGATCCATTTGAGTCTGGTGCTGGTAAAGAAAATTGAAAGTACCATGGACTGCCAAAAGAATGAACGTTGTCTTGGACAAAGTACCACCAGAATATTCCTTAAATGCAAGGATAGTGAGACTTTGAGCATGTTGTCAGGAGAGACCAGTCCTTGGGGAAGGACCTCACGGTTGGAAAACTAGCAGGGCAGTCAAAATAGAGAAAGACTCTGGAAACGATGGATTTCTACATTGGTTGCTCCAATGGGCTGAAGCATAAGAACCATTTGGAGGGCTGAGCAGGGCAGGAAAGTGTTTCACTCTGTTTTACGTGGGGTCACTGTGAGTTGGGATAGACTCGATGGCGCCTAACAACTACTTATTTATTTCAGAGCCACTGCTTCTTCACAGGAGAAGAGTTACTGATGAACTCCCATAAATATTTCAGTGGAGGGAACCATATTGGGCAGTTATATTGTCTCATATGAGTAGCCATCAGCTCCAAGGCATACAATAATAACCTATTTGTTGATTTATCCTTTCTTTTTCCACTTACCAGCTTATGTCATAATGGCTTTTCAACAAATTTTCAAGCGTAATCAATGAAATGGAAACACTAAGGAAGAACAAATTAAATCTAGAAATAATGGGTTGCTCCCTTAAGTTAATAATGTGTGAAGGGAGGAAGGTGGCTCAGAGAATAATTCCTGGGTTGTATGGTCTATGGATCACGGTTAAACTCTCATAGTCCTTTGCTACAGAAGGGCAAACATACCCTGCCCCACTGTAGCAGTGCCACCATCTTCTCTGTACCCCAGGAATGATGCATGCTTGGCACGTAATGCAAGTGTTAAGATGAATATATACTCACATATCTCCCAGAAATGATATCAATAGGGAAAAATTAATTCACCATCTTCAGGCTGGAATCCTTTGGATAAGGCTACACAGTGTGCTAAAACCAGTCAGTTGTTGTTGACTTCTATCTCTCGGACAGGAGGAATCATGGACACTTCTAACCAAGATCTAATTTCAGATTAGTGTGGACTTTTTCTGTGTTTATCTTAATGGTGCTTCAGAAACTCCAGTTTTATTTGCTTGATCAGAGCAACTCTGAAGTGGGCTGTAAGTCATTCATCTAAAATCTTAAAGCTTTCCTTGTTTGTGGTTTCTTTTTTCCTTTTGAAACATCTGGGATGTAGATGGAAATTTTGGACCCTGAGGATTTTAGTTGAGCCCCATTCCCCACTTTGGGGTGAAAGCCAAATTATAACAATGTGTGATTTCTGGAAATAATATTATTTTACAGTAGGAGTTTTGAACCCATTTTATACTACAATTTCAAATTCTCTTTTCACACTCCAGGGTACAGTGATGAATGGTACCAGCTGTGGAATTGTAATTTTTGAGTCATTCTGTAGACGACAATGCAAGGATCTGAAGCGTGAGTGCTAATGGTGGTACAAGAATTTTGGCAACTGTACCTACCTGTGGGCTGCGTGTGTACTCTCTACTGAAAGTTGGAAGGAATTCAAGTTTCCTTTGGGTAAGACCCCACATCCTTTACGGGGACATTCAGCTATTGTCCCAAACGTTCACCCTCACAATCAGAGATTGAGCCTACTTTATTTCTGCATAGAAAACCCTATCTTTTCTTGCTCATTTGGTGCTTTCTTTGTCCTTGTCAGGACAAACATGGGATTTAATTTAATAAAGGTGTGGCTTTCAAAGTGCTTCCCTGGTTCAAACTCTTTCTTAAAAATCATTTTATTGGGGGCTC
>NW_022103906.1:87484987-87485922 GCF_000313985.2 Echinops telfairi | reverse complement strand
ACATACCTGCATATTTGAAACAAGTAGGTGGAGACTAGGTAGTGGTGTGGAAAAATTGTACAAGTTCTCCATCTAGATTGTTATCTGTATGTCCCCAACTGTCTGCGGGATGGCTGGACTTGGCCTCATTATATTTAGTTTGGCTCTCCATGGTGGCCCATATGATGCCATTTGGATGGCTTGAACACATAAAAACTGCGGGGAGGAGGATTTCACATGAATAGTTTAGTTTTCTAAATGCTCTTAAAACACACCTGGGCAACACTTGATGTTTATTCCGTCTCTGAAAAAATACTGGAGAAGAGCAGAGCCAGTTGCCTTTGAGTTGACGCTGATCCATATGTGTTGCAAAGTAGAATTGTGCCCTTCATGTTTTCAGGTGATTTTAATGCTCTCTTTCAGAGGCAAATTGCCAAGGCTTTCGTCCGAAGGGCATCTGAGTGGGTCCAAACTGCTAACCTTTTGGTTAGTCGTCAAGTGCTAAATAGTTGTGCCACTCAAGGACCTTGGAGAAGTTTCCCTGCCTTTTTTTTTTTTTTTTAAGAAAAGACTAGTGAACCCCAGTTTCCCACATTCCCGTACCCTCCCCATTTTTACCCCAAACTGAAACGTAATGTCATTTTCCAGATAGCATCTCATCAATTTAATTCATTTAGCTTCTCTCCATGAGCACTGTATGCATTTGAGTTTGTTGAGGATGATTGAACCTTTTGTTCTTCCTTATAGAGCACAAAGCAGGAAAGATCTATCTCAGGGACTAAGTAGGTGGTCTTTTTGTTCTAGGTCTAGATAACTCAGACATTACTTGATTAAATATCACAGTCTTGATTCCCCCATTCCCCCACTCCCCCAGTGGAGAGATTTGTGCTCTTTGAATTTTTTTTAATGATTTTATTGGGGGCTCATACAATTCTTATCACAATCCATACATACAT
>NW_022103906.1:87431149-87474378 GCF_000313985.2 Echinops telfairi | reverse complement strand
AACTTATATAGTTCCTTGGGCAGAACTGACATCTTTACTATATTGAGTTTGCCAATCCACAAGCATGGAATATTCTTCCATTTGTAGAGGTCCGTCTTGATTTCTTGTAGTAGTGTTTTATAAATTTCCTCATACACATCTTTCGTTTTTTTAGACAGGTATATCCCTAGGCATTTCAATTTGTGCTTGGCTATTGTAAAGGGTAATACTTTTATAATTGTCTCTTCTATGATCTTGTCTGATGTGTAGAGCAGTCCAATAGACTTCTGTTGATTTTGTATCCTGCCACTCTGCCATAGTCCTCTTTTGCTTCCATCACTCTGCTTGTGGTGTTTAAGGGATCTTTGATATATAGAATCATATCATCTGTGGATAATTATAATTTTGCCTGTTCCTTCCCCTGATGAATACTTTTAATATATTTCCTTTGTCTTATTCTATGACCTACAGTACGATGTTAAATAAGATTGGGGACAAGGGACATCCTTGTCTGGTCCCCTTTTTCAGTGAAATTGTTTTTGTCTTTTCTCTGTTAACTACCACGTTGGCTGTTGATTTTTCATATATGGCTTGTATAATATTGAGGAATTTTCCTTCTATTCCTATCTTCTTGAGTGTCTTAGACAGTAATGTTTGTTGGATGTTGTTGAATGCTTTTTTCACATCTATCAATATTATCATGTGGTTCTTATCATTTTTCCTGCCAATGTGGCGAACAATGCTGATGGTCTTTCATATGTTGAACCATCCCTGCATCCCTGGTATGAATCCCACTTGGTCACGGTGAATTATTTTTTTAATATGCTTTCGTATTCTATTGGCCAGTATTTTGTTAAGGGTTTTTGCATCAATGTTCATTAGGGAAATTAGTCTGTAGTTCACAGTTCTTGTGGTATCTTTGCCTACTTCAGGTATCAGACTTACACAAGGTTCATTGAAAGAATTTGGGAGTTTTCCGTCTTTTTCTATGTTCTGGAAGTGTTTGTATAGGATTGGTGTCAGTTCTTCCCTGATAGCTTGGTAGAATTCTCTTGGATTTATGGCCATCTGGCCCAGGGGATTTTTTTTTTGTTGGTAATCCCTTGATTACCTTGTCTATTTCTTCCATTGCTATGGGTCTGTTGAGGTTCTTGACACCCATATGGGATAGTCTAGGGAGGGATTGAATTTTCAAATATTTGTCCATGTCTTCCAAATTGTTGAATTCATTAGAGTATAGATCTTCATAATACTGTGTAATTATCCTTTTGATTTCATTAGGGTCCACTGTAATGTCCCGTTTCATCCCTCATCTTTGCAAATGTTGTTTGTTCCTTCCTTTCTTTGGTTAGGTTTACCAGAGGTCTATCAATTCTGTTAATTCTTTCAAACAACCAACTTTTAGCAGCATTAATTTTCTACATAGTTTTCTTGTTTTCCTTCTCCTCTATCTTGGCTCTGATTTTTATTATATCTATCCTCTTGCTATTAGTAGGGTTGTTCTGTTGACTCTGCTCTAATTGGTGTAAGTTTTGTGCCAGCATATCATCCACGAGTCTCTCTTCTTTTTTAATGTGTGCATTTATTGCCATCAGCCTTCCTCTGATAAATACCTTTGCTGTATCCCACAGGTTTGGTACGTCATATTTTTGTTCTCATTGGTTTCTAGAAACTTCCCAATTTCATCTCTGATCTGGGTCAATACCCACTCCATTTGCAATATAAAATTGTTTGCCCTTGTTTTCTTCACTGTCCTTCTGTTAATTTCCAGCCTCATGGCACAGTGTTCTGAGAGAGATGTGAGTATAACCGCTATTTGCTGAATTTACTCAAGTTCAACCTGTGTCCCAGCAGTGGTCTATTTTTGAATATGTGCCATGTGGGCTTGAAAAGAATGTTACTATTTTTGCCTGTGGGTGGAAAGCTGTGAAAATATCTATCAAGTCAAGTCATCCAATTGTGCTATTTAGATCTGTAGCCTCCTTGAGTTTCTTTCCCAATGATCTGTCTTTTTCAGAGAGTAGTGTATTAAAGTCACCAACTATAATTATTGGCCTGTGATTTCTTTTTTTCATCTTTTCTTACAGCAGGTAGCTGTACTGGGGGTTCAGTATCTTTCTGTGGTTTCACTCTTATCCTGTCTGTCCAGTATTCCATTATTTGTAATATGAGTTGGATATTCTTCTCATGTGATGCTGGTTGGGTTGTTGTGGGCCCACAAGGTTGTTGCTTCCATGGCCGATCTCTAAGTAGGCTTGACCATTCTTGGAGTACCTCAGATGGCCTGTGGTGTTTTCCTCTGCGATGGGAGTGTTGAGGAGGGTGTGTGGGTATACCACTTGGTGTAGAGCTCTGTAGCTGGCAGGGGAATTACCGTAGACAGAGAGATCATCTTCAAGATTGGATGGATGTTCCCGCAGTAGTGTGGAGCCCCACCAGTGGTGGTCATGCACTTCCCCCAGTCACTTGTCTGGCCTCAGGGTTTGGGCTATAGATGCCCCCCACTTTTTTTTTTTTGCAGGGGAGAACCTCCTCCTGCTTGGTTTATGGAAGAGGTCCTGCGTGATTTCCCCAGCTACCTGCAAAGCCAATAAATGCAGGTGGGACCTCCCCTAGTTGGGCCTTCAGAATTATCCTAGGTGGAGGGGCGCGGCCTGGAGGCCGCTAATGCCTTGTGACAAGAAAGAGTAAAATGAGAGGAAAAAGATAAAGAAGAAAACAAAGACTGGACTAATAGTTCCAATCAAACTAACACCCACTCACGCACACAGCTAAAATTAAACAAAAGTAAAAACAGTTTAAAAAAAGAAAGAATAGAAAACAACAAAAAAGGAGAACTGAATCTGCTGAGGCTGTTGCAGGAAAGAGAGAAGCACTAGGAGAATAGGGAAAAAGAAGAAAATGTGAAAGAAGAACACAAAGAAAGAAAGAAAGAAATAGAAGAATAAAAGAAGGTGAAGGAGAATTTAAAAAAACAGATAAAGAGATAGCTGACCCCACTCTGTTCTGTGTGTAGCACTGACTTGTGCTGTGTACTGCACTATCTTAGGGGGCAGGCTTCCCACTGTGTGGGCAGAATTTACCTAGGCAGAGGTTAGGCGTCTGTGAACCAGCATTGGCATGTGAAAGGAAAGAGAGGGAGAAGAGAAAATTATAGATGCAGAGAGAGAAGCTAAGAGAACAAAGAAAGAGAGAGGAAAGAAAGAAAAAGAGAAGAAAGAGGAAGAAGGGCAAAAAAACCCTCAACTGCGTTCAGTAAGATTGGCTGTGATGTTAGAGAGTGAAGAGAGAGAGAAGGGGGGAATAAAGAATAAAGAGATAGCTGATCCCTGATTGCTTGAATGTGGGGCCAGAGTGGTTTAGACCCTGCCCTAAATTGGCAGTTTGGTGTGCCCTTTTAATGTAGGGAACCCAGTCGTCCTGGGAAGAATTGCCCTAGTTGTCAAGATCACCTTAGTGGTCCAACAGAGGTTACCACAGCAGCGCAGCATGGTGTACATGTCTGTCACAACTGCCTTGTGTGGTGGACAGCACTTTAATGGAGGGCAGGCTTGAGTTCCCCCTGCTATTTGGGTTCATTTGCCCTAGGCAGAGGGTAGTGACCTGGAAGCCAGTAGTGGCATATGATAGGAAAGAGTGGGAGAGAAGAGGAGAAAGAGGGAAAAAGAAAAAGAGGGAAAAAGAAGAAAGAAAAAAAACACACAAACCTGAGCTCATTGAGAGTGACTGAAGTGGGAAAGATAGAAGGACAAGAGAATAAGGGAAGAAGAAATAGAGTGGTAAGTAAGGAGATAACTGAGACTTGATCACCTGTTCATGAGGCTGGAGGAGTTCCAACTCTTCCTCAAGGTATCAGGGTAGTGTACCTGCTTGATGTAGGGTTCCACAGATGCAAGGTGTGATTACACTCAAAGGGCAGATGGCACCAGTGTACTGAGCACTGGAGTTCACTGGTATACATGCCTTGTGCTGTATGTAGCACTGCAGCAAGGGTGGGGGGCGGGGTGTTGTTCCTACAGCCCCATCTAGTGCTCCAGGACAGGCAGGACCTCCCAAGCTGTGTGTAGAATCACTGAGAGAGAAGCTGGGCTTACTGTCCTATCTAGACTGCTGCTGCTTTACTAGATCAGAGGATTTTATTTTTAGTTTTTAGCCCCCTGGCCAGCCAGAATAGAATCAAATTAAAATGTCTCCCTCACTCTCCTGGGCTCAGTTCAGTGCTCTGTTAGAATCTGAGGCTTGCTTCAGTGGGTCTTTGTTATGCAAAAACCTCTATACCCTGTTGCTAAGTTCTGGCATTCCTTAGCTGGGCTTCTTCTTATGCTGATCTATGTTAAGGGCCCCTGTCTATGTGCTCCTTAGAGCTGAGCAACAAGACTGGGGTTTGAGTTTTTAACCAATAATATATATTTCATTCCTTTTTATATTATGCTTGTGATGTGCTCTGATTTGGGGGCTGTCACACTGACCCCCAGAGGGGTAGATCCAGCTAATCAGAGGGGTTGTTTCCTTCTCGGCCAATTTGAACAAATTTCGCTCCCTGCACTCCGAGTATCCACCAATTTTCTCCCACACTGCGATCTACCTCAGGTAAAATTCTGAATGATGTACAAATGCGCTTTACACAATTGATGTGTGTATGGATTACGATAACAGTTTTATGAGCCCCTAATAAAAAGTTTTAAAAAAATAAATAAAAATAAATTTAAAAAAATCTGCTTTTCCTTCTCTTACAAACTATGGCTACTACCACCCCTACTCCCCAGGCTGTGAGTTCAGGGCAGCCAACAGTGTGGAGAGCTCCGGTGTGGGGTTCTCCCCGTGTCTGGGATTATGTCCCTTCTCATGTGTCCACCTGGAGAAATCGCTGCTCCCGGCAAGGGCATGAGGAGCTTGTCAGCAGGCACCTGTGGGCTCGCCAAACTTAGAGCACTTTAAAGCATTCTTGGTTTGCTTTGTTAGTTGAAATCACACACACACACACACACACACACACACACACACACACACACGGGGTTCATGAGAGACCCTAGTACTCTAATTCTAATTTCAGGACTCCACCTCCCGTTTCCTTCACCTTACCTCCCAATTTTCTGGTCTGGCAGCAGGAGCTCCAGATGGGTGAGTCCTACCGAAGCACCATTTTCTCCCTCCTGACTCTTTGAATTTTTAAAGTAACTCTGTGAATCTGCTCCAGGAAAGAGGATGGGGAGAGGAGGAGTTAGAGTAATATTTGCGAGGGCTGGACACTGGGATCCCTTACTCTCCAACTCCTTGGGACTAAGATGGTATTAATTCTTCTAAAAGAATTATTACCCGAATTGATGTCAGAATGGTAGGACTCTCTGTGATGGTCCAGACTCACTGGAAAATGTGGTTTGGGGAAAAGGGGAATTAAAGAGACCGGGAAGTCTGTGTTTTCTGAATGGAATGAAGAACACCCATGGATTCAAAAAACCATTACCCCAGGCAAAAGCTATTCCTGGGATACAGTATGGTGGATGTTGATATAATTCCTGAGGAATTGACTCTGGAGGCATCTATAAATCCAGAGTGAGAAGGAAAGAGTAAGGCACCAATTTCTTCTATTTCTTTTATCAACAGTAGCTGCAATGGCAGAATAAAGAATGTGGGCTGTATTATAGCACTGAACAAAGCCGAGAAACAGCTCAGTCACAGCTACCACCTCTAGTCTCAGGGCCCACTTAAAAAAGGATAACAATGAGTGTTAGGAAAATTGGAAATACCCCTCTCCACGATTGGTCTGGGAGGGGAAGAGGTAAAACAAGCAAAGAAACAGAAACAGTTGAAACAAGCGGGGATAGTATAAAAGAGTTGATTCAGTCTACAGACTGATATCATCAGCTTCCTGAGGAACAACGATTAAAATGGATGGCAAGAGTGACTAAATAGGGGGGAAAGGCTTGCATGTTGAATTCTAGTAACCGGAAGAGCATGTTCAGTTGGATGCAGGATGCACAGCTCATGCTGCAGTAGGGATGATGGGAACTGTAGGTCCTGTCACAGGAAGGTTAACTCGAAGGGGACAGACAGTCTTTTGGACTGGATACAATTTTCAGTGAGAATTACTTATCCTGAGAAGTGTAACCGCCCCTCTCCCTCCTTACATACTCAGTGGCACACTCCATGGGAACCCTCTAATATGCTGTTCCCGGAAGCAATGGTAGAATGACCTTATAGTGACTGCTCTCTTCATCCAGTGAGCCTGCCTCTTCCATAGGTCATGGCAGATAGGACACTCAAGGGAGTCCCTGCTTCAGGGGAACCTCATGAAGCTTTGTTACTGGGAAACAAAGCAGCAGTCCAAGAAGTGGTGTCAGTTGTGTTGGCACAGCTTTTACATAGGCAAGAAAGAGAAGAGTAGTTTATTGGAGAACTGGAAGAGATAATTAGGAAAAATGTATCCTGGTGGAATCGAGAATTTTAGATGGCTAATAAGAGATAGGATGAATAGAGTCAACATTGATGAAGTAGATACAAACATTTCAATACAGTACTACGGGAAGTTGCGTGGGCCAATGGAAACTAATGCCGGTCTCCCAATGTTGAGGGACCCTGAGAAATATTATTCAGGGCTGGAGAAGAGAAGTTCTTGGACTTCTAGATCCAGGAGCACAATTTACTATAATCCCCAAACCTGGCAATCAAATATTGCAGGGACATGAGCTTAGACTTGGCAGTGAATATGGAAACAAACAGTGGATGGGACTAAAGTTTGGGTGAGAATTGTCAGATTTAAACAGCTCTTGTATGGAAGAGTTGCCTCTTCCATAATGTATGAGTGTATGGATATTATGCCTAACTAGGGAACACTCCCTCCATCTGCTATTGTAAAATTGCCCATGTGCAAGTCTTCCCTTGGGCTGGTATTGAGAGGACGTACTAAATGAGAATCATTACAATTGCCTGAACCCACTCATAGTGTGGCTTCAAAACAATATAGAATGCTTAGTGGACAAAGAAGGATAACGACTTTGATTGAAGCCATGTTAAGTGCTGGGATGTTGGTATCAACACATTTCTGTGTGTGTGGCCTATGAAAAAAGCAGATGGCTCATGGAGGTTCATAGTAGATTATTCAAGGTTTAAATAGAGTAGTGCTCCTGTGGCTTCAGTTATTCCAGACATGGTATTAGCAAATGGTCAATAGAGCAGGCTTAAGGAGATAGATACTCCATGATTCA
Source organism: Echinops telfairi (assembly GCF_000313985.2). Taxonomy (NCBI): domain Eukaryota; kingdom Metazoa; phylum Chordata; class Mammalia; order Afrosoricida; family Tenrecidae; genus Echinops; species Echinops telfairi. The sequence continues at coordinate 87,467,194 of NW_022103906.1, read as the reverse complement.
TCTTAAAAAAAGCCCTTTTCTTTATCAAAATATCAGAAGAGTTGGCCACAGTCTTCTTTTATGTGGGAAGAAGCAAAATATGCTTTCACCACATTGCCTCAGGGTAATTCCAGTTCGCCAGGCTTCTGTCTAGTTTGGCCAGAAGTGATGTGGACTTGGTGACGATCTCAGGAGTCCTGATATACTACTTTGATGACATTGTGTTAATATCAAACATGGAAGAATGGGGGAGAGCAGATTTGAAAACAGTGATGGCTCGCAAGACCCATAGAGGCTGATTATAAATCTTGCAAAAATCCAGGTTCCTGTCCAAATGCTAAGTTCTTGGATATAACTTGGACAGGAGCCACTTGTAAGATTCCATGAAAACAAGAATAATATACCATCTCTAACTACCCCCCAAACTAAACAGAAGGCCCCATTTTGGTTGGTTTATTTGGATTTGTTATTATTGTAACCCTGTGCACAACAGAACAAAACACTGCATGAGTCTGTGCCATCATTACAGTTGTTCCCATGCCTGCACCCACAGTTGCAGCCGCCGTGTCAATCCACCTCACTGAGGGCCTTCCTCTTTTTTGCCAGCCTTCCCTTTTACTAAGTCCTGCTCCAGGACTGTTCTCTCCTGACAACACGCCTGAAGTATGTAAGACAAAGTCTTGTCAGCCCCGCCTCTAAGGAGCACTCAGATTGTATTTCTTCCAAGACAGATCGGTTAGTGCTTTTAGAATTCTATCATAATTTCAATATTCTCTGCCGACACCACAATTCAAAGGCATTGGTTCTTCTTCAGTTTTCAGCATTCAATGTCTGACTTTCACATGCATATGAGGCAATGGAAAATACCATGGCTGGGGCCAGGAACCCCTTCGTCCTCAAAAGAACATCCTAGCTCTTCAATAAAGAGGTCTTGTGCAGTATCTTTACCTGAAGCAACTTGTCTTGTGATTTCTTGATTGTTGCTTCCACGAGCATTGATTTTAGAGTCAAGCAAGACAAAATCCTTGAAAATTTTTCTTTCTTTATTGTGATGTTACCTATTGGTCAAATTGTGAGGTTTTAATCTTCTTGACATTGGGTCATAATCAACATGGAAGGCTACGGTCCTTGATTTGCATCAGCAAGTATTTCAATTCTTTCTCACTTTCAGCAAGCGACGTTGTATGACATGCATATCCCATGTTATTGATAAACTTTCCTCTAATCCTAATGCCACATTCTTTTTAATATACTCCAGATTCTCTGATTATTTACTCAGCATACAGATTGAATAAGTATGGTGACAGTATACAACCGTGAAGTATACCCTTCCTAATTTTAAACCATGTTGTATTTTCTTGTTCTGTTTGCACAACTGTCTCTTGAGCCAAGTACAATTTCCACATAAGCATAATGAAGTGTTCTAGATTTCCCGTTCTTTTTTTTAAAGATCATTTTATGGGGCTCTTACAACTCTTGTTACAAACCATACATCAAATACATCTGACATATCCATACATATATTCCATCATTCTTTTCTAGACATTTATTTGCCATTGAGCCCTTGGGATCAGCTCCTCCTTTTTTCTCTCCCTCCCTGTCCCCCAAACCTCGTAGCCCCTGATAGATTGTAGATTGTTGATTATTTTCAAATCTCACTCTGACTTCTGTCTCCCTTTCCCTCTGGTTTCTGTTGTTCTTCCCCCTGACTGGGGTTGTGTGATTATGTGCCATTCACTGGGATCAGTGCCCCGTCCCTCCCCACTTCTCCTGCTCCCCCCTACTCTTTTAGTATCACTATTCCCATTCCTGTTCCTGGGTTCCATGTGTTGTGAGTTTTATCTCTTGCCTATATCTATGTACGTGCTCCTGTCTAGCCTAGATTGGGAGGCGACACTGAGGTCATGATAGCAGGGGGTGAGGAGTTCTTCAGGAAACAGAGGTATTTTGTGTGACCCATTAGTGCTCTACTGCACCCTGACTGACTCCCCGCGACCCCTCTGTTGGGGGATGCTTCATTGTCCATAGATGGATTTCCCATTCTTTTCAAGGTTATTTACAGCTTATTATGATCTATATTGTTCATTTCCTTTCATAGCCAATAAAACACAAGTAAAGATCTTTCTGATATCCTCTGCTTTGAGTCAAAATACATTTTATAACAGCAATGCTATCCTTTGTTCCACACCCTCTTCTGAATCAGGCCTGAACCTCTGGCAGCCCATGTCAGTGCACTGTTGCAATCCTTTTTGGATGATATTCAACAAAATTTTACTTACTTTACATGTGACATATCAATGATACTGTTCTATAGTTTAAATATTCTGTTAGGTCACCTTTCTGTGGCATGGGCACAAATATGGATGCCTTCTATTCTGTTGGCCAATTAGCTGTCATCCAAATTTTGTGGTATAGACTAGTGCAGTGGTTCTCAACCGATGGGTCGTGACCCCTTTGAGGGTCGAATGAACCTTTCACAGGAGTCGCCCGATTCAAAACAGTAGCTAAATTACAGTGACGAACTAGAAAGGGAAATAATTTTATGGTTGCGGGGAGGGGATCACCACCACATGACGAACTGTATGAAAGGGTTGCGGCATTCAGAAGGTCGAGAACCACTGGACTAGTGAGTGCTTTTTGTGCTTGATCATCTTCTTGAAACATATCAATTGATATTCCATTAATTCCTGGAGCCTTGTTTTTTGGCTGGTGCTTTCAGTGCAGTTTGGCCTTCTTCACTTTCTGCCATCCCTTTGATGCCCACTCATAATGACCTCGTGGACAGGGTAGAATTGTCACTGTGAGTTTCCAAGAGCTGGGATTGCATATCAGGGCCCAACTGGTAACTGTTACCCTACCAGCATTCTGCTTTACTAAAGATGTGACTTAACACACCATTGTTTGTTTCCTTGGGTTTTTTGTTGCTTCTGTTGTTGTTCTTAGGTGCCATATCAGTTCTGATTCATTTGGGTCATATTTATTTGTAATGGATATAGATATGAATCTCGTCCAGTCAGTTGACCAAGCAGCTGTCTTCCAAATGTTCTGGCATAGACTAATGGTCACTGTGCTGCTGCCCCATGCATTTTCCATAAATACCAGTTTGCATAAGCAGCTGTAGAAGATACCTCCCCAAACAAGTGCTTCCAATGCTTCACCAGCTTGTTGAAACTTTTCAATTGGTATTCTGTCAATTCCTGCTCCTTTTTCCTGAAAATTAAACCTTGGATCCAGATGCTTAATCTGATGTCTGATTTTCATTTGATTCTTTGCACTTCATTTTCTGTATATTGTTGTTTTACGCTCTTTCATCAGGTGGTAAATAATCACAATTTGGCAGTTAAGTGTTCAACATAGCTGGAATTTCTCTTGAGAGTATTACAAAACTGAGGTTAAGATGTTGAATCTACTTCCAAGCTTACTCAGTTGGATGTTAGAATCCAGTTCCTTCTGCTTATAGGTTCTTGGTATCCATTTACCCTCAGAAGCACTCACTTGGTCCAAAAAGACATTCCATCCAATTAACTGATGTTCTGTTTTTGACACCAGTTCTTCCTAACTATAGATATCCTCACTATTCATTTGCACCGATTGCAAACGTAGTTCTTCTTTCTCTTACCCTAACACCCCAAACTGGGATCAGTCTCTCACATATTAAATTGCATTCCCTTCAACACTGCTAAATCTGATTTTTACTTCAGATACCAGCCACAAGTTTAGTGGCCCCAAGGATACCTCACTTCCTTCCTTAATCCCAAGTTCAGAGGTTTCTCCTAACTTCGCAGTACGGTAGCTGAAAGTTCATGGGTCCAAATTTGTGACTTAGTGGCTCTCACTATTATCATGGGTTTGCCAATTTACTACAATGAACCACAGAACTCACATACATTTTATATTTATGATTACAGGTTAACATAGCAAAAAGGGCACAAAATAAGAAACTCATAGGTCAAGGTCTCGGACTGTCTCTCAACAAAGTTTCTATGTCCCCAAAAAGGGCATGTGTTGCTCATCAGAGCACCAAGCATAAAGCTCATGGAGATACAGTGTCCCATGTCTTATGACAAGAGCATGATTGATTGAGTTGTTATTCACATGATTGAATTCAATCTTCAATCCCTGTCCCTTGAAGTCAGCTGAGGTTTTGCTGTTGGTTTATACTGTATCTGTCTGGTATGGATAACTCCTAGCCAACTTGGGTCTATGACCCACATGTATAATCTGGAGCCATAATAAAAAAATGTAAGTTGTTAAGGAAATTCCATCCATTTAGAGATTATCTTTCAGGAACCAAAGACAAAGACTAAACTCTTAGGTAAAGTTGATTGTAAGCCCCACCTTCTCAGCAAAAGAGAACCTCCCTAGGATTGACTCTCATGCTTTAAGTCCACCTTGTTGACATCATGAATGACACCAGGTAGGACTCTTTCTCAAAGAGTTCATGTGAGTGGGTTAGAGCCATTTATATAATCTCCCTACCATTGGGTCAGCAATTAATTATATGTGCAAAATTCCTTCTTGTGTGTAATGTAAAAACTTATGGGAGTAAAGGCCCTGAACATTAATTATATTATAATTCTGCCTATCACAATGCACAGTGACTATTGATTGACTGGGAATTACAAATAGATGATATTCTAATTCTCTAATTTTGGTTTCTATATTGGTTGTTTTAATGCTGGTTACTTAAAAAGAGACATTTTTTTGTCAACTATTGAGTGCTCTTACTGATTGTATAACTAATATAGGAGGGGGTGAATACATGCTTAATTCATTCTTTTTACTTAATCATTTTTTTTTCCACATGTTTGAAATGAACTGTATGGCACTAAATATACCAAGTCCAATTCAGATTTTATTTTCTCTCTCTCTCTCTTTAGCTACCCAGACCAATATATAGATTTGAGGGGTAAGGAATCTGGAGGGTTTTTAATTATTTTTCATCTTTTATAAAGAAATTTTTATTTTATTAAATTTCCCCCCCCGCTAAACCCTCCATATTTTGCCCACTCGTCCCATCCCTTCCCTCTCCCTTCTCCTGCCCTTGTCCCTGGCTTCTTTGTCATCATCAATCATTTTGCAACAATACAGTGAATCTTTATAGGTCTCTGAAGGGGATCACATAGTTTTATTGAAAGTAAATGTTATAATAAAATATTTTATTAAAGAATATTTGATAAGTTTCAATCAATTACAGCTATTATCCTGTTTTGTATCCAAACAGTTCCATCTTTGGCCTGATGGAAGGCTCTTCGAATTGTCTCAAAAAGTATTTTTGACCTAGCCTGGTTTGACAGTAACCTACTCTTTATCAAAATATTTTACAGACTGCTCCTTAAAAGCACTTACATTTTTGTGACCTCCTGATAAACTGTTGTTGTGGGTGCTGGTCAATCCGTTCCAACCCATAGCCGCCCTATGTACAATGGAGCTACACCCTGCCCAGTGCGGAATCACCCTCATAATTGCTATTGTGTAGCTCATTTTTGCACCTACTCATTCCATTCCTCTCACCAAGGGTATTCTCTCCCAGTGACTTCCTAGGTTGGCAAGCATCCTGTCCTCTTCCAAGGTCTAGTCTCTGCGGATCCCATGCTCAAAATAGCAATGTGAAGTCTCACCAGTCACACTTTTAAGGAACATTCTGGCTCTTCTTCTAAGAAAGACTTGTTTGTTCAGCTACCAGTTCATGGTGACTCCAAGGTTCTTCACCAGCCCCCTAATTCCAATGCATTGACCCTTCTTCAGTCTTTCTTATTCCTTGTACCACTTTCACATGTGTAGGAGGAAATGGAAATACCATGACTGGCATCAGCTGTGTTTTGGTCTTCCAAGGAACACCTTCACTCTTCAACGTTTAAAGAGGTCTCATGGGCCATTGTAACACGTCATTTGATTTTTTGACATCTGCTTTCATAAGCATTAATTGTGGAACCAAATAAAATAAAAGTCTTGACAATCATGATATTTTAAATTGGGATGATTGGGCTTTCTCTATGCTAAGGTGTAATCCATATGGAAGGCTGTATTATTTGATCTTCATCAGCAAGTCTTTCAAGTCCTCCTTGATTTCAGCAGGCACGATTTTGTCACCCAAGTCAGATCCTAAGTCATTAACAAACCTTCCTCCAATCATGGCGTCGCATTTTCTGCATATAGTCTAGTTTCTCAGCTTACTTGCTCTGCCCACAGATGGAAGAAGTGTGATGCAGAAATACAAGCCTGATGCACACATCTCCCTGGTTTTAAATCCTATAGTGTTCTTTTGTTCCATTCAAATGACTGCTTCTTGGTCCATATACAGATGCCACATTTGCGCAATGAAGGATCCTGGAATTCCCATCCTTCTCCTTACCTATAGTTTGTCATGATGTACACATTCAGGTGCCTTTGCATAGTCAATAAAACGAAGTAAATCCATTTCTGGTATTCTCTCCTTTCAGCCACAATCCATATAGTGTCTGCAATGATATCCTTCATGTCACATATTTTTCTGTTCTAGCTTGTATTTCTGGCCTTATACTCTTGGCGTACTGATACTGTCACTGTTAAAGTATCTTAAGTACAACATTACTTGCCTGTAAGGTTAATGATACTGTTTGATAATGACCGAGTTCTGTTGGGTGGCATTTCTTTAGAATGGGCACGACATGAAGTCCTTCTGTAACCATTCCACTGCCAGGCTGATTTTTCAATAATACCTTCAGTGCAGCTTGGACTTCAGTTCTATGGGTACTTGGCTATATACTACTCTTTGAAATGTTTAAATATTGACCATTTCTTTTTGGTACAGTGACTGTGTATTCCTTCCATTCTTTTTTTTTTTTTTTTTTGCTGCTTTCTGGATTGTTTTGCCAATTGAAACTTGAAACTCCCTGGATCAAGTCAATTCCAACTCATAGTGAACCCTAGTGGACAAGCTAGAATTGCCCCCGTTAATTTCTGAGGTTGTTACTCTTTATGGAAGTAGAAAGCCTCATTTTTCTCCCATGGAGCAGCTGGTGGATTCAAACTCCTGAACTTGTGGTTAGCAGGCCAATGTATAACTCATTGTTTTTCACCTAGAATTTTTCAATATTGTCCTTGAGCCTTAATTTTTTTCTTTAGTTATTACAGCTGATTAGATTGTTGATTAAAGAAAAAGTCGGATGTGAACTTGGTCTCTATTTTAAGTCACTTTGTAGTTTATTAACCTCAATTATATTGCATATACTAGAAGCATATTACTTCTTTGTTCAATAGAAGCAAGTAATTTATATTTGTATTTGTAGTCCGTAGATTACAAACACTGAGCTCAAAAGGGAAAATCATTCAAATCTTTCATTCCCCACATCATCAGCTGAAATATGAATTTAGAAAACAGCAGCTAATTATTGTATGAAAAGGTTATTTTTCATTATTTTTATTATTTGAGCTTTGTAGGCTAAGGGAATTTTTAATTGTATGATAGGTTATAAAGCTGTTCAAAAAGAGTGTTTAAAATAATATTTTCCTAAAGAAGTTCTACGGGGTCATTGGGTAAGCTGTGAATTGCTCACCACAAAGCTGGTGGTTCAAACCCACCAGCTGCTCTGTGGGAGAAAATTGATGCCATCTGCTCCCATGAAGATTACAGCCTCTGAAACCCTAAAGAGGGTCACGGTGAATCTGTAGCCACTTAGCTCGAATGAGTTAAAATGAGCTCCTGGTGGCATAGTTAGTAACGTGTTGGGCTGCTAAGATCAGCAACTGGAAATCAGCAGCCACTCCATAGGAGAAAGATGACGGGTTTTGCTTCCAGAAAGGTTTGCATCCTGAGAGGCCAGCAGGGGCTGCTCCACTCTCTCCTACCAGGTTGCTATGATGAGGAGTGGATTCAATGGCAGTGAGTAATATAAGTAATGCATAACTTATTATTTGATCTTCATTATGAATAATCAAATTGGATTTATTAATTCATTACTTAGAAATCATTATTTTAGAAAATACAGGCTGGTTTTGACAGACTATTTTAAATAGCACTACAATGAACAAGTTTGTGAATAAAGTACTGTCTAAATTTCTGATTATATTTTATAAATACACAAATTAACTTTTGGAAGGTTTGTACCAAACATATATTGAATTGCCTCTAGTAGAGTGTGTAAATAAAAATGTAGTATATGATAACCTTCATTTAGTATATAAATATATATTTTGTACTCTTTTAGGAGAGGAAAGAGATCTGAAATTCAAATATGATTTTTAGGAACACAATAAAGTCTTAAAAAGTAAAAAGACAAATCATCCAGTTGAAGGAGACCATCAGCACAAGGCCATGGTGGTATGCAGATTCCCATAAACACAACCACTTATATAGCATATAGAAAACACAAGAGAAACTGTCATAAAATCATGCTTCATGACAGATCAATTCACCATTTCAGGCAGAACTACAGAAGCAGGAAAGACATTATGATTGGGATATGTACATTACTGTAGAATAGAAAAGCTTACAGTATTGGTTTAAGGACATGTGGCCAAGGCAGGCAGGTATGGCTCATGACTATAGGGCCGTACTACCCCAGTTTCTATCAAAGATACACCTAGGTAAATCTCAGAGTAAGGCTGCTCCTTCTAAGGCTGACAAGGGGAGTGGTAGTAAATTACTTTCAAACATACTACCTGAGATTCTCACATTGCTGATCAATAGTTAGAACTCAATAGAGCCGGACTCTGTGTGGAGAACTACATGTGGTTTCAGAGTTTCCACTATGAACTAACTGTAGCCTTCAGCACAACCAGTGATCAAGTTTAAGTTCTAAGCCTTCAGTATGGATTACAACTCAATATAAAGAAGACCCAAATCCTTACAATTTGACCAATAGGTAACATCATGATAAATAAAGAAACAGTCAAAGTTGTCAAGGATTTTGCCCTCCTTGGGTCCACAATCAGTGCTCACAGAAGCATCAGTCAAGAGATCAAAAGATGAGCTGCATTGGGTAATTTTTCTGGACAAGACTTCTTTAGAGTATTGAAAAGCAGTGATGTTACTTTGTGGACTAAAGTATGCCTCACCCAAGCTCTGGTATTTACAATTGCCCCATATACATGTGAAAGTTAAACATTGAATAAAGAAGAACGAAGAGGAATAGATGCATTTGAATTGTGGTGCTGGAGAAGAATATCGGAAATATCCTAGACTGCTAAAAAGACAAACCTATCTGTCCTGGAAGAAGTATGGCCAAGGCCAGATTGCTCCTTAGAGACAAAGATGGTGAGATTTCATCTGACCTAATTTAGACATCTTGTTCGGAGAGCCCAGCACCTGGAGAAGGACGTCATGCTTAATAAAGGAGAGAGGCAGTGAAAAAGAGGAAGGTCCCGGACAAGATGGATTGACACAGTGACGACAGCAATGGCCTCAGGTATAAAAATGTTGAGGTTGGCAGTATTGCATTTTGTTGTGTGTAAGGTTATTATGGGTTACAACCGACTCGAAGGGACTTATCAACAATAATGCCACTGCACCACCGTACATATCTACACTCACCAAACTCTTTATCATCTCTCTCTCTTTCTATCTTCCTACCTACCTATTACCTACTATCTACTACCCAAACCCGCACTCACAGTCACTGAGTTGATTCTGATGCATAGGGTTTCTGAAACTGCCAGTCCCTATGGGAACAGACAGCCTCAACTTTCTCCCATGAAGCAGCTGGTGAGTTTTGAACTGCCGACCCTGTGGTTGGAAGTCCAACACTTATATACTACAGGGACATATAGTCTAAGGAAATGTTAAGTTACATATTTGTTCAACTTTTCTGGTCATAAGTATGACAGGAAATGACTCTGGAGTCTTTAATTTCCCTTGAACTCAAGTTGCCACATGGAAAAACTGTAGCTAAGAGAGTTCATGCTATTTCTGAGAGATCCAGACTGAGGACCTGGCTCTTATGTCTCTAAATTGAGTACATTTTTCTACTCCTTTTCCTTTTTTTTTCTCCCAAAAAACTACCTCTGTTTCCTATGGCTTTGCTAACTCTTGTTACTATTCTATAACTGATACTCTATATAACAGTAAGTAATTATTAAATTAAAAGTGTGTGTGTGTGTGTGTGTGTAAGTATGCACGCTTGTGCCCGCTTAATTTAGTCAGCATCCAAGCACTAAAATATTAAAACAAACTAGGTATGTTTGTTCTCAAACAACACTGAGTCCAGAATTTTCAGTGTTTTCTTTTAGTTGCCTTTAGCTTATTTATCAAGACCTTTCCAAACATTGACTCATCGACCTCTCCTCTTCTCCTTCTCATCACCAGTCCTGCTCCCGCTCACCCTGTCTTTTCTAAGAGATATATCACTTGATTCGTTGGTAATTTTTTTATAAATGGGAGAATTTAGCACAATCTTGAGTTTTACTCAGCACCAAGCCAGCTGGCTCTTTCCCTCATTATTCACTTGTACCAAACATTTTGTTAACTCACCTAGACAATGCCAAAAATACCTCTGTAGGCTCTCGTAGAAGCTGGGGGAAGTGCCAAGAATAAGGAAAGCCCTGTGTCTGTGTGTGTTATCATTTAGTAAAATAGACTTAAAAAAAAGTCTATTGAGGAAAAAGTCAAACACATGTCAACAGTTTTATGTTGTCTTCTAAGTGGGTAGATGAGCCTAAGCAGGAGCCCTAGCCTACGGAGAAACCATGAGATGCTCATTCTCTGAAATAGGATTCTGCTTAGTTGAGTTTCCTTACCCCAGAGGGGGAATTTGGGATGTGTATTGTTTTTGGATGCCTCTGGTGTGAAGGTCGAAAGGAAAGAATTTAGACCTCGAACTGGAAAGGTTGGGTGTTACTGGGCCTCTGGGAGTTGTTTTAAAGTCAACAAAATCAAAGAGTTGCAGTTATGGTTGGGAAACGATTGGGCTAATTTTGAGTGCCTCCTTGATTTTTAATTTAGCTGCTTTATTGACAGAGTCATTTATTTTAATTTGTCTTACTCTCTTTAGCATTTGCAAATAATTCTTTAAGAAAGTCTTCTCTGCATGAAAAATAGAAAGGAGTGGCTTGAGCCGAGAATCTTCTCTCTGCCTCTATCCTTTCTTAGGAAACATTTGGATTCAATTTTACTTTTGGACCCTAAATTCCTAATTTTCAAAAACGATCTTCTTATTGGCATGTGATTTTGACTGTAAAAAAAGTAGCTTTATCCAAAATTTCCCACCCGAAATCAATTTTGTTTGAGAACCGTAAATAGGCAATTAAACCCTTTTACTTTTCCAGTGAGATTAAGCAGAGAATGTTCCAAAAAGTTCACACCATTGTTTTCATGTCTAAATGATCACCCAAAAAAGCCAAAAATCACATAAGCAACCTCTAAAATGATTTCAATCTAGAAGATGAAACAGAACAGTTTACTACTGATGGACATTTCTTTTAGTTATAATTGAATTCTTTTCCCTCAGAGTACCATGTAGAGGCTAATACTTTTCATAACTAAGCAACCTTTTCCTCATCTTTTTGTAGTTATTATTGATATTCCTTGACAATACCTCAACTATGAAGTCTGTAGTCTATCCCCTCGTGTAGTCATTAGTCTTCAATCTGGCCGATACATTTTAAGATAGGCCCATATCTGTAGATAATAAGTTTTAGCACAAAGAAAAACACAGCACTTCCATGATCTGCTGATACATGCAGATGTTCTATGCCTCAAAGATGATTATTTCATTATTGTTTAATTTGCTACAGAGTAAAAGTAAATAAATATTGTTGTTTTTATTTTTCTTTTGGCTATATTATATGGGAAGTAGAAATGTCAGTTCTGGGAGTGAAAACGTCACACTCCTGTTAACAGAGTTGTATTAGCAGCAAAGAACAATCTAGACAAACATTTTTGTAAACTATTTCATTAGAAAGGGAGGTCTCGAAAGTGAAAATAAATGTGTAAGTGCACACGAGAGAATTTTGAATGAGAATATGAATGTGGCATTGGCTTCATTTTCCTGGTAATTTAAAAGTGAATTCCCTTCTTGATTAAGGGCTGCATTTTGAAACCATCCACAGCTCTGAGAAAGATGGGGCTTTCTACTCTCACAAGCTGTCAAAGTCTCAGACAGGCACAGGGGGCAGTTCTACCCTGTTCTAGGGTCGCTATGAGTCAGTACTGACTTGATGGCAGTGTGTTTGGCTTGGAGGGTCTGGAGGTGTAACAAATACTGCTAACGTCCATCCCTGATCAATTATCTTGATGTTCTGAAACAGTCAATGCCACTGAGATTCAAAGGGACAGACATCTACACGAGCTAAGTTATGGCTTAGGGAAAGTGTGTGGTTATGTGTGTGGTCACATGTGTCTCTGTTTGTTTTTCTCGTCAGAGAAGATTGGGCTGAGTGATAGCTCAGGCCAGCCCAAGGGATTTCTAATCTTTAAGCCTGGAAGAGAGACAATCTTGGCTCAGAGAGATTGGAATGCAGATGACTACTGGAAATTGGACAAATTTTTAGAACATGGATATCTCTTAAAACAAACAAAAACTGTCTACACATGGGTATTATAAGTTACTTGTACGTCGAGCCTTCACAGAATGTTTTCTGCATAGGCTACCTGAATGGATAAGACAAGGTCCAACTAGCTTGCACTCAACAACTATAGAATATGATCATGTGAGGGGCAAAACATTCATGGATATATTCCATTATATTTTAATTCATTTTTTCAATGTATTTTTGAAGCTTCTCTGTATGTTTTAAAACAGAGATAGATAGATAGATAGATAGATAGATAGATAGATAGATAGATAGATAGATATAGATATAGATATAATCATACTGGCATAAAATGGATCTGTCAAAGATTTTAAGAATTCAAGAAACAGAATTAATTCATATATGCCAAAACAACATTCAAAATCAGGATAATAGTAGAATTATTTAATAAATAGTGTGATAGTAAGAATTTGAAAGTTAAAATTTACATTTGGTGTTATAGACATTGTAGTAAGGTTTTCTGACTTGAAAGTCAAGACTAGAAAAACTTAAACTCAGCTCTCACCTAATACTCCACTAACATGACTGTGGTAGTTATATAATTGTTAATTTGAGAGGATTACGAGGGAAGGATCTAGTCTGTCAATCGGATCATAGCCAATGAAACTTTTGTGTGGGCGTGGCCTTCTCCTGAGAATTCTGGGAGATCCGGTACTTCCTCCTTGGAGGCAGGAGACACTTCTCTCTCTCTGCCACACCCTGGGAGCCATTGCAGCTGACAAGACAGATGGACCCACCCTGATGCAGAGACCCCTGCCAGCGCTGAGATGTGTCCAATGACCCTGGATCCAAAGACGTTTTACCCACTGACCTGTGATCTTCTACATTCAGCGTCATTACATGTGTTTGGTGAGTCTGAAGAAGACTTTATTGATTGGTATCAGACATATGGGCTAATATCGGACTTAAGGACTTGATCTGGACTGGGCTGGGATGTTTTCTCAATGTTTCTCTTGTATATAAATCTCTTGCTTATACACATATGTGTGTCCGTGGATTTGTTTCTCTAGTCTACCCAGACTCACACAATGGCAGAAAAAGATGTACTAAGGCATAAGTGCACAACAACTCAGAGGAACCGAGAAAAGACCATGGCAAATAAGGAAGTGGTGCCAACATGCTCAGTTGGTGCTGACAGGGTGAAAAGTTGACACCTCCGACCTCAGTGGAAAGTGCTGAGCAACTGCTCACGTGTATCTGCAGTTCCCTAGGAGGCTTGGGTACGGGTACGGCTGGAAGCCAGAAAGAGAGCTTGTTGAAAACAGAAACTTGAATAAATTCTCCTCCAAGTTCACTCGATGCCCTCCCTCTCTCTATGAGGCTTGGTAACATCTCCTTCCTGTCAGAAGACTAGAAATGGATTTTCTGGAGATACAGAGCCATGTCTTTGACTGAAAACACCAGATATCTTTGATGCAGGGACATCTTACAGGCAGACTGGGGGACTTCACCCAAGTCTGCCTACTGAATGTTGAATTCTAACCTACACATCTTAGGCCACTCTGCTTTTGAAACCCTGGGGTCCTGATCTTTCTTTAAAAAAGAGAGTGGGAGATTCTTCTATGGGGAATTTGAGCAGCCAGCAAGAAAAGACCCGAAAACATTGGTATGATGAACAAGCCTGGTCAGGTCATCCCTTAAAATGAATACTACGTTGGCAAGCAAACAGTGTGTTCAACATTGCCCATCACTCTTACACTGGGGCAAAGATCTAAGGATCCCCAACTATGTGAGCAATATCTATAACTTGGATGATAGAGACCAAAATAAATAAATAGAAAGCAACAACCTTGAGGAAAAAGATCATGCAAGGAGATAAAAACATTAAAATAGAATTAGTTGTAAATAATATTACTAAACCTGAAAAAGATTTCATAAGCAAATATCCTGAATATATATATATATATATATATATATAGCAAAAAACTCTTAAATGGGTAAAGCAATAACATCTTAATGAAAAAAGTATGCTATTATTATGAGCTGTCTAGTTGATTCTGACTCATAGCTACCCAATAAACAGAATAGAATTGCCTCATAGGATTTTCCAAGCTGACATATTTATGAGAGCAAATCACGAGGTTTTTATTCTGTGAAGCCACTGGTGAGTTTGAACTGCCTGTTGACCTGTAGGTTAGCAATCTCGTGCTTTACTAATTGTGTAACCAGAGATCCTTGAAATGAGAATAGTGTGAAACAAAAATGGGATAAAATTATCCAACCCCCATACTGAACATTAAAAATATAAATTATTGTTAGATAATTGGAGTGTTTAGACACTAACGGTAAGGGATTATCTCAGACATAAGTCTAATAGTGATGAAAAATATGAGGTCCAATATCTAAAATTAGAGTTCTAGCTACAGAAGACAGAAAAAAAAAGTGAAAGAAAAAATCATCAAGAAATAATAAAATTCATGGGGCTGGGGAAAATTCTTTAGGATGGATGTGGTGATGATTGTCTAGTTCCCATTGATATCATTGAATGATTGGAAGATTCAATTGTGTGATATATGAATTACATGCCAATAAAACAGTTGAAAAAAAAAGATATGAAATTATTGAGAACTTGGACTATACAGAGAACTCGGTGTCGATATTGGAGGAAGGTTTGTTGACAACCTCTGATATGCAGATGAGACAATTTTACTCATTGAAAGTGATGAGGGATAGAAGCACATGCTGTTGAAGATCAAGGATTACTGCCTTCAGTTCAGATTACAACTTAATGTAAAAAAAAAACCAAAACACAAAATTGTCACAACCAGGCCAATAACTAACATTCTCAGAAAAAAGATTAAAGCCACCAAAGGCTTCACCTTCTTGGATCCTCAGTCAGTGCTCATGGAAAGCAGCAGTCAAGAGAGCAAATGAGGCATTGCATCGGGTAAATCTGCTGTGCAAGACCTCTTTAAAATGTTGAAAACAAGGCTGTTACCTTGAGCGCTAAGATGCACTTGACTCAAGCCATCATATTTCAATGCCTAATAAGCCTTCCTCCAATCAAATGCATATGCAAGTTGGACGTTGACTATGGAAAGTACCACGGACTACCAAGAGAACAAAAGCCTTTCTTGGAAGGAGTACAATCAGAATACTCCTTAGAGGCAAGGATGGTGAGACTTCATCTTAGGTATCACATATTTCAGACATGTTGTCAGGAGAGACTGTCCCTGGAAAAGGACATCATACTTGGTTAAGAAAAAGAGGAAGATCGCCTACAAAACAAGATGGATTGACCAATTGACCCAAACAATGGGCTCAAACAACAGTGATGATAGAGGTGGCTTGGGACAGGACCGTGTTTGGAACCAAGGGTACACCTACAGCAACTTGTTAGCATCATGGAAGATAAATATGTCATTGAAAGATACACCAGGTGCCCAGAAAAATAATGCTGTTACATGACATCTTCAAATACTAGTGGCAATGAGAAGAAACTTAGGATCCCAGAAAGAGAGAGCGAGAGAAAAATAGATCTTCTAGCAAAGATCATGATTGAAAGGGCTTGGAATCTGCAGTATGAGAAGTATTCCTTCAGTATTTTCAGGGAAAGACTTTAAAATTGTTAGAGATCATTTTAAAAAGCTACTTTCAAATTCACTCTACCAACTGAGAAAGTAAAATCAAGAACAAAGACGGAGGATCTAGGAAATCAGAGACTCCACTGAAGTGCACTGCACAATGAATGCCCATAGAGATGATGTGACAGATTTCTGTAGGTCGGTAACAGGCCATTCCCTTTTCCTCTTCCTCTTCCTCTTCCGCTACCTAGGCACACAAGGAGATTGTATTGACCAAACTTCCTTGTTACAAGAGTCATCTCAGGATTAAGTCATGTGATTAGAACCGAATTGTGTTATTTTCAGGCTACTGGTTTTAAAGCGTGAACATGCCTCTCCTGGATCTATCTGGCTAGACATAGATTATGGCTATGTCTTAATAGATGCTGAACTTGTGAGATAAAAGACACCTGGTTCTCTAAATGGAGGACAGGCATTTCCTAACCATGGGTCATCAGCTTGTATTGTTACATGAGAAAGAAATAAGCTTTGATGTTCACAATCGATTAATGATTTTTGTCTACCATAACTACAGAAATTAAACAACCAACAACCAGACCAATTGCCTTCAAGTTGATTCCAAGTGATGGAAACCCTGGATGGTAAAAAGGAAAATGGACACGAAAGCTGTGAATTGGCTTCAAAGGACAACCCATCCAGATTGGAGCAAGCCGGAAGGTTTGGAAGAGAAGCTTCCCAAGAAGATGAAACTGATAGAAAACTGGGTGTATTTGTGCACCGGGGAAAAGTTTGGGGGTGTATTAGTCATACTAACACAGGCAATGAAAGAAAACAAAAGCAAACCAAACATCATTGAATCCAGGGAGACCAAAATTTGTGCAAGATATAAAAATGCCAGTTTTCTGCCTCAGTTGTAAATAACATTTTTAAAAACCATGCCACCAAGTTGATTCTAACTTAGAGTGGCTCTACTATGTGGTCAGAGTAGAACAGCGCTCCGTTAGGTTTCAATCACTCATTTTCCAAAAGTTTTTCACCAGGTTTTTCCCCAAGACACCCCTATGTTGATTCAGATGTCCAGCCTTTCAGTTAAGCATGCAGACACATTCATTATTTGCACCACCCAGTTGTTAAAAAACTTTTAGGGGACATTAATAGATTGCTCTTATGTTCTTAAAAATTAAACTTTATTAGGATAAGAGAACTGGATCGAGAAAAAAAGTAACTTTGACATTTCCCTTCTTGAGAAGTCAATAGATAATTCCCTAAACAGAAAACAATATCAATTATTAAGCATAAAATATTAACAATAAAATATAAATATTTATGGAAGATACTTTTTAAAAATGAAAAAAAACAGGGGAAAACTCTGAGATATGGGAATATTGAGTGCTAGCAACCAGCAAGATGCATTATTGACTAAAGAAAAGCATCAGACTGGTTTGATTATCACTAAATATGGCAATCATTGCATAGAATGGAAACTGTCCTCAGGTATTTCTTGTGTACATAAGCCATGAAGAAATTGTTCTAACATAAAAGTTCCATTTTATATGGTTTAAAATCAGGAAATACTTATTCACTTTATATGCTGAGCAAATAGTTTGAGAACATGGAATACATGAAGGAGAATGTAGCATCAGGATTGGAGGACAGCATATAAACAACATGCAAGCTACCGATGATACAATCTTGCATGTTCAAAGTGAAGTGATTTTAAGCACTTACTGTAGACTGTCAAAGACTATATCATTCATATGGGCTACCACTTAACATAAAGAAAACAAAAATCCTCACAAGTGGACTAATGAGCAGTATTACGGGAAACAGAGAAAAAGCTGGAATTTTAGAGTTTCATTTTACGTGGGTCCACAAGGAATGCCTATGGCAGCAAAATGATATATTGCATTGGGCAGCTTGCTGCCGAAGACGTCTTCAAAATGTTAGAAAGCATGGTGATGCAAAGGCAATAGGAGTAGAATACTTTTCTTGCAAGGAAAATAACTCCCCCCACCCTTGGCAATTTATGGCCCAAACTGAAAGAGGAGAAGATAAGTGCCAATTGAAAAACTTCTTGGTGTGATTACTGAGCATTTTTACTTAAATACACAATAGATAGATCCCAATCCAAGAGAAGAAACATGTGGAACGAAATTCTGAATTATTACATCAGTGACTTACTGGAACCTTGGGGACTGGTGGAATATCAGAATGGATTGCCCTGAGATACTGCTGAAGGCTTGAAGTGAGATGACCACACAATGTCACCTTTAAACTGAACAACAGTTTAGGTCAACTACGAAAGAATGCTTGCCTTGGACCCTGCACTTTTGTAAAGAAGTAACTGTGCAGAAATAAATAGGAAACAGGGATTCTGAATTACCGAGAATTTCAGGGGACAAAAAGTCTAAGGGTGCTTAAGGTGCTAAAGGTGTGCTTACACAATATGAATAAAGATTGAAAAATATATGAAGAATGTAACATGTTACTGAATTGTACATGTTGGGGAAACGTGTTCAAAAGCAAATTTGTCACACTGAGGAAGAAGGGGCATCAGATTCAAGCCATGTACTTTTTAAAATCATTTAATTAGGGGCTCATATGACTCATCACAATCCATGCATACATCAATTGTGTAAAGCACGTTTGTACTTTCATTGCCCTCGTCATTCTCAAAACATTTGCTCTCCACTTAAGTCCCTGGCATCAGGTCCTCATTTTTTCCCCTCCCTCTCCACTCCCACCTCCCTCATGAGTCCTTGATAATTTATAAATTATTATTTTGTCATATCTTGCCCTGTCCGACGTCTCCCTTCACCCACTTTTCTGTTGTCTGTCCCCCAGGGAGGAGGTCACATATAGATCCTTGTAGTCGGTTCCCTCTTTCCAACCCACGTTCCCTCACACCACTGGTCCTGAAGGGATCATCTACCCTGGATTCCCTGTGTTTCCAGTTCCTATCTGTACCAGTGTACATCCTCTGGTCTAGCCAGGCTTGCAAGGTAGAATTCGGACCATGATAGGGATGTGGGAGTGGGGAGGAAGCATTTAGGAACTAGATGAAAGTTGTATTTTTAATCATTGCTACGTCGCACCCTGTCTGGCTCATCTCCTCTCTGAGACCCCTCTTTAAGGGGATCTCCAGTGGCCTATAATTCGGCTTTGGGTCTCCACTCCACACTCCCCCCATCATTCACTATGGCAAGATTTTTTGTTCTGATGATGCCTTATACCTGATCCCTTCGACACCTCGTGATCACACAGGCTGGTGTGCTTCTTCCACGTGGGCTTTGTTGCTTCTGAGCTAGATGGCCCGCTTGTTTACCTTCAAGCCTTTAAGGCCCCAGACACTATACCTTTTGATAGCCGGGCACCATCAGCTTTCTTCGCCACATTCAAGCCATGTATTTTTAATTGCCAAAAAGTTAGATAAGGAGTAAGGAAGACCTAAGAATTGATGCCTTGAAGTCTGTTTTTGGCAAAGATTATTGGATATACCATTGACTGCCAGAGGGGCGAACCCATCAGTCTTGGAAATAGTACAGCCAGAATGCTCTTGGAAGCCAGGATGATGAAACTGTGTCTCACATACGTTTGGCATGTTAGTTATCAAGAAGGAACTGTCCCTGGAGAAGAACATCATATTGGGTAAAAGCAGAGTGTCAGTAAAAATGGGGAAAGCCTTTTAATAAAAGGATTGACTCAGTGGGCTCAAACCTAGGACTTATTGTGAGGAGGGTGCAGGCCAGAGCACTGTTTTGTTCTTTTGTGTACAGGGTTGCTGTGTGGGGGAACTGACTCATGACCTTGACACATAACAACAACAGCAAGTAACTGACCTGTGCCTCTATTAGACAAGTAGGCATGGTCTTTTTTTTAATGAGTGTGAGGTTTTATGTTTTATATATTTTTAAAACTCTTTAGTGTGAATTAGGTGAAGATTAACAGAATAGGTCATTCATTTTATATTAACCACCTTGTACACATTTTGTTTCTTCTCATCTGTTGTAATCCATTCAACGTGCCTTCACTAATCCCACTTCCTCCCTTTGTTTCTTGTTTTCATTTCTCCTACCTTCCTAATCCTCCTGAATTTTGACCTTGGGTAAATTCTGTTCTTTGGATCTCATCCGGTTGACTATTCTAAAGTGTGTACATCACTAGTGTTACTGTTGCTCTTACAGACCTGTGTATCCTTTAGCTGAAAACTGAGCTATCAGGTGAGTTCTTTCCCCAACCTGATGGGTGACTACGATGATTTTGAGACTTGTTCCACATTTTACTCTCACTCTATCCAAAATCGTCTACTGTGTTCCCTGTCAATGCAGTAGGTACTGGTAGCCTGGCAGCATCTAGTTCTTCTTGTTTCAGGGTTGTGGGAATTGATGTCATTTACAGGGCATATCAGTCCATTGGATTAATAGTTTCCATGCATTTTCTATTTCATTCATTCTTTCTTCCTTCAGACAGGTAACTCCAACTGCAGACAGTGTAAAATATGAAAATAAAAATAATTGATAAATTATCAAGTGTTCATGAGGGTGAGTGGGTGGGGGAGAGAGGGGTTAAAAGAGGAGATGATAAGGCTCAAGTAGAAAGAAAATGTTTTAGAAATGATGATGGCAACATATGTATGTACCAATGTGCTTGATACAATTGATATTATAAGAGCTGTAAGAGCCCCCAATAAAGTAATTTATTAAAATAAAAGAACCTAATTGTAAAAGCTATGATACAATTTGACCAGATCATTAACATATAGTTAGTGAAGAAATAAAGAATAATAAAATTGTGATTGTTATAAAACATACAAATGCTTGTGGACAAAGTAATGCGCACAAACTTTAGATGAATTATTTTAGTGTTAAAATATGAAAAAATCTAATTTTTTCTTTAAAAGTTTCTTTAATGTTTACAAATGAGAACTGAAATTTAAATTTTCCTCTGTACCACTTGCTTCCATTTAGACAAGACATAGCTTTTTCAAACCTTAATTTTTACATCTGAAAATAATAAAGTTAATAATATCTACTCACCCACTTCACAACATTTTCATGAGCATTCAATGATATACTGTATATGAAATCACTTGGAATCTGTAAATATTTTATGACGATGTGGGGTTGTTATTATCATCATCAACACTATTGAGAGCCCTGCTTTGGCAGGATGTTTCCTTCTCCCCACACAGACAGAGCTTTATCTTCCTGCCTCCATATGTGACACATTATAAGTTACTTGAGCTCAAGGTCAGTTTTTAACTTTGGCTTCAGAGAGAAACGATGGAATAAACCAAAGATCAATGTGAATATTTTCCAAGGAAATCATCCAAAAAGAATACCCAGGGAGGGATGGAAAGTATTCTTAGGACCCCACAGGAAGAACAAGCCATTTCCTGATAGCTCTGGGCTTCTCCAATAGCTAAGCCGTCCTTCACTGGGAAAGACCAGTTCCTTGATCACCTCCTGTCCCATATCATTTCATCTGTCTTTTACTTCAAAAGCAGACAGTAATGAAAAAAAGGGATCACAATGGAAAATACACTGAAGATCAAATATTAATTCTGCTCATGTATTAAAGCCCAAAAGTATTGATAATGTTTTAATTTGGGAAACTCCACTGCATCCATTAATTAAATCTTAGACAAAATAATTTAGAAATATTACTATTTGAAGTTCTAGTGTTGTCTAAGACTATTAAAATTCCTAATTTCTCACTTCAGTAACGTGAACATTAATGTGAGCATGTATTCTATTGTGTCATTATTTATGAATAATAATACTTTCATGGAATGAATTTTGATACTATGTTTTTATATTAAACATACTTTTAAGGCAATTATGGATTCTTATACATTCATAATAATACAGAGATCCAATGTCTTTTGCTCCATTTCTTCCAACAATAGTAATTTGCAAACCTTTAATATGATAGCAAAACCAGGGTATTGACATCGATACGTTCCACTAATCTTCATCAGATTTTCCCAGTTTAAATGGTATTTATTCTGTGTACATATTTTTAGTTCGACACATCTGTACCACACATGTAAATTGTAATATCCTCCACCACAACAAGGATATAGACATAGTCCATTTTGTCACAAACAGTATCCTTTTTGCTGTATGAATTTTCTTCCTTTCCTCCCTGTATTTAACATCTGGCAGCCATTTATCTATTCTTCATATCCATTAGTTTTGCCAACTTAAAACTGTTACGTAAATAGAATTTTACCCTACACAGAATTTGATGATGACTTTTTTTTCACGTAGCCTATTTCTCTGATGACTTGACTATGCTTGCAAGTGGCTGTGTGTAATAAAGTTGTTGTAACACTTCTTTCTTTGCATGTTCGTAACAGCCTGAGATATGTTACATATCACAAAACACACGTTGTAAACATATGCAATTCATTTATTTTGCTACACTTTCTTCTCATTGTGAACCTAAGTGCAATAGCATAAGCAGTGGCCTTCTAACTCCAAGGTCGGTGGTGCACACCTACCAGTCGCTGCACAGCTCAAGAAAGGCCAGGCTGTCTGCTCTCCTAAAGAATTAGTCTTAGAACCATATCGGATCAGTTCTATTCTGTTTGATAGGGTCACTTGAGTCAGTAGTGACTTGATGGCAGTAATTTTTATTCCTTATTGTACCCACTCCAATGAAGAGTATTCCAGTAGAATATGACCATTTTTGAATAATAGCATAAATATCATAACCAAGTAACATTTTATAGAAGATATATATATTTATAAGTTGGACCATCCGATTTTGGGGGATACTGTAGTTTGGGGGCAATATGTATTGGGGATTCACTGGAGGCTCATCCCATGTGGTGACCCTGTACATGGATTGTGAGCTAATACTGTATTTCTGATGGTCATTGCTGATAGATTCTTGCTTGGTGTATGCACTAGACTTGTATGTATGTTGTTGTTGCTGTTGTTGTTAGATGCCATCAAGTCAGTTCTGACCCAATTCACAACAAAACAACACACTGCATGGTCCTGTACCATCCTCAGAATTTTTCCTGTGCTTAGTCCCCTGATTGAAGCGATTGTGTCAGTACATCTCATTGAGGATCCTCCACTTTACACCATCCTTCTAATTTACTAGCATGATGACCTTCTCCAAGGACAGGTCTCTCTTAACAGGTCCAAAGTGCAAATGAGACAGAGTCACTCCATCCTTGCCTTTAAGGAGCACTTTAGACGTAGTTCTTCGAGACACATATTTGCCTGTCCTTGTGGTAGTACAGGGTATTTTCAGTATCTTTGCCAGCACCTCCATTCAAGCACATCAATCCTTCTTTGGGCTGCTTTATTCAATGCCTAATTTTCATATGCATATGAAGCAGTTGAAAATACCATGGCTTGGACCAGCTGCAACTTAATCTTTAAAGTGACTTCCTTACTTTCCAACATTCTAAAGAGGTCTTGTGCAGCAGATTTACCTACTTCCACTCATGTTTTGATCTCTTGACTGCTGCTTCCATGAGCACTGATTGTGGATCAAGGCAAGACAACCTCCTAGATGGCTTCCACCTTTTCACCATTCATCTTATATTACTTATTGATCCAGCTGTAAAGAATTTTGTCTTCTTTAGATTAAATTGTAATCTGTACAGAGGCTACTTGGTATACTAAGATCCTTGATCTTCATCACCAAATGCTTCACGTCGTCCTCATTTTCAGCGAGCAAGTTTGGGTCATTTGCATATCACAGGTTGTTAATAGACCTTCCTCCAATTCTGACCTTCCTCACATTCTTCATATTATTCAGTTTCTCTGGTGGGTTTCTCAGCTTTTAGGTGGAATAAGTATGGGAGAGGATGCAACCCTGTCACACACATTTCCTGATTTTGAACCATGTGGTATTCCCTTGTTCTTTTTACACAACTGCCTCTAGATCCATGTACAAGTTCTACATGAGCGCAATCAAGTGTCCTGGAATTCTTATTCTTCCCAAGGTTGTCCATACTTCGTTATGACCCACACAGTCAAATGCCATGGCATAGTCAATAAAACATAAGCAAACATGTTTTTGACATTCTCTTCTTTGAGTCAAGATTAATCTTTCATCATCAGTTATATCTTTGTTCTACATCCTCTTCTGAATCCTTGAACCCTTGGCAGCTCTCTCTCAATGTACAGCTGCAACCATTGTTGGGTGGTCTTCAGAACAATTTTACTTATATGTAATATCAATTATGTTATACAAATCTGAGTATTCTGTTGGGTCACCTTTCTTTGGAATGGGCAGACATATGGATCTCTTCCAGGAAGTTGGCCAAGTAACCATTTCCAAATTTCCTGTCATAGACTAGTAAATACATCCAGCCCTTCATCAACCCGTTGAAACATTTCATTTGGTATTCCATTAAGTTCTGCAATCTTGTTTTAAGCTAATGTTTTCAATGCACCTTGAACCTCTTCTTTTAGTATCATTGTTTCTTGTTCATATTCTACCTCATGAAATGGTGGAACGCCAACTAATTCTTTTTGCTACAGTGACTCAGTGTATTTTTCCATGTTCTGATGCTTTGTGCATCATTCAATATTATTCCCACAAGATCTTTCAATTTTTGCAACTCAACGCTTGATATTTTTCTTGAGTTATTTTAGCTCAGAATATGCTGAGCATGTTCTTCCCTTTTCATTTTCTAATTCTGAGTTTTGCACAGTACATTACATTATTTTACCTTGTCTTCCTGAGCTACCCTTTGACATTTTCTATTTAGTATGTTGTGTTCATCATCTTCCATTTGCTTTAGCTACTCTAGGTTTAAAAGTAAGTTTCAGAGTCTCTTTTGACATCCACTTTGATCTTTTCTGTCTTTCATGTCTTTTTAATGACTGTTTGCTTTCTTCATGAACAATATTCTTTATATCCTCCCATGGCTCACCAGGTCTTCTGTCATTAGTGTTCAGCGCACAAAATCTGTTCTTGGGATGTTCTGGAAATTCAGGTGGGATAGACTCAAGGTTTAATTTTTGGCTCTCAGTGACTTGTGTTAATTTTCTGAAGTTTGAACCTGAAATTACATATAAGCAATTATCTGTTCCACAGTCAGACCCTGGCCTGGTTTTAGCTGTTGATAAGGAACTTCTTCATAATCTCTTCCCACAGATTTTTTCAATGTGATTTCTGTGTATTCTATCTGGAGAAGTCTATGGATATAATTGCCTGTTGTGTTTGGAAAAATTCTATTTGCTATGAGCAAGTCATTGGTCTTGAAAAATTGTATCATGTGATCTCCAGCTTCATTACTATCAGCAAGATCATATTTTCTAACTTTTGTTCCTTCCTCTTTGTCCAGTTTTTGTATTTTGATCACCAATAATTATCAATGTATCTTAACTGTATGTTTGATTAATTTCATAGGAAAGAGGTTGGTAATATTCTTCAGTTTCTTCATCCCTACCTTTGTTATTGGTTCATAAATTTGCATAATAGTTCCATTGATTGAATTAACTTGATAATGGATAGATATCATATTATAGACAGCGTATTTCAAGATTTATTTTACAATGTCCTTTATGACAATATGTACAATGTTATTCCCCTTGATTGTATCATTTCTGGCATAATAAATCATTTGATTTTCTGATCCAAAATGGCCAATAACTGTCCATTTCAGCACACTAAATGCCTAGAAAACCCATCTTAAGGTATTCCATTTAACTGTTCACAATTTCCAATTTTCCTAGATTCATACTTCACACATTCCATTTCTGATCATTAGCAGATTTTTTGCACTTTTTCTTCTATAAGCTAATGAAGATCCTGAAGACTTTAATCCCACAGGCTTTACCCACTCATGCCACCATGGTCACCTTTACTGTGGGAAAGCCTCTCCTCCGCAGTCACATTTCCCATGTCCTCTGACCAGGGTCTGCCCTCTCGCACTGTCCCCAACAATGTTCTGTTCACATTCATTTGGCCTTTACTATCTGACAATATTTAGATGTTAAGCATAAGACTTTCAATTACTACTTCCTCCGAAGTGAGCAGCAAATTCCGTATTTGTGGTCTATTTCACAGCATCCAGATCTTTAGGGATCACCTTTTTTTAAAATTGTTTTATTAGAGGCTCATACAAATCTTATCACAATCCATATATACATCAATTGTATCAAACACATTTGTACATTCGGTGCCCTCATCATTCTCAAAACATTTGCTCTCCACCTAAGCCCTTGGCATCAGCTCCTCATTTTCCCCTCCCTCCTTGCTGCCCCTCCCTCATGAACCCTTGACAATTTATAAATTATTATTTTGTCATATCTTGCCCTGTCCAAAGTCTCCCCTCACCCACTCTTCTGTTGTCCATCCCCCAGGGTTGAGGTCAAATGTAGATCCTTATAATTGGTTCCCCCTTTCCAACCCACCCTGCCTCTGCCCTCCCAGTATCACCACTCACACCACTGGTCCTGAAGGGATCATCCACCCTGGATTCCCTGTGTTTCCAGTTCTTATCTGTACCAGTGTACATCCTCTGGTCTAGCCAGATTTGTAAGGTAGAATTGGGATCATGATAGTGGGGGAGGGAGGAGGAAGCATTTAGGAACTAGAGGAAAGTTGTATGTTTCATCACTGCTACACTGCACCCTGACTGGCTTGTCTCCTCCCTGAGACGCTTCTGTAAGGTGATGTCCAGTGGCCTACAAATGGGCTTTGGGTGAGGGCAACAGTCCATCATAAGAAATCCTTTTGCTAAGACTAGGGATTACCTATAAGCACACACACAAAATCCATTCATATGTCTAAGGTTCATGCAGACCTCCTCTGATTTTACAAGGAAGAAAGGGAATAAAACGCAACATCAGAGCAAGGCCAAGTCCATTGACACAGAAGGCAGACTGTCCTCCGTTCTCTAGCCTAACTAATTCGGACACCAGCTGTCCCTCCCATGGCATGATCCACTTTGATGTCTGGGTTGGAAATGAACTGCAGAACCCACAGGTGAGCTTTACCAGTACAGGGATTATTAGGGACATTTGCCAGCAACAATTCTGGATAAAAAAATGCTCAGGATACAGTGTTTTTTTTTTCAAGTCAGACATCCCTCTTCTCAGCCATGCCTGGAGGCACACCTTTTGGTGCTTGATCTCCCAGTCACATGGCCCCTTGGCCTTTGCTCTGCACTGGCAAGATTACAACTCCTTCAGCACTGCTAATGAAAGAACAATCGACCCTTCAATGTGCTATAAATCTCACTCTGAAGGTGCTCTGCTCTAGCTCCATGGATCAGCAAACCTAGGTACCCCCCTGAGGGCCCGATGCACTCCGTTCTGCAAGCAAGTGTTCTCCCAAAAACCCCTCAGCTTTCCTTTCTCTGTGAGTTGGTAAACCTGCTGCCTGGTCTGGTGCTCTGGCTCCTAATTTTGCTATTGTCACACCTCTGACATTCCTCTGGGGTCACAACTTTTGGTATTCTGGATCTAGGAGGTTCAGAGCACAAGGGCCTCAGGGTCCAAAGGACATACTCCGATCCTGACTTATTTCCTGATGGCAGTGAAGCTACCCCCACCCCCCCTCCGCCCGTCCCCACTCCTTCTACTACTGAGATGCTGAAATGGCTCATTTTAAACCTAACAGAAAGGCAAATTCGTGAATCTTCATGTTAATGTCTGTTCAGTTCACTAATTTCACTAGTCATTTGGTGTCAGTTATAAAGATTCTGAACACAAGAGTCATATCAAGGAATTCACTGCCCCACCATGAACAAATGAGACAAAAGAGGGATGGATGACTTTGAACTCTCGTGCTGGGGATGAATATTGAGTGTGCTGCCAGAAGAACAAATCGATTCATCTTGAAAGGAGTATAGCCAGCGTGCTTGTTGGAAGCAACAATGGTGACACTTCACCTCGTGTACTTTGGACCTGTTATCGGGATTGTCCAGTCCCCGGAGAAGAACAGCACGCTTGCTAAAGAGGGCCAGCAAAAAGGAGAAAGCCTTTCCATGAGATGGGCTGACTTAATGGCTGCAACAATGAGCTGCCATTTTGTCAATGGAAGAGTGGAAAATTCTTGCAGGTAAGAGAAATGGAAACTTTGCCTTCAGAGTGTGGAGGCCCAGATGGAATAGATGCCATGAAAGAGTGGCTTCACATTAATGAACATTTCTATGATTTTTTGTAAAGTTGATCCAGCAGAATCCAGAGGAAGTTGAACAAGGGATTTCATTGCTGAAGTTAGATGAATCTTGTCTGACTTCAGAAAATACTAAAGATGGATTTACTAGTGTTTTATTGACAGTGCCAATGAATTTAACTGTGTGGCTCAAAACAAACTGCATTAGTCTGGGTAACCTAAGGAAACAAATCCACAGAAAATCATATGTATATAAGAGAGTGTTTTCTATAAAGGGTAAGTGCACATCAAGAAAACATCCCAGCTCAGTGCTGCCCAAACCCATAAGCCCAACATTAGTCCATATGTCTGAAACCAATGTACAAAGTCCTCCTCCATCTCACAAAACACACATTATGACGCTGACTGCAGGAGGAAAGACGAATCAGTGAGCCTGCAAGCATCTCAGTGCTGGCAGGGGGCTCCACATGGGTGCTCCAGCACCAAGGTTGCATCAGGATAGGTCCATGCGGCTTCTCCTCAGGGGTGTCTGGCAGGAAGTGAGCCTTGCCAGCTGAAGCAGGGAACTGGCTAGGGCAACTGCATCCTGGTCCAACTATCAGAAAGCACAGTAAACTTTAATAATCTCACAAACTGTGGATACATTGCAAAATGGGGAATTACAGGACACTCAATTGTGTTTATATGGAAGCTGTACATAGACCAAGAGGAAGGGTTTAAACAGAACATGGTCTAAAAACAGGAAAGGTGTATGTCAGGGAGGTATCTTTTCATCATACTCGTTTAATCTGCATGATTAGCAAATGATCAGAAAAACTGTAACAAAAAGTGTATGTCATCAAGATCGGAAGGCTCATTAACAATTGATGACTTGCAGATGACAGAACCTTGACTGCCGAAAACCAAGACTTGAAGCACTGAGTGATGAAGGCCCAAGACTACAACCTTTTGTATCGACTACAATTTAATATGAAGAAAACGGAACCCTTCACAAAGGGTACAGCAAAGAATATCATGATTAATAGAAAAAAAATCAAGTTGTCAAGGATTTCTTTTTAATTTGATCCATGGAAACCATAGTCAAAAAGTGAAACCACCTATAGCATTGGACAAATATGCTGCCAAAGACCCCTCAATTTTTAAAGAGCAAAGTTTTCCTTTTCAGGGCTAAATGAATTTGAGCCAAGGCCTGGGATTGCTCTTTGTTTCACATGCATTTGAAATATGGACAATAACTACAGAATAGTTTGATGCCTTGTTATTTTCATGCTAATGAAGAGTATTGAAATTACCAAGAGCTGCTAGAAGTGCAAACCTGTCTGTTTTGAGGAAGCGCAGCCAGAATGTTCCCTAGAATCAAAGATTTTCAGGCTTTGACGATCCTGTACTTTGCGCAGGTTGTCAGGAGAGAGAGCCTCTACATCACGCTTGGGAAAGCCGAGAGTCAGGCTGGATGGGCACGTGGGCTGCAACAGCGAGCTGCCACACAGCATGGTGGGGAGGGTGCAACCTGGCATTGTTCCTTTCCATTTTCCAAAGGCTCTTGAGGAGCTCTTCATGGGCATATAGTTTGAAAATCTTTCCTCCCTTTCTGTGACTGGCTTATTTTTATTTTCTTATGGTAGCCACTGCACTACAACGACAACAAAACAGACCAAACCCTTTTTGTTGTGAATTAGGTGAATGTCTACAAAGCAGATCACTTTTCTAGTCAGCAACTGATAAGACATTTTGTTTCATGTCATTGATTGCGACACCTAGAGCTTACTGATTACGTTTCCTCCCTGTGAAAGACAAATTTAAAAATCGATATTGTTTTATTTACTTATTTTTATTGTCTTCTCTGACTTTTTGATGTTGTAACTAAGAGGTCATTGCTTATTCAAGGGTCACAGAGATGTTCTTCTTAGGGGTTAATCGTTTGACCTACAAAACCATATTGATGTAATTTTTGTACCTTGTGTAATATGAATGTACAACTCATTTATTTTGCATGTGGATAACCATTATCCCAGTGGCTTTTTTGGATCTGTGGATTGCTTGGAGAACAATGGTCATCTTTAGTGGTAAGAACAATGCAGGAGATCACATGATAGAATTTGTCAAAAACAATAAATGTTCATCTTAATACTTGTTTTAAACATCACAAACTATGACTATCCACATAAAACTAGATGGTTTTCAGAGAAATGAAATCAACTACATTTTAAGGACGAGATGGCGAGAAGCCCAATATCATCAATCAAGACACTGTTGACAGCTAAGTGGAACAGATAATTAATTGCTCATGTGTACATTCAAATTGAAGGTGAAAAAAAAATTCCAAAGTCCAGGGAGGCCAAAGATAAGCATTGAATACATCCTATCTGAATTGTGAGACTATCTCAAGATTTGATGTACTAATTGCAAAAGACCAGAACAATTATGAGAGTCCATCAAAAAAAATCTTATATGTAGAAAGAAAAGGTCACTTAAAAACAGGAAAGAACAAAATAAATGTGAAAATAGTCAAGGAAAATTGCTCTTGAGCACAGAAGAGTTAAAGCAAAGAAATGTTGAAGAAAAGAGTCAAGCAAAATCATTTAACTAGTGACTCAAGAAGACAAGAAAAAGTATTACAGGTAATGGCCAAACCAGGTTTAGAAAATCAAGAGGGAAAAATAAAGGCTAGTAATTTGGGGCTGAAAGAAGTGAAGAAGATTTGAACTTCAAATTGCAATGTTGAAGGATACTGTCGGCAAAAAGTTGAATGATGCAGAAATCATCAAAGGACGATAGAGAGAATACACAGAGTTCGTATACCAAAAATACTTGGTTGATGTTTCACGATTTCGGGAGATAGGACATGATCAGGAACCATTGGTACTGAAATAAGTACAAGCTGTGCAGAAGGCATTAATGTAAATTAGGCCTCCAGAAAATGGAATAGCAATCGAGATGCTTCAGTAAGCTAAGGCAATGTTGAAGTACTGCCTCATGCATGACAAGAAATTTGGAAGATAGTTCCCTGCTCAACTAACTAGAAGAGATCCATATTTTGCCCAATTCTAAAGAAAGGTTATCCAACTGTGGGAATTTTCAAACAATTTCATAAATACTTCATGCCAGCATACGTTTACCCAGGTAATTCAGAACAATTGTACCTACGTAGGGGCATTGAGCTGTCAGAAATTCCAGCCAGAGTCCCAGGAGTGCATGAAATGCTGTTAGTTGTTCAGTTCCAACTCATAGTGAGCCTATGTGCAACAGAAGAAAACACTGCTGGGTCCTGCACCATCCTACTGTGAGGCTTGAGTCTATGTTGCAGTCACGGTGACAATCCATCTCCTTGTAGGTCTTCTTCTCTGCTCTTCCAGCATGATGTCCTTTCCCGATGAGTGGTCTTTCTTAGAAATGTATCAAACTTATATGTTTGGAGAACAAAAAAGGTGTCTGAAGGGGTAAAGTCAGTCTGTATTGTGGGTCGGGTAAGGTTTCCCAGTGAAATTCTCATAGTATACCCTCTGCTATACTCTTGAAGAATGGTTAGGTACGTTGGCCTGTTGTGGGGGAAAAAATACCTTGGTACATCGCTTTTAATCACCAAAGCAATTTTCCATTTTCTTAATACTTTTTCATAATAAGCCCTTATGATAGTCCTCTGTCCTTCAAGATTAAACTTTGGAATTCCTAGAAATAGTCACAGTAACTTTTTGATCTGATCTTTCTTGTCTTGAATTTAATTTGCCCACCACATTCCCTGGACGTTCCTATTTGATTGAAGAGTAACTATCTGAGGATAGTCCTATTTCAAATCCATCCCCATTTAGCATTTGTCCCATAAATCATCTTCATTAGATTTGCTCTTGCTTAAGGAACTACTGGCTAGATCTTCATGAAGTGCTTTTGGCACTCTTCCAGCCCAAAGCTTGCCAAGGACAAGATGCCAATGACATTGGCCGGCCATGTAAGAACCTAAATCCAATAGCTATCCTGTCAATGGTAATTCTATGATCTTCTACTATTTTCGGAACTTCATCCTTAAGTTATTCACTCATCGTGGTTGATAGTCATCCCATTCTTGGCTTTCTTTCCAAACTTCCTAAAAATGCATGATTCACCTCAACCTGTGGGTCGTGACCCCTTTTGGGGTCAAATGACCCTTTCACAGGGGTCACCCAATTCATAACAGTAGCAGAATTACAATTATGAAGTAGCAACAAAAATAATGTTATGGTTTGGGGGTCACCACAATATGAGGAACTGTATTAAAGGGTTGTGGCATTAGGAAGGTTGAGAACCACTGGTCTATAGTGTCCTTTCATGTGGGGAAGCTTTACCACAAAAATTTCAATGATTTAGAGTACTGTAACTTGAATTTCATTTTAAAGTTTATTTTAGTCCTGATTTCAAACTTGTTTTGTTAATAGCACAAAAATAATACATTTTCAGTTTCTGAATTAAATTTGCCCATCGAATTCTCTTGTAGTTACTGTGTTTACAACATATTTATTACCTAGATAACTGGCCTATAGTCATCTTCTGGCTCCATAGACATTTTTAAGGCCATTTAAAAAATATTTTTGCAAAGATTGCCCTCAACAATGTGCATGATCACCCAGAACTCAAAGAAGATTTCCTTGCACACTGGGACAAAACGAACCAAGTGGGGAACAGTAGAGTCTCCCACATATCTGGGATTGCTGTTACTACTTAATAAAGCTTTCACCCAACTCTTTGTTAGACACCCTTTGAAACAATTTTTTCAAATGTCTAATACAGTTGTTTGATACAAGTGTTTTAACATCTTTGTCTTACTAGTTCAATGATCGAACTTTCTCAAGGATGGCTTCTGAAGTTGTATGCCACTGTGGATGTCTATTTCCGGTTTATTTGTATGCCTTGCTATTTTATCTTATTAAAATGAGACATGGAAATGCTATAATGTATAACTTTAGAAAACAGGTTCTCTCCCTTTCCCATATTTACTGTCTTTTGTTTTGTAACAAATTCCAAGACTGCTCATTAGAATAATTAGCTTCACCACAGCTCCTCTTGTAGGCTGTGCTTCTGCTTTGGTGTGGTTGCTGAATTCTCTTCTCTCAAGTTGCTCTCAGCTAGTGTTTTGACAAGTATTTTCTTGAATTCCAGAAACCGAAGCCTAGCAAAACAATTAAATGGACCAAGAAGCAAAACAAAACAAAATAACTAACAAAACAAAACAAAAACCTCCCTCAGATTTTGAGATGCACACTCTACTAGTGCATTTCTTTAATTTTTAATCAGGTTTGAATGAACCTAAAGATAGCGTCGAATAGAAAGGCTAGGGTTTGCTGAGCATGATCTTTGCCCCGGCACCTGTGTTTTCTGAGTTCACCTTTTTACCCAGGTATTTTCAATTCCCCGAT
The DNA here is from genome assembly GCF_000313985.2 of Echinops telfairi. Classification (NCBI taxonomy): domain Eukaryota; kingdom Metazoa; phylum Chordata; class Mammalia; order Afrosoricida; family Tenrecidae; genus Echinops; species Echinops telfairi. The sequence continues at coordinate 87,433,695 of NW_022103906.1, read as the reverse complement.
GACCCAAAGCAACCCCACAGCTTTCCTCCTCGGCTGGATCACTAAGTACACTCAGCCCGACTCGTTTAATCCAGCCACCTTCACTTTAAACACTTACCATACGGTGTTTTTGAGCAATAACCGGAAACGCTTCCTCTCTAAGTGAGCTCTGAGATATGAGCTCTTAGCTTTAACCCTTCCAATGTCTCCCCACAACCTCCCGTGTTAAAATGGGAACCACAGTAATTGGCAAACGAAATCGGATCTTTTCCCTCCAGAATCAGGGAAGGAGGCCCCAAGAGGCTCTTCTCCAGACATCCTGAGATCCCAGGAGGATAGGGGTCTACACAAGGTAAGACGACAGGAACTTTCTGATTGTGTTCAGTTTCCTTTTTAGTCATTCAATATCTACTTAGTTGCTGTACGCTTTTGACTATTTTCCTTAGATTTGACCTTGTGGTTCTGACAGTTTCTGCTAGATTTTCTATGAAGGTATTGGAAAAGGAGTTTTATTCTGCTATTGTACAGTTTTTGTTTAATTTTTGTTATATATACATATATATATAAATTGATGCCTATCAAGTTGATTGGAACTCACAGTGGTGACCCTGTAGGACCGAGTAGGCCTGTCCCTGTGGGTTTCTGAGACTTTAACTCTTTATGGGAACAGAAAGTTGCCTCCTTCTCTCTTAACCTCCTGATGGTTTCAAATGGGCACTTGATGTTAGCAACCCAGGCCTCATTACTATGCCACGAGCGCTCTGCTCCTATTTGAATTTTAGTAAGTTATAAATAATTTTAAAATATCTGCTTTTTCATCACCCTGTACATTTTTTATACATTGCTTTATTTAAATATGAAAGCGTATGCCCCAGAAGACCAGGGCCCCAGGGGACAAAATTGCAAACCATGCACTGAAAGGACCAGAGCGAAGGCAGCGTTGACTCCAACTCATAGTGACTCAAGAGCAGAGGGTCACCCCCCTTTGATTTCCAAGACAGTAGAGCTTAATGGGAAGAGGCAACTGTATCTTTCCCCAAAAGAATGTATAAAATGTGTCAAAAGGCAAATCGATACCAGACTCTTCTGTTTTTCTGGCTGATCATCTTATGTCCTGGAGCTTCCATATTCTCTACTCCTCAGATGGGGGCAAATACAGGTAATGTACTCATCTGTCACATGTTCGGTTTTCACGTCATATGAATACATCTCTCATGATGACTGTTTTCCTTCCGGTCTTCTCTTGCTTCCCATCTCACTCTCTTCTGAAGATAATTAATAAGGGTGCTTAAGGAATATTCTAAGTATAGAAAGTTTAAGAACAACCACTGACACTACTATTTTAAAGAAAGTATTTTTCTTTAAATAATTTCTTTAAAAAATAATTTTCTCCCTGAAAATGATTGTGAATTGACTAAAGGCAGTGGTTCTCAACCTTCCTAATGCTGCGACCCTTTCATACAGTTCCTCATGCTGTGGTGACCCTCCGCCATAAAATTATTTTCATTGCTACTTCATCACTGTAATTCAGCTACTGTTACGAATCAGGTGACCCCTGTGAAAGGGTCATTCAACCCTCAAAGGGGTTGCGACCCACAGGTTGAAAACCGCTGACCAAAGAGACTGTAGAATTTCATCTGTGTAAATATGTATTGCATGGCATAGAAAGAGGGAAATTTTTTTTCTGTGAGATAGAAGAAAAACAAAGGGAAAACATTGTCAGTAAGCAATCTTTGATCAACACAAAGTGGAGTTGAAATCCAGAGGCTCACAATATTTTGAATTCTTTCAATTCCAAAGCAAGTGATTTTCCTATAGAGAGAGGGAGAGGCTTTGTGATAGCTTTATGATTCATGATTGTGCTGGTAGCGATGAAGGTGGAGGAGGAGGAGAAAGAATAGGGGTGACAGAAAGAGAGGCCCAGATGACAGGGATGGGAAAACTTAGTCATCATATACTTGCCGTCCAGTGCCTGGGCGTCCTGGTGGCATGACGGTTAAGTGCTCAAAAGTTCTCAGTTTCCACCCATCAGTGGCTCTGTGGGAGGAAAAGCCCCGGTTGTCTGTGCTCTCTTAAAGAATACAGCTTCGGAAACCGAGAAGTAGTTCTACTCTGTCCTATGTGGTAACTGTGAGGCAGAATTGACAAGACACAAAAACCATGAATATCTACTGTTTATAGGATATTTCCCCCTTGATGAATCTAAGTCCTTTTGTCCCTCCCCCCACTCAGTTATTCATTTCCTTTCGTTCTATTCATGCATCTGTGCAGGGCATTCCAGCCAATATAAAATATGGTTCAGGCCTACGTCTCCTTGGATTGCCTCCGGGCTCTTCAGTAATTTGTGAGAAGTCCTGATGGCACGGTGGTGCTGCCTTGGGCTACTAAGGGCCATGTCAGCAGTTCAAAGCACCAGTGGCGTCCAGGAGAGAGATGTGGCTTTCTACTCCCACCAAGAGTTAGAGGCCTAAAATCACTGGGGACGTGCAATGGAGCGGCAGGGAAGCAGAGCAAGGAGGTCCCAAGGGAAGACAAATGATGGACGCTGGGGCCAGGACGTGGCACCC
>NW_022103906.1:87420246-87428973 GCF_000313985.2 Echinops telfairi | reverse complement strand
AATTGTACAATTCTAATGGACGTGATTGCAATGTGGAATGATATGATATATGTACTAAATCGTAGCTAATTAAAAAAAAAAAAAAGCTTCTCCAAGAGGATGGGGCAGTTGACAATCAAGCAGAAGGTGCCTGGGGATTGCATAAATATAGGGTATTTTGGAAATCTTACCAGAAGAGACTAATCTTTAGTAAAGAACATCATGATCAGGAAAGCCCCAAATTCATTTGCAGGGTCCAAACGTGGATAAACCCCCCGGTGAGTGCCCTCTGATCTTAATTGAGGGATATGAATAGCCCTGTTAACAGACAGGGATCGACAGATTGTGGTAGACATGGGTCAAAATATATTAACTTATAATTTGATCTCCGTTTTCAGCCATTTTAAAGCTGTTTCCATACAAAAAAAAAAGTAGAGGGGAAATACACGTGGACTAAGTCATGGGCGAATCCCCTCTGAGCATGGACCAGAGATGTGAATAGCTCGCTATCACGCAGAATGCCTTGGAAAGTAGTGTGTGGCAGACAGTTAGTTTAAAGTTTAGCCCTGTGGCATAGTGGTTACGCATTAGGCTGCGATCTGCATAGTGGACAGTTCAAAACCAGCAGCAGCTCTGAGGAGGAAAGACTGGGTTTTCTCCTCCTAGAAACAATGATAGTTTCTGGAACCCACTGGGCAGGACACAGAGTCCGCATTGACTTGATGGCAGTGAGTTTGTTTGTGTTTGTTTTTTAGTATCGTTTGAACTTCTTTAGGATTCATCGACATTTATTCTAGTTTTTAATATTTTCTTCTATCTTTTCTTTTGTTATCTCTTTCACTTTGTAATTCTTTATGGTTTTTGTTTGTTTATTTTTAATGATTTTCTGTATATGAATATGAAATTCAGGATAGATAAATCTATAGAGACAGTTCTTGAATCACTGGTTCCTCGAGGGCAGGATGGAGGAGCTTGGGGGAAAATGGGGAGCTAATAATGAAGAGTACAACACTGAAGAAATTATTCTAAACTGATTGTGATGGTGACTGTACAAGTCTTGATGTGAATGGACTATTGAATTGTATGATATGTGAATTGTAAGCCAATAAACTTTTTGGGGAAAAATCTATGTGCTATCGATCAGAATTACTATGCACTGCTTAAAATGGTAAATTAGATATAAATATTTACAATTGTAAATTAATTCTGGCAGGGAATTAAAAAAAAAAAGAGTTGGTATCTCAGAAATCAGAAATTCACTGTGTTCTACCCGGTCCTATATGGTCACAATAAGTTGAGAAAATAAACTTGATATCAGTGAGTTATTTATTTTCTAAATTTTGTAAGGGTGATAACCATTTATTAATACATTAGTTTTCATTTCTACAGAATTATGTGACTTTTTTTAAAGTTATGTTTAGAACGGGAATGAATCAGAATTAGGGCTCCAATCATTATGAATTGAGAGTACTTTCCTCAACTTTGTTACTTTGTCTATTTTAATAATTTTTATTGCATGTTTATATAAATTTATGAGGTGATAAATTTTTATCTGTTTTATTTTTTTCACTCAAAGGAGAACCCTGTGAAACTAGGTCATGCACTTTTGGTTTTGGGCTTTGGTGGATTTATTTTGAGAAGTCATGTGGTTCAATATTTTTGAGCCTAAATGTATCCAAACACAAAGTCCTGCCTTCACTGGGCCTTTGACCTTGGGTTCCTAGAAGGCTCAACTTACTATTCATTTCAGTTTCTGATCCCCAATGGGAGAATGAAGCACTGTTCAGCTAAGCGTGATCAGCCTGGAAGAGTCTGCTTTTCCACAGCAAAATCCAATCAAACGTTTCCAGGAAGAGAGAAGTAGATCGAGTGTTTGGCCAGAAAAATACCACGATGAAGTTAACTTGACTGACCATAGTGGTCCTTCAGGCATATTTTTAAATAAAAAATATCACAGAGAATATTGTGCATCGTGAACTCTACTGGATTCTAACTGGACTGTCATAGAGAAGGACATGGTCAGAAGGACTGCTTTCAGAATAGGTGATGCGCCAAAGCAGACCCATCGAGTCATGTAACTGTTTACATGAGTAGAAAGCCCAGTCTTTCAACTCTGGAACTGCTGATGGTTTCAAACTGCTGACAATGCGGATGACAGTCAAATGGGTCATTACTACACCTACCAGGGCTCCTATCTATAATATGATAGTTGATATTTCTGTCACTTCTATAATAGATACTAGACAACTAAATATGCATGAAGCAAACCACGATACCCACATTCATGGAGTCAGTTCTGATGCGCAGTGACCCCTATGTTTGATTTCTAAGACTTTAAATCTTTAAGGGAGCAGACAGCCTCATCTTACTCCCAATGAGAGGGTATTGACTTTGAACCAGGCACCTGGCAGGTAACAGCTCAAAGCCTAACCCACAGTGTAACCAGGGATAGTTATAATTTAATAAGCTCTTTAATGAATGTATCACTTTAAGAATTGGAAACTCATACTGTGAAGATGGAGGATGATTCGTTTTTCAACTGTAAGTGAAAGGGATCAGAGGTCTGAGAAAGCTCGGAGTGTTGGGAGGAGTGTAGGCCACGTGGGCATACTAGAGCATGAAGTCCACGGAGGAGTGCTGGGAAAGGTCTTGGGTGCCAGGAAAGAATATTTGGATATTTTTCTGAAAGGGTTGATGAGTCAGAGAACTACTTTCCATATGATTTGCCAGGATTTTCAAACTCTCCATTTTCTGCACATCCTATGAGTTTATTCTATTTTACTTAAAAATCATAATAGTATTGTTTAATCCTCTTAGTGGCAGAAAGGAAAGAGCAGATGCCACATTAGAAGAACCACATAGAAAAAGCTCAAAAGTGTCAAGATCCATCCATCACTGATACGACTTGACGTGTGAGTTACATGGGGGACTTTCACTTATACGTATCTCCTTTGATGTTTCCAGTGGACTTAGAGGGTAAGTCTCTTACGATTATGCGCTGGGCTGGAACACGTCCTTCAGTTTCCACATGAGGAAACAAGGATCATGGGAGATAATTGGCTTTTGCCAAGCCACATGCACAACTAGTTCTGTTGCATTTCCAAATCCCCAGCCTCCTGCTCCCAGCGAATTGTTCTTGCCATGACTCACATGCTCTCTGTGTTCTGCTGTGATCTCAGTTGGCATGGCCTTGCCCTCACAGAGAGTGCCCCATGATTAGAACACAAACAAGCTGGAACGTTTACCTAATGTACTGGCCTTCATCCCTGGTCGCAATCAATTATTGATGACCTATATGCATATTTCCAGGCCAAAGCATGTGCAAAAAGTCAGAATTGGGATTTGTACTCCTCTTTGGATACTTATTTTTATCTTGAGCAGCTTATTCAAATTCTGACTATTATTTCTCCTATGTAAAAAGTGGCTACATTTATAATACACAAACCATGGAGTGATATATGTGAAGACCTTAACCTAGGACACATGTTAATATCTCAAAGCTGTTATTTGATCATGACTGAAATGTTACTGAAATGATTAATGGGACCTTAGCTCTATCCCATGTTGTCTCATGACATCCCTCTATGGGTTTCTGAGCCTGTAACTGTTCATGGGAGTAGAAAGCCCACTCTCTTCCATGGAGCTGCTGGTGGTTTCAAACTGCCGACCAAGCAGATCACAGTCCAGCTTGTCACCACTACGCCACCAGGTCTCCTGGTCCCCATGGTTTCTCCCACCAAAAAGACTACAATTGTGAAGAGCGGTGGAAGAATTTTCAAGTCCCTTTCTTACCATTTTATTGCCAAGCACTTTTGGCTATTTATCACCTTTCTGTGGCTTCTGTAAATGCAGACCAAAGTTTGTAGTTGTTTAGGGGGGAAAAGATCTATTGTTTATGAAGTAAGAAGTCTTAGTAGCACACAGGTTAAGTACTGACTTGCTATTGGAAACGCTAGTGGTTCAAATTCACCAGGAACTCCTCTCTGCAGGAGAAGGATGAGATAGTTTGCCTCTGTACAAAAATTGCAGCCTCAGAAACTTTATGTAGCAATTTTGCTTTGTTTTAAGGGTCCTATTGCCTCGAAGACTCTGGCTGTAGTATGGGTTTGGGAGAGGGAAGCAATGTAACGTAATCTGGGGGTTGACAATCCCCTCCGTTCCCCCTGTGTGCTCTTGCCTCAAGAACCACTTTGAATGTTCTGTCCATCTTGCTTCTCGCTGCTCTTCTGGGCCTGTTGAGAATTTGTCTCTGATTGAGTATCTCATGGAATTGGGAGTTGCTTCATTAGTTATGGAACTATTCATAGCCTGTCACAGATATACATGGGACCAAGGATAAGTGTGAGTTAGATCCTGAATACACACACACACACACCCCCCACCCACCCACACACACAGATAGAACATGCCTGTCTGCATTTAGATTTTCTTCTTGGATGAAATAGTTTATATAAATAAGACCATAGGTTAAGTATGCCCGTGTTGAATGATTTGGCAAATGAGCTTGGCCTGACAGGCAGTTTTGATATCAGAGGGCCTAAACAGCATCATTTTCAGAGGTCAGGCCCTGCTGGGTTTGGCTCAGAATTCTTTGCCAGTTTTGAGGGTGTGGTACAGAGAATCTGATGTTTGCTTTAATGAGTGTAAGAAGTCTCTTAAACAGTTTAGCTGCCTAGAAAAACATGGCAGATCCTGCTCAGTCCTGAACTTTGGCTTCTCCATCCATGACCAAAGGAATATTAGGATAGTTTAAAAATGTCTCCAATCATTCCATAAAAATTGTGGCTTCTCTCCTCTATCAAATCAGCTAATCTCATTTTACCATGACCACTGCTTAAATGCAATTATACCGCAGTCAGAGAACTCTGACTTTCCATTACCAGAACCCAATATAAAAGCGAATCTAGCACTGCATGTGACCCATACACGCCTGAGGTTTAGAAAGTACAAGCTCCCTGAGGGCAAGGCTTCTTGTCCTTTGTTCACTGTTAGGTCCTCAGCTTCTTGAGCATTGTTTTGGATAGACTATGTGTCTTTAAAGGAAGATTTTTAAATACTTTCATCTTCAATACTGGCATGTGTCTGGGTCACATAACGGAGTTTTCAATAACTTGGTGCCCTGGGTGGTGCCGCAGCTTTGCATTTGGCTGTGATCTTCTGGTTGGCAGTTTCAAATGACCACCAGCAACTCAGTGGAGAAAGAATGGGTTGTTTTCTAGTCCCGGAAAGAGTTATCATCTCAGACAGCCACATGGGGTCGCTGTGAGTCAGCATTGACTCAATAGCAGTGTGTTTCAGAGTTTATTTGAATGCAAAGATCGGCAGCTGGTGCACATGAGTTTTCCAGTTCATTTTGTGCTCAATACTAACCTAAAGGTTGGTGACTGAGACTCACTCGGCAGCACTCAGGAAGGAGGTTCCGGCATCTGCTTCTGTCACTTTCACAGGCTGGAAAACTCCATGGTGTTCAGTGCCGCCCTGCCCTGTCAACATATGCGGTTGCTGTGAATCAGACTACTCAGCTACTCAGCGACATGTTTTTTCAAGCTATTTTTATTATAATACATGAATACTGGTGCCTGGAGTTCTATCGGTTGACCTTCATTAGACTAGACTCAGAATTTGATTCTTATTAAGTGATGGTTCTCCACAGAGATATCCCTCAAGTTGATTTTTGGACACTGAGTATATATACATGAAGGATCTGAGCTGGGAAGGCGAGAAAGAGGGAGAGAGAGGGAGAGAAAGAGGAGAGGAGAGGAGAGGAGAGCGCTGAGGGGCAAGCTCTGTGTGGGGTGTGCATAAATGAATGCGCGAGTGGGAAAAGCTACTTTCCCTTCACTCCTCATCTTTAGACAGAGCCTCACCCACCACCCCTACACTCCTTCCCTCCTGAGTCTCTGGCAATGGGGTCCCTGTAGATACAGAGAATGCTGCAATTCAGAAACTGCTGAGAGAAATCTCTTTAGAAATCTGAGGTTACATTGCTTCTGACTGAGAAATAGTATGCTTTCCATGAATTCAGCTATTGTCAGAACTCCAAGAAGTCTCAAATATACCATTTTTTCCCTCCACAACTATGCTTTTTTAGAAAAAAAAATAAAGGGATTGCAAAGCAATATATACTTTTGAAGAAAATTTAGGCTGCACATAAGTCATAAATAAATTATGCACTTAAGCTGTAGTTCACCAATAAATTGTAAGTTTAGTTTTCCTTTTGCACGACTGAGAACATTATATGAAAAATAAAGTACCCTGACCTTTTATGTAATATAATTAGCGTGTGCCTTTACCCATATCATTAAAGGCATATTTCTGGTGTTATGTGCAGCAATTTCATTCTAATTCCTAACAGCCCTAAGCAATAGAGTGGGAATATACCACCGAGGGCTTGCAAGGCTCTAACCACTCTGGGAACAGATTGCCAAATCTCTTCTCCCATAGATTCGCTGGTGTATTTGAACCTGGGGCTTTTGGTTAGCAGCTGAATGCTTAACGACTTTGCCACCACCATTCAAGGCATGGGGATTATTATACCAAAACCCCAAAGCAAAAGCCACAAGATACTTGCCCTTATTACATAGTGCTACTATAACAAAAATATGAGAAGTTTTAACAAAGATATTTTTATTTGCCAGAAGTCCAAATTCAGGAAGCCAGCTCGAAGGGAAGGGTTTCTTTCTCTGTTTACTCTAGAGGAAGGTATTTATCTGCTGCCCAGTATTCTTTGGAGATCTCGCGTGTCTTGGCATCAATATTCTGCTCATGTACGGCATTGCTTCCCAAAGGGAGCGCTATCTTGCCCTGGGGGTTGCTAGCACCAACCAGGGAGCCTGCACAAGGCAATGCTGACATTTTATCCTGGATTATGTGCCACAGTACAACATTTTTAATGGACCATGGGCACTGATTATTTTTCCTCGAAAAGGGGCAGTAGGCCAGATAAGTTGGGTAACCTATAGTCCAGGAGGCTCTTAGTACAGAGATTCCATTTCCAACTGACAGAATCTTCGTTTGGTCTTTTCCTTTATAGTAGGTGGCCCTATAGTAGAATCGCCGATGGTAGGGTGGTTTTGCATTGGGCTGCGATCTGCCAGGTCCACAGGTCAAAACCACCAGCCAGCTCTGAGGGAGAAAGAGGAGGCTTTCTTCTTGAGTTAACAGTTACCGTCTCAGGAACTCACAGGGACAGGTCTACCCTGCCCTATAGGGTGGCGATGAGTTGGCATTGACTCGGTGGCAGTGAGTTTCAGTTTGGTTTGGTGGCAGTCTTTTGTTCTCTGCTGACTGCACTTTCTTTTTAGATGTTCAAATATCGGTGATATATGATGAAGGCCACACCCTAATTAGATTAAGGTTGCAACTTGTGTAAGGGTATTGGGCCCCAAGCTAATCCCCTTGTTACTGATTGGCTGTTCTTGCCAGTTCACATCATGGGAGTTGATTGTGTCATTACACAGCAGTCAAATTACATCATTGTATAACTGCAAACCACTGAGAATCATGGTGCAGACAAGTTGACGCAGATATTTGTGGACACAATTGAAGGCCCGACAATTGTGAAACTACAGCATAAATGACCTCACATTTTCTCAAAAATTTTTAATAAAAATTAATAAATGCACAGAGAGCAGCTTTTATGTTTTTTTGGGACTGTTTTATCAAGGCTTGTGGTCATGCTAGGTTAAAGTCTTATTTCCATTTTTCTAGATTTACTCTCTGTACAGATTATAATACTAGGAATGGCACATTAAAAATGAATGGTACACGTTCATCATCAAAAAGAACATTCAAAATTATCCTGAAATATAACACTGTCAGTGTTAGAACAGTATTCATTTGCCTACAAGATAGACCCATTTTATTTTTTATACTTTTATTCAAATGTATCCATTCAGTAATGCCAAGGATGACAAAACTGAACAGTTTTACCAAACTCAAGTCTGAAATTGATCACACATTCAGTGAAGATGTGTAACGGGTGATTATAATGTGAAAGTGAAACTTGGAAACAAAGAAAGATGGGTAGTTCAGAAATATGACCTTGATTAGAGAAACTGCACTAGAAGTTGTATGATAGAATTTTTTAGATAGGCCCTGAAAGTATTCATGCAAAAACTCTTTTGTCACAATATAAATGTAATTATACCCATGATCATTGCTAAATATATTATACAGGAACAAAATTGACTACATCTGTGGGTGGAAAGTTCAATATTATGAATTAGAAAAAGGCTAAGGACTGATTGTGGAACAGATCATTAATGCTCATATGCAAATTAAGCTGAAGATAAAAAGTAAAGCAAATGAACAAGAGCCAAATTAAAACTCTGAGTACACCCCAACAGAATTTATTGTCCATCTTAAGAAAACATTTGACGAGAATTAAAAATGATGAAAGACCATAGAGATTGTGAGATGGCATCAAGGACCCATACATGAAGAAAGCAAAAATAAGTGCTGTTGCTGCTATACAATATCTGCTAAGGTCACCACCAATCAACAGATACTCCTGTAAGCATGATAAGTGATTCAGGAAGACAAACCCCTTAGGAACAGTAGTGGGAGTAGTGCTATCATGAAGGTGGGGGGATGGCCAGGGAGCAAGAAGGGAGAGAGAGGGGAACTCATCACAAGGTTGAATATATAGCCCCCACCTACCTCAAAGGGGATGAATAGCAGAAATGTGGGTGAAGGGAGACAAAGGACAGTGTAAGATATGAAATAATAATAACAATATATAATTGA
>NW_022103906.1:87416892-87419101 GCF_000313985.2 Echinops telfairi | reverse complement strand
CACTCTGCACTCACCCACCTTTACAATGATATGATTTTTTGTTCTTGGATGCTTGATACCTGATCCCTTCGACAGCTCGTGGTCACATGGAAGAAGTTGTGCTTCTTCCATGTGGGCTTTGTTGCTTCTGAACCAGTTGGCCGCTTGTTCTCTTAAGGTGTGCCACATCCTACATCGACCACACCAGAAGGATTCCACGTGAAAACCCCACTAAGTGATCTGGGCTTTACCTATAACTCAGCTGAAAGCAGATTTAAGGCACTGACATACTCCTTTGACTTAAGCCTGAAATGCCCTCATGTGAAAAGAAGTAGATGACTACTGTTGTCAGCTTATGGGACTGGTATAATAGTCTTTGACTTTGATCTGGATCTCTTGCTTTGAGATTACCCAATGAATGGTGGTTGAGACTACCATCTATTTACTATTTTAATGATCTCCTTGCTGCCTTATGACATGTATTAGTCTGATAGGCATGGTTCTGCCTCTCTGAATGAATATTATTGAAAATTTTGCCCTACCACCAAACCCAATTGTCCATGTAGATTGTGTCAAATTTCTTAAGAGTTGAATCTGTAGAAGTTGACAATTCAGGTATTATGGTGTGAAGGAGCCCTATACTTGTATATTTTCATTTTCTCAACAATATTTAAAGTTTTATACCATTGACTAACTTAATGACTTTCATGATATGATTACATGATATGCTAGGGGGATGATTTATAATGCTGGCTATCATACAATGATAATAATGTCTCTAAAGTGAGCCACAGATATATAGAAACTGTAGACATATGAATAAATCTTGGGCTAGTACTTAATTCTACCCTAATCTAAGAACAATTAGTTCTTATGGTATGGCCCTGCTTGATACTCATTCTCAGGAAGAAATCACTAAGATATGGGTGCTAAAGCAAAGTGTAGTAAAGAATCTATATGATCCTCAGCTATCAGAAACAATAGTGTCTGGGTTCTTAAAGATTGGTCTTAAAACAAGCAGCCATCTAGAGAAACAAATCCAGTGATATTCATTGATGTTTAAAAAAGAGATTTGTATCTAGAAATAATTATACAAATCCAAAATGGATTTCCCCCCCAAACTCTGTATTTAAATTTTATTGCAAATCAATTTTATCACCTTCAAAGTACTCTCCATTACACTTAATACATATGTCAAATCTGCGATTCCATTCTTGGAAATATTTTCAAACTCATCTGTTTGGATGGCTCACATCACCTCCCTTGCTACCTCATCAAACCACTGTCCTTTCATGTCTTCATCTGTGGGAACAAAAAGAAGTCGCACAGAGTGAGGTCAGGTGAGTAAGGTGTATCAGGCAAGAGAGGCATGCTGTTTTTAACCCCAAACTGGCACACTGAGATGGCTGTGTGAGCAGGTGCATTGCTGTGATGGCAAACCCAGTCCCCCCTCTGGCCATTTTTGTCACACACTGTTACGCAATCTTTTTAGAACCTCCAGACATTTTGAGAATGATGAGGGCAACAAATGTGCATATGTGCTTGACACAATTTATGTATGTATGGACTGTGATAAGAATTGTATGAGCCCCCAATAAAATAATTTAAAAAAATAACTGAAAAAACGTAATTCCTTATTTGCTCTCTCTTTTTACCCATATTGAATCTGTTTCATTTTTTAACATTTTCTTCTTTGATTTGGATTGAGGTTTTGCTATTCTGTGTCTAGCCATTGTTGTTCTTTGTTTGTTTGCTTGCTGTTTGTGTTTTGTAAGGTTTTTGCACAGGAAATCCAGGTAAGATAAATCTAATGAGACTGTAAGTGGATTAGTAATTACCTAGGGGCATGGAGAGGAGAATGGGGAGAAATGGGTAGCTAAATTTGTAGAAGAATAACATAGTCTGAAAGAAATTGTAATGATGATTTCACAATTCTTCTTAATATTATTGAATCATTAAATTGCGTGATACATAAAGTATATACCTATAAACCTATCAAAAAAGAAGACAGGGTAAAAATACTAAAATGGATGTCAAAAGGGGTTCTCAAAACTTGCTCTTGAAGTAGAATTTAAGAGATGATGAAATAAAAGAACCTAACAGAAGATTTCAAAAGACAACTCAGAAAAAAAAGAAGTAAAATATTATAATAAAATGTATAAATATGTGAAGATCTGTAACTGAAAAATTGAAAGCGAAGAGCCAGCCTGCAAAGAGAACTGGAGTTGGG
>NW_022103906.1:87414067-87415683 GCF_000313985.2 Echinops telfairi | reverse complement strand
ATGATGAGGGCAATGAATGTACAAATGTGCTTTACACACTTGATGTATGTATGGATTGTGATAAGAGTTGTATGAGCCCCTAATAAAACGATTGGGAAAAAAAAGAGCTTATTGATATGGTCAAGATGACAGATACAAGAAAAAAAAACCAATAAAAAAACCAAAAAAAAAAAGAACCAATTTAACGAAACAACGGTCAAAAAAAAAGAAACAAAATAACCCAAGGCCCGGCCCCCCCCCCCCCAAAAAAGACACACCTTAAACTCACAAAAAGAGCCTAAGAATCAAAGGTTATAGTATAGAAAATATACTAAGCTGATAGCAACCACTTTTTGACAGCAAAAAAGTCAAGAGCGGCAATAATTATCTCCAATAAAACAGGCTTCCAAGCAAATAAGATAGTGAGAGACAAAAATTGACACTACATAATAATCAAAAGACCAATAAGCCAGACACATATACTCATAATAAGCATATTTTCCCCCAGTGAAAGGCCTTGGAATACATCAGTCAAGTCAGAGAGCTGAAGAGGGAAATCAACAGCTCAACAATAATAGTAAGGAAGTCCAGCACACAGCTCTCTCCAGAAAAGACAGATTATCGTGAAAGAGCAATCAATGAAATGGAAGACCTGAACAACACTATTAACTAGCTCAACATTTTCAATATATGTAGAATACTCCAACTGACAACACAAAGTACCGCTATTCTCCAGTGCACACAGTACTTACTCTAAAACAGACTGCATGCAAGGCCATAAAACAAGCATTAACAAATTCAAACACATTGAAACCAAGCTAACCATTTTCTCATGAACGATAGCACCTACGGTCTTAAAGGTTTGTTCCAAAATGAAAAACCATCTAAGTGAGGAGTCAGATGAGTCCATGCAGAGGAAGCCCCCCAGCCTGTGTGATCCAAAGATAGCTAACACTAAAATCCATACATAATAAAGGGAACAGTATCACAATGTCCAAATCCCGATTTATTGGGTTGCAGAAAGCTAAGGATAATCGTGGTATCCCTCCCCAAATCCATTCGCTGGGACACTACTTTGGTTGAGCCTCCAGTACATAGGCTAGGGCTAGCAACGATACAGAAACCAAAATGGTGAACATTATAAACTAGATTTTAGCAACTCTACTTAGGCTGGAATGTAACATTTTGTCATCTCTTTTCCCTATGGAGCCAATGTAACATCTTGTAATTTGATCTTCCTATGGACTCAGTGTGAATTTATTTTCAACTGCCAATACTCTGCTTTCTCTTCGATTGAGATCTCTATCAGTCTTGTGTGGTCATGGTAATGCATCCTTGTTTGGTTTCTGCCCCAATTGTGCATAAATTATCTGTATAGGGAAGTGGAACAGTCGCGGGATTGATGATGAACTGGGCACACAGAAGGGGGTGGTGGGGAATTAACATCAATAGATAAAAGAAGAGGGAAAATGTTAAATAGCTGATTGTAACAATGACTTTACACCCTTTCTTGATAAATTGAACTGTTGAATTGTATATATTATATGTATATCGATAAAAATTAAAAGAAAATTGCAACCCTCCTACAAATTTAAGAGTAAAATCATGACTTCTATTCATTAATTTAAGGATTATTT
>NW_022103906.1:87412079-87413752 GCF_000313985.2 Echinops telfairi | reverse complement strand
CCACCTGTTTAACATTTTCTTGTTTAAAGGAATTAGTGAGTGCTGGCTGTGTGACTATGCAGTAATTGAACAAGTCTCCACTGCAACTATAATACAAATCCATCTTCCATCGCCGAGAAAATTGTCCTCATTCTGGGTGGGAGAATAAGGTATTTTCTCAGCTAAAAACAAAAATTAACAAATATTTTGCAGAAGGTGAACTCTAGGGACCCCAGCAAATCCTGAACAAATTAGGGTGAAGGAGAAACAGCTGTTGGGTAAAATGCACATCCTAAGCATATGTGCTATGTTGTCAGAACAGATTGCCTGGAGTCAGCCCTTCCCAACTTTGCCATCTTTTAGCACATTGGCAAAAGAGTGTAAAGTGTGGACAAAGCAGCACATGTTCCAGACAAAGAACAGGAGCTTCAAGCTCTGTGTGCTTTGTCATCTATGGGTTTCCTAAGTAGTCTCTTTCTTATTTTCCTCTGGGAAACAGCCCAGGCAAATGCAGAAGACTTTCTGCTAGGACAAGAAAAGCATAAAGCTGTGATTGAGCCCTGAACACCCAGATATTTTTCTCATGATATTTTTCATCTCTCTGCATGTAGTGTTCCAAACAGGCTTTCGGGTAGAATTCCTACGGCCTTCACCTGTGATAATTAACTCTTGTTCATTTGTGATGATAAATGTTTGCATCATGATTAATTTAAAAATTCTGTGCATTTTAGTAAATCAAAATTTATGTCAAAAATATGAAAAGGGTGAAAATACTGAAGCATAAGCCTGGCTTCTTTTAAAAATTTTTTTTTAATTGTGATTTGGGGGATGGTTTATAGAGCATATCATCAGTTTTATAGTCAACTATTCATATACATTTTGTTTCATCTCATTTATGGAAATCTTTCCAATGTACCACATTTACTATACTTTTTTTATGTCTCCTGCTTCTAATCCTATGTCTTTCCCAACCCCTCTGAACTATTTTTCCTGGGTAAATGCTGCCCTTTGGATCTAAAATGATTATTCTAAGGGGGATGTACCTCATTTGTATTATAGACCTCTGTTTTGTTTGCCTGAAAATTGAACCAAGGGTGTGATTTTTTTTCAGATCTGAATGGTGGTTAAGAGCCACATTTATGGGGGTCCCATCAGTTTCTCCAACCAACAAGCATACTATTCTTTATCATTTTTGATATGACTTTGATGTCCCTAGTTTCTCCCACTCTACCCTGGACCTTCTAATGCGATCCTTTCCTGAGAATTTGATAGTGGTAGTTGGTCACCATTTATTTCTTCTGGTTTCGGGATTGTAGGGTCTTATGTTTGTGCATTCCATTAGTCCATGGTGATAACGGTTCCCATGTGTCTGTCTGTTTTCACCATTCTTGTTTCTTTCTGACAACAAGAGACCAATAGTTGAATCTTATTCAAATGACCACTCAAGAATTCTTAAAATGCCCCGTTGCTACTCACCAAAGTAGGATGCAGAACATTGTCGTTATAAACTGTTAAGCTAATTGACTTCAGGGTCCCCTGAAATTATTGTCCTGAGCCCTCAGGTCCAGAAGATATAAAATGAAAAGATTAAATCTTTACCCTACCTTTCTCTACCTTGCCCTACATAACACTCTAAGAATACCACTTTTAAGTAGTTTCTTTTTCTACTTTCTCTGATTATCATAATTTAAAAT
>NW_022103906.1:87385885-87411979 GCF_000313985.2 Echinops telfairi | reverse complement strand
ATAATTAAATTGCCAACTTTAAACATTATATTTTAATATTTCATTTATTTTTGGTGACACTTTACACAATCAAACATATCTATTCACAAATTCTAAATGAACAGTTCAATAACATCGATTACATTCTTTATATTGTGTCATTATTCTGATTATCTCTACCCAGGCTTTTCATGACCATTAATTTAGGCTCTCTGTCCCTTAAAAGTATCAACTGTGCTTTAGGTTAAGTATTGTCCAATTATACTCATATGAATAATTCATTATATGCATGCTGTGATCCAGGTAAATATTTTTATTAGTTGGAGTTAACTCTTATTTAGTATGAAGATGACTTCACGAATTGGTGTTGGTTCAACATCTAAAATTATTTCTGGGCATTGTTTCAAGGAGTTTCCCAATCTCAGTGGATCTGATAGGTCTGATTGCCATATGATTTTGAAGTTCTGCTCCACACTATTCCTCGTTTTGATAGGCTCTTATCTGCTGGTTCCTTAACCAAACTTTAATTAATGTTAAGTGCCATCTATTTCCTCTCTTATTCTGGTAATTGTTGAAGTTGTATATGGAGAGAATTATAGTTCATCTTCTCCTGTGATTCTGAGATTTCCATCTTCCTCTACTAATCCAGAAAAAATAGAAAAAAAGTGTCTCTTGCCATTGGAAGGTTGCTATGTTCCTGCTATGCATCAAATTGTTAACATTCTAGAGCGTTGGGCTAATTGACTAAAGAAATTCATGAAGCCAGGACGCTAAACCCTAGGTTCCCAGACTTGGCTGTCTATTGGAATCACCTGGAAATCTGGAGAAATGGCTGGACCTTGGCCTCTATTTGCAAACCAGTGTATTAGAATTTGTCAGGGGAGGCACTCAAAGTCTGTAATTCCAACAGACCACCAGGTTTTTCCGATGGTCAACCAATTTTGAGAACGGAGGCTCTAAACCAAGATAAGAAATCCCTTCCCATGAATTATTAGTTTTAATTAGGTACAGCCTTAAATGTTGGTTTTTTTGGGGGGGTACTGCTCTATTTGCAAATTCTGGGCAGCTAACTAGAAGGTCAAAGGTTCAAACCCACCAGCTGTCTCATGGGAAAAAGCTGAGACTTCCTGTTGCTCTCATAAAGGGCTCTGGTTGTACTCTGACATCTAGGCTGTAATAGTTTTTAAAGTCATAGCTATTTATTGATTCTCTTACATAAAAGATGAGGAGTTTATCACACTTGCTTATTTCTTCTCTTTCCTCCATCTAATTATCTAATTATCTCTATTTATTGAACATTTTGTTGTTTTTAATTCATTTTTGAGAGGCAACCTTGTGAAAAGTAGGCTCTTGGTATTGCTGTTTTCTCTATTAATTGGCTCATTAACTGTGTATTGAAACATGTACTGGTTTAACATCATATTCCTAATCTGAAATTGGGAATAGTGATGGCACTATATAATAGGTTACTGTGATGACTACATGGATTATTCCATGTAAAAAACTTAACCGGAGCTTAAAAGAAAACACGAGACATATAGCATATAGGTCTTTGAACATAATATATATTTTTGAGATATTAAGGTTTGAAAATATGAAATCTAACAAATAAAACATACAATTTTAAGTTTATTTGAATATTTTAATTATAACTAAAGTAGCACAGTTGAGAACAGACAAATAAATATAATTGCTTGTCATTAAAATGTCCTTCAGGATAGATTATTCCAAATCTCATGATTTAGTACATACTGATTTAGTACAAGATTTAGTACATTCTGATAATATATACTTTTTTATATCTCTTTAATTGAGGTGTGATATCACATTACTGTTTAATTTATTGGCTCCACTATGTATATGACTTTCTTTAAACTCTCCATGGCTTAAGTATCTTGTCATCAGATAGTGAAAATAATAAAATCTCCCTCTTATTGTGAGTAAAAAAGTTAAGTAATACGTACACAGAAGTATTCTCCCTCATAGTATCTCCTATACCCATACCCATAGCAGGGGATCGCCATAGTATGCTGTTTCTCTTCTTTTAATTTGTTCTGAAATAATTTCTTAATTTCTGCTTTTACAATATAAAAGCACTAAATAATTTGCTCCTGAATGTAGAGTAGCTAAAATAAATGAAATAAATGATGAAGTAAAAGGGTTGAATAGAAATTTTTGAAGGGCAGCTAAAGAAGACAATCTGACCATGAAATGTGCACAGAACTAGAGTTAAAAGTCCAAAAGGAAGACCAGGCCCAGTCTATCTGAAGCTGAAAGCACTGAAAAAAGTTAAGCTTTGAACCGCACCACTGAGGATTTCCAGGGATAAAATATTGAATTTGTGAATGTGCTTCACCCAATGGATGGATGAATGGATTGTGATAAGAATTATACAAGGCCCCAATAAAATGATTAAGAAAAGAAAAAAAGATGATGGAAGGAATACACAGAGTCATTGTCCCAAAATGAATTAATCAGCATTCAACTGATGAACATATCAAGAGGTAGCATGTAGTAAAGAACTGGTGGTACTGATGGGAAAAATCCAATCTGCACTGAAGGCATTAGCCAACAAAAAGGCTCCAAGAATTGATGGAATACCAGCTAACATGTTTCAACCAACTGAACAAGCACTGGGAGCACTCACTCATCTATACCAAGACCTTTGGAAGACAATTACCTGTCCAAATAAAGGAAGAAATCCACATTTGTTCACATTCCAAAGAAAGATGACTGAACAGAATTCATAAAGTATCAAAAAAATCTGAAGAAGAATCGAAGGACTTGAATTAAGGTGTAGGTGAGAATATTGGAAGTACCGTGAACTGTAAGAATAGCAATCAAATCTGTCTTGAATGAGGTACAGTCGGAAAGCTCCTTAGAGGCAAGGAGGGTAAGACTTTGTCTCAGCCAGTTTAGACATACCAGGACACTCCAGTCCCTGCAAAAGGACCTCATGTTTGGTTAGTGACAAAGAGGAATCCCTTCGCAGAAATGCATTGGCACAATGGCTGCAATACAAATATAACAACCATAGTGAGGCTGGCACAAGACTTGGCATTGTTTTGTTCCATTGTGCAATGTGTCTCTGTGAGTCGGAACTGACTGAAGGGCACCTAACTCCTGGTGTTGTAAGTTAAGCTGGGAATGCTAACCATGGGGTCCATGGTCTAAACCCCTCGGCTTCTGTTTAGGAGAAAGATGAGGTTGTCTGCTCCTCTACATATTTTTGACCCTTGAAACCCTGTAGAGGGTCACTATGAGATTTAACAGGCTCAATAGCAGTATGTTAGAATTCTGTTTTTATTTATAAAATATTCCTTTATTTTTCTCTCCTTTACCCATAAATGAAAAAAAATGCTTCTAAGATTCTAAATTCAAAGGAATAATTGGAATCTTTGTGTCTAATAAAGATGGACATCTTGTTGTTCCCAAGACTCCCACCTGGAGAATCTAGGTGGGGGAATGTCTATTGTAGGCAATGAAAACTACCGGCTATCAAAAGAGATAGCGTCTGGGGTCTTAAAGGCTTGAAGATAAAAAAGCAGCCATCTAGCTGAGAAGCAACAAAGCCCACATGGAAGAAGCACACCAGCATGTGTGACCATGAGGTGTTGAAGGGATCAGGGATCAGGCATCAAAGAACAAAAATTATATCATTGTGAATGAGGGGGACTGCGGAGTGGAGACCCAAAGCCCATCTGTAGGCAACTGGACATCCCCTTACAAAAGGGTTGCAGGGAGGAGACAAGCCAGTGAGAGTGCAGGGTAGAAACGATAAAACATACAACTTTCCTCTAGTTCTTAACTGCTTCATCCCCCCACTATCGTGATCCCAATTCTACCTTACAAATCTGGCTAGACCAGAGGATGTACACTGGTACATATAGGAACTGGAAACACAGGAAATCCAGGACAGATGATCCCTTTGGGACCAGTGGTGAGAGTGGCGATAGTGGGATGGTGGAGGGAAGGTGGGGTAGAAAGGGGGGACCAATTACAAGTATCTATGTATAACCTCCTCCCTGTGGAACGGACAACAGAAAAGTGGGTGAAGGGAGGCATCGGACAGTGTAAGATATGGCAAAATAATAATAATTTATAAAGTATCAAGGGTTCATGAGGGAGGGGGGAGTGGTGAGGTGGGAAATGAGGAGCTGATATCAAGGGCTCAAGTAGAAAGCAAATGTTTTGAGAATGATGGCAACAAATGTACAAATATGCTTGGCACAATGGATGGAAGGATCGATTGTGCTAAGAATTGTATGAGCCCCCAATAAAATGATTTAAAAAGAAAGAAAGAAAACTACTGTAGTTAAGTGTCTCAAAACTGCAAAAGAGAGGAAATGTACTGAAGTAAACCCAGTATTTCATTTTTAAAACTAAAGGCTTGTATTTATTCTTGGCATGAGGATGAAAGCCTAAAATGCTGATAAGTAAGTGGGTCAAATTGAGCAAGCATTGGCAATCTCAGAAATGAGGACATAAAAATTGTACGCATAGCCTGCAAAGACTTTGAAGCCATGATAACCCCACCCCCCACCCCTCCTTTCAGTTGAGATCCACCAAAGAAGTGAAACCACAGAGTAGAGTAAGTGGAAATGTATCATCCTTCACAAATGGATGATATCAGGAGATGAGCCCCTCAATTCAAAAGGAACTCAAACTATGCCAGGGGAAGAGCTGCCTCCTCAAAGTAGAAGTAACCTTAATGATGTGGATGGAGCAAAGCTTTCGGGTCCTTCATTTGCTGCTATGGCATGACTCACAATGAGTTGTGAAACACATCAATCTCACTGGATTCTGGTGATCTGCATCCATATCGCTTTCCTGCCTGAAAGCAAAACTACATCCCAATTGGAATAAGATGAATCAGCCAAAGCTCAAATTATTCCTATAATTGTTCATGTATAATATGAGACTCAGTAAAATCAAACTCACTGTCATGAAGACCATGCTGACTCACAGTGACCCACTGGATGGGGCACACCTGCCCCTGTTAGTTTTTGAGACTAGAAAGCTGTACTAGAATATAAAGCCCAGTTTTTCTCCCCCAGAACATCTGGGAGTTTCCAACTGCTGAACTTGGGTATCACAGCCCAATATGTAACCTGTGCCACAATATCAATTCAATAGAAATTACCAAAAATTTCAGTAAACAGGATCAGGTGAAGGAAAAAAACAAAACAAAACAAGAAACATAAACATGAGAATCAGATTCACAGTTGATCCACTTATAACAGATATATGACATTTTAAATGAATGTGGTTACTATATAGGAAACAAAATGGAAAGAAACACACATTTTAAGAATAAAGCATTTTCCAGGAAACTGAAATACATAAAATAATGGAATGAAAATCCTAACACTGAAATTACATAGATAGAAATTGAGTAATAGAGAAGTTTAATAGGAGAATAAAATAATAACAGCAAGAAGATAGTATTAAATTAGTAAACTAGTAGATTAGAAAATAGGTTATTTATACATACAGGAAGAATAAAGATGTAAAGTACAAAAACGTGAAAGATAAAGCAGACATGGTGAAGAATCATCTACCATATGTGCAACTGAAATCCTAGAAAATGAAGGAAAATACTTTGGAAAGAAATCATATTTGAAGAGCTACTGATCAAGAACTCCCTCAAAATGATAGAAGTCATCCATGTGCGAATGTCAAGATAAATGACAAACACAAGGTATGATTTTTTAAAATTGCAATTCAATTATACTCCCACAATCCAGAGTAAAAAGGACTGAAAAAAGGACCACGCTAATTTTTGTAAATGTCTATAAAAAATAAGTAATAATGTGTCTAAGAAGAGATAACTTCTCATAACAGAGAAAGCAAATGGGGGGACATTGGTTGATATCTAATTACCAAATTAAAATAACTGACAACCTATGATTCTCTCTCAAGCTAAATGAACTTCCAAAATGAAGACAAAATCAGAGATGTTTATTTATTGATTTTTTTGGCGAACATATCCATGTTAACAAAAGAGAGAGAGGGTGATTTAAAGGCAGAAGGATAGTAATCCCCAGAGGATGCATGAGAACTTGGAAGAATGAATACACTCCAGAAAGGTTAAAACATCTTAATGAAGTCCAAGGGGATACAAACTTTATAAAATTATAAGAAAGTTTGTGAAATTTTAAATATATGTGCAGTTGAAATATATGACAAAAAGTGTAAAAAGCCAAGAGCATGTCAACATAGTTAAAGGGTTCTGAAGTCTTTACATTGTTTAAAATGCAAATCGTGATTGATGGTGAATTATAATCTCTCACATTGCAGATCATGAAAATAAGAATGTTTTGAGAATGAAGTACAAATGTGCTTTACACAACTGATGTGTGTATGGATTGTGATAAGAGTTGTATGAGCTCCTAATAAAATGTTAAAAAAAAAAAGAAATGAAATCCTGATGCATGCTACAACAGGGGCAATCCTTAGAAACATTATGTGGGCTGAAATAAGTCAGTTGCAAAAGGTCAACCACTGTTATTCACTTATACAAAGTAAGCAAATATATAGAAATCAAAATTTATCAGTTGTTACTAGGAGTGGAAGGGAAAGGGGTAATATTTCATAGGGGTTATCAAGTTTAAATTAGTGATGGTGGAATCATATGGTAAAGGATAGTTAGTGATACTGTTTGCATGACAGAATATAATGTCACTGGATTATACATGCAGAAGTTGAGTTGGCAAATGTTTTATTGTTTATATTTTTATCACAATAGAAAAATTAATGGAGGATATAATCTAGTCAGCCAGGAGAAAATTAAAAGTAATTTTTGATGCTAGATCATTATGGGATTTTGGAACATAACTTGTGGAGTTCAAAGAATCAATAAAGGAGTGTTGGCCCTTCTAAAAAAAAAGAAAATAAGAAGATACATTCAAAATGAATAGGCTTACAGAGAGAAAATGAGATTGCAATATATACAAAATAATATTAATATATAATTTATATCACTATCTTGATAATATATATTATCTAATCATTATATAATGCATTGCTATTGGTTGGGGCCTTTGAGTCAGTTCTGTCTCACAGAGACTAGGTACAATAGAACAAAACACTTCCGGGTCCTGCACCATCCTCACAAGTGCTATGTTTGAGTTCGTTGTTGCAGCCCCCATGCCTACCTTATTGAGTATCTTCCTTTTATTCTGACCCACTACCTTTTTTATATACCAACAGAAGGTTAAAAGATAATCATAAAATAAATGAAATAAAATGTTCCTTGGAAAGAAGGATCGTGTGCCTTTGGCTGACTTATTTTGAACAAGTCGTAAGAATCAACAAATAGCATTTGCCAGTTATGTGGTGGCAGCTTGCATGTTGTGGTGCTGGGACTTATGCCACCAATATCTCAGAATTTAGCAGTCACTCATGATGGACAGAATTCAATGGAATTGACAGACTAAGAAGCAGAACTTGGTTCCCAAATTAGAAACATAATTGGCCAGTTCAAAGTCTATGAATTGTAGTGGAATATGATGTGATATAATGCTAGCAGTTGAGCCTGCAGCTCGAAATGCTCAAAATACGACTGAGGAAGAGCTGCTTCATCAAAGAAGAGTCAACCTCAAGGCATAGACCGAGTAAAGCATCAGGACCTTCATTTCCTTGTGTGACACAAAATGAGGGAAACAGCTGCAAAAATCAGTAATAGTCTGATACATATGGAGTATAAATCTCAGAAAATTATAGATAGAATGTATAATATTGCTCTCCTACTTGACAGGAATTGGCCCTTTTTAATTGGACAATCAGGGAGGACAAACAGGGAGGAATAACAACACATATATAATCAAAGAGAACATTTCTAGATCTATCTTGAAGCACAGCGCTACCAGTGATAGACCCATGTCTCTCTACATAAAAGGATGACTAGTTAATGTTGTTCTTATTGGGTCCCATCGAATCTGCTCCAACTCACAGCAAAGCACTGTCTAGTCCTGTACCATGCTCAAAACTGTTCTGTGTGAGCTCATAAACACTCCACTCCTAAACGTTAGGCAGCAACCACTAAGACAAAGGATGAAGAAATTAAAGTTTTTTCCAGCTTCTGTAGATCAAACACGCAATCAAAATGCGTAGAAAATCATTGGTGATTGTAGTGTGTGAAAGTTGGAAAACAAGATTGATAGCATGGCCTGGTGAAAGTAAAATGACTGAAATCCATGATAGTATTTTGCACGAATAATGGCTTATTCTTTGGAAATGTATTTTTTGAAACAATGTAAACAGCTGGCAAAATCAAAAAGGACTTGATGCACTCACGGATGAAAACGGTTAAATGGATTACACCTCAATGTGAAGCAAACAAAAATCTTCACCGGCAGACCAATCTATAGCACGTGATAAACAGAGGACGCTTGTAGTTGTCAAGTCTGCAATTTACTTGGGGTTTAACCAACATTCAAAGGATCAAAAGCCAAGAAATCCAACAGTGTGCTGCACTGGGCCAATCTGCTGCACAAGATTGCTTTAAAGGATCCGAGCAGTGGTTCTCAACCTGTGGGTCGTGACCCCTCTGGGGGGGTCAAATGACCCTTTCACAGGGATCGCCTGATCCATTACAGTAGCAAAACTACAGTTATGGAGTAGCAATGAAAGTAATTTTATGGTTGGGGGTCACCAACATATGAGGAACTGTATTAAAGTGTCACGACTTTAAGAAGGTTGAAAACCACTGTGTTAGAGAGCTAAGACGTGGCATGAGGATTAAGGTGTGTGTACTTGTCTGACCCAGATCACGACATTTCGAACACCTTATATGCATGTGAAAATTGCACAATGAGGAAGGAAAACTGAAGAAAAAGAATTGATGCTTTGGGAATATGATTTGGGTGAGGCATACTAAATATCATCTAGAATGTCAGAGGAATGAACAAATCCGGCTCTTGTACTTTGGATACCACGCTTAGAAAAGTAAACAGTCAGCAAAAACAGGACAACGCTCAAAGAGATGCTTTTTTTTTGCCTCCACTCATGCCAACATGTAGACTGGATACCTTCCTATTGGGGCAGTGAGTTTATTTCTCATTCAAAATTTCAAAAAGGTGCTTGTGGTTGTTATTCGGTGGTGAAGACTCAGTTCAGATGCAGAGCAACCTATATCCAACAGAAGAACACACTGGTCTGGCCTGTGCCATACACTTAATTGTTCTTAAGTTTGAGACCATCCATGCAGCCACTTGGTCAATTCATTTTATTGAAGCTATTTGTCTTTTCTACTATCCAGTAGTTTTACCAAACCCGATGTCATCCCCAGGGACTAGTCTCTTCTGACAACATGTCCAAAGTACATGAGAGGAAGTCTCCCCATCCTTGCCTCTAAGGAGCATTCTGGCTGTACTTCTACTTAGACCGATTTGTTTGTTCTTTGTCCATGGTACTTTCAATATTCTTCGATAGCACCAAGGTTTAAATGTGTCAATCCTCCTTCGTCTACCTTATTCAATATCCAACTTTCACATGCATATGAGGCAATTGAAAATAACCATGCCTTGGGTCCTATTTTTCTTTAATGTTTATGGTTTCCTTTTCACGAGTCTTTGTGTGAGGTGTTTTTTTGATTTTGTTTTGTTTTGATTTGATTTTCATTCTTCTAATATACTGAGTTTCTTAGATTTTAAACTTGTTGTAGCTAGACTTTTTAGGCTCTACTCTATCTTTGCCTTTTGCATTGCTTCCTGAAATTATCCTTTTATCTTCTAGCTCACTAATTCTTGTCAACTTAAATTGCTTATCTATTCATTATACACTTAATTTTAATGATTAGACTTTTTAGGCCCTACTCTAGCTTTGCCTTCTGCATTGCACACTGAAATTGTCCTTTTACCTTCTAGCTCACTAATCCTTGTCAACTTCAATTGTTTATCTTATTCATCATATATTTAATTTTAATGATTAGACTTTATATTTCTAATATTTTATCCCCTTTAAAATAGCCTAACATTTAAAAAGTCATTTGTTTTTCATATTTTCGAGATTCCTCTTTCTTGAAGCAATAAATACAATTATCTATTTTCTGGTACTTCCATTATCTGATGTACTTCGGAGCCCAATTCATGCATCTTTCATTCAGGGCACCTTGATCACTTTATTTTTCTTTTTTCTAATGAGTTGCTAATTTTTCTTGGCACTTTGTGGGGATTCTTTGGGCCTGGGTTGAATTAGTATTTCTCTAGAGATAGTTTATATTTTGTTTGTGCTAGTTTCCTGGGGGCGCCACTAAACTAGTCCTACTTTAAATTGTGTATTTGAGATTCTTTAAGACCTCACAGGTGGTATAAATTTGGATGGCACTACGGTGAATGTTTTATTGTGGTTGTGAAATCTCAGGGGATACTTTCCCCTCTCCTCTAACATAGAGAAGGGAACCTTTCCTTCCTTTGGCTGTAAGTTTATCTCTCATTCAAAATTTCTATAAGACATATAGTCCTTTATGGCATTGGTATGCTCGCTTTCTGCATAGGTCTTTTGTTAAACTGCCCTCCTGGAGGTAGTTCTATCCCTGAGCTCTAGGTAGCTTTTCCTTTTTAATGATGGAATCTCAAGTTCTCTCACTCAGGAACAAACAAACAAACAAAAACCTTCACTGCTATAAAGTTAATATTTTATAAGTAATTTGTTTTTCATATTTTCAAGCTTTTTTATTCTGACTCATAGTGAACCTATTAGAATTGCCTTGTGGATTTTTCAATACTGTAACTCTTTATGGGTTACAAGTAGCAAGCCTCAAATTTTTTCCTGCAGAGCAGCTCATAGTTTTGAACTGTTATCCTTGGGTTACCAATCTACCATGCAGCCCAGTATGTCACCAAGATATCTTTATGTTCTGGAAGTGGAGCACGTTTGTTTTGATTCTTCTACAGGTGCCGCCTGCAAACAGAAGAGGGCAGGGGGGAAAAGTGAGCTTGTTGAAAGCACTTTCGCAAATCCCTTCCCCTTTCCCAGGCAACTTACCCTGCTTTGTATCTGTGGTCCACAGTCACCGTGGAAACGCTACGAGATAGTGCAATTTATTTAAGTCTGTTCTCATCTTCTAGTAAAATAGGTAGCGTACATTTTAAGTTTGTTTCACCACAAGCTCCTTATGAATATCATTGCTTATTCTTCGCCCATAGGTGCTTTTTGTTAAACGTGCAGGAATTTTTAATTATTGGCATCATTGCTAACGTCTGTTAATATGTAAATCAAGCAGAGTCCTTTACTTTAGCCAATTAATGAGTTAGCGAAACTCTTTCTGTATTTATTGGCTCCAATTTGTTTTAAGACACCAACATTTCAATCTTTTGTTTCCAAGAATCAAAGCTTCCTATGATTTCCTATTTTCAGTTATTCACCCCAAACAGTTGATAGACTCAAAACTAGATAACCCAGGGAAAGAGATCGATGGTGTGTTTTGAGAGGGTTCCCAGAGCTGATCATGTAGTTGAGACCCACAGTTTGGTTGATACCCAAGTGATACTAGCAGCATGGTGGAAGTTGTCTTTGAGGCATGAGATAAAGGCACCCAGGAAGTGGTTGTTCTAGGGTGTTTTTCATCATTCTGAGGTTAGATCTGTGGGGCCCTCCTCCATTTTGAGCCGAGGCAGCCTTCCACCTTCCTCTGCTAGATAGGCCCTCTGGCTCAGGTCCTCCATTGCCTTCCTCCGGCACACTCTCAATGGGGCTTGATGTCGGGCCCATGGATAGCTTGAACCCCAAGGGGACCCACCATAATTTCCAAACTTCTT
The DNA here is from genome assembly GCF_000313985.2 of Echinops telfairi. NCBI lineage: Eukaryota > Metazoa > Chordata > Mammalia > Afrosoricida > Tenrecidae > Echinops > Echinops telfairi. The sequence goes on along the minus strand of NW_022103906.1, from coordinate 87,400,238 downwards.
TTCCATCCTACATCCTGGAAATATTACAACTGCCAGATTTACCAGATTGAGTCCCCAGTCTAGATAAGATTCTAGATATTAAGTTACAACATTTTGGAGTCTTTGCAGCTATCTCAGTGGTGATTCTCATAATTCATGTTATTTCAGAAGCTCAATCATGTGGCATGCATGCGCTTGTGTGTGTGTGTGTGTGTGTGTCTACTGTCGAAATGCTCCTACAATGGTACATTTTATTTGCTGCCTGTTATAAAAGCTTTCACTTGTTCATAATCACTTGACTGATATATCTAGTGTCCTGAGATGTTGCAATCCTCTACTCTCCAGCCGTCCTGGGAGGTGGCTTCTTTTCTCATACTCTTTATTTTTTTGTCATATACTTAAAGCTTCTTTTTCACCTAGTCCCAAACACTGCACCCTGGGATTTTTCACTGCATGCTAACACAATGGGAAGATTCTTGGTGCTTGCTGGAATAGTGTTCTAATGACCTCTTAGATGACATTACCTCAATGGAGATATTCGTTCCTGGGCAGTTCATTCTCAAGGGCTCTAGTCTCTTTGCATTCCTCCCCTACTTTTTAATGCTCAACATGACATGCAATTAGCTGACCTATGTTTGAGGGTCCATGGCCTCAGTTCAGTTTCCAGATCTGCCATTAAACCAACATTCTAAACTTTGTCAGATTTATTCAGTTATCTATAAGCTGTATTTTTGTCTTTGGTTTTCTTATGTGTAAAGTATGGTATGGAAATTGGTATCTCCCTTATGTGGCCGTTGTGAGCATTAGAGATTATGAATATCACACTTGGGACCCAACCAAGCCAATTGCCATTCAATTCATTTGTACTCACTTGTGTCACAATAAATTCGTGTGCCATAGCATTTTCAATGGTTGGTTTTCTGGAAGTAGATCATTAGACCCCACCTCCCACCCCTACCTACCACCACCACCACTTTTTAGGTTGGTTTAACTGCAAAACCTTCAGTTGGTAGCTAAGTCTTTAATCATCTGTGCCCCCCAGAGGCTCCTGTCGATGGGAACGACCTAATAAATCTGAGCTAGTCTTATTATTGTGTCCATTCCATGAGCCTTCATTACCTGATTGTAATTCTAGCAATGGTGAGAACTCATGATTTCAGTCACTAGTAGTGGCCTCGGTGCCCTAGCGAAAGCACTCCTTGCTCTAAAGGGAGGGTTGTTTTACTATTAATGTAGTAAAATTCCTTGGAGTTCAGGGCTATGTGACCATGAAGCTTCTCTTGTCTAGAATGCCATGACCCTCAACCCTCAGACCCAGTAAGGAATTTCAGAGTAGTTACTTCCACTCATGTATCGCTTCTGACGCTCTTAGGCCAGTGTGTCTGGGAAAACTTCATGCTGGAGCAATCAGGGAGTAGTCATGTGCAGACGTGGGACCTGTCAAGAATATGAGCTGCGGTGCAACAAAAACCACCTGCGTGGCCCACGATGTGTTTGAAGCAGAGTGCCGGAAAGCACCGGGCCCGGGCCCCAAAGGAAAGTGGAGCAGCTGATTCGTGTGCACTCAGAGCCCAGGCCGTCGACCAGGAGGAGGGGGACAAAAAGCTGCCACGCAGTCACTGCTGTCATCGCCACTGCGGCTCTGGGGGCCACGTCCTCATGACGAATGGGCCGTGTCAGACAGAGGCCATGCTGCGCGTACTTCTGCAGGTCGATAGAAGAGACTAGACCAGGCCGATGCCTCCCTGGAAGCTTAAAGGAAAGTGGCCCTGCCCCTCGGACCTTTGCATCAGAACAAAATAGAAAGAGTTCACATATGAACACAAACTCATGCCATGAGTGAGCAGACATCGGGAACTGCCATTGTGGAAGGAAGGCAGTTGATCAGTCACCTTCCACTGCCCTTCTGGGCTGGCCAGAAACTCAGCAAGGATGCTGCCCTAGGGTTGGGAGCTTAGCCACAGAAAACAAGCGGCCACGTGCCCCCTGGTGGCTCTGCTCCCATGGACTAGGTAGGAGACATACAGCTGACTGTGTGTGGCCCTCCTGTTGTATTTCCCTGCTGAGAAAGAGTGCCTTTGCCCACACAGGCGTCATTGCTCTGCTGCTTGTTTCTCAGAGCCATGAGCTAACACTGTTGTTGTTGTTGTTGCTGTTGTTGTTGTTTTACTCTTCCTAATTTGTGCCATGGGCCCCTTGGTTACAACTTAATTGGGAGCTTAGGAATGGTAGGAAAGTAGCTACCGGGATACACACGACTGGCAGAATCCTAGCGAGCAGCTGCAGTTCAAAGTACTTCCAAAAAGTCCATTTTCTGAACGAAAGGGGAACCTATCAAAATAGTTCCCCACCTGGTAAAACAGGCACCGGGCCGCAATGTCAGGAGGAGGGTGATATTGTGCACATTATCCAGGCGGAGGGGAAGCAATTCCCAGAGCAGTTCTCCCACCTACGGTGCTCTCAACAGCCACTCACCAACACGCCCCGATTTTCTTCACGTCCCTTCCCTTACCGTGGAGGCTCCCACAGCGTGCAGGGCTCCATCTACAGTGAGAACAGTTTCATCTGACGTCTCACATGGGTTAAAGAAAACCCGCCGAGGCGGACAGCAGAGAGCAGGATCAGGAAGGTAGACAACACCTGGAGGAGAAGAGAGAACTCCAGAAGTGTGATGGAAGTGAAGAGTTGATGACTGGCCAACCTTAGAACGTTTATCCTAAAAAGAAGTGCATGGAGAGCCAACCTATAGCAACCCTACCAGACAAAGTACAACTGCTCATGTGGGTTTCTGAGACGTACGTCTTTACACAAGGAGACAGTAGCCACATCTTCTTCCCTCCACATGACTAGTGCTTTCAAACTGCTGATATGGTGGTTAGCTGCTCAACGTTGGTGCTCAGAGCATGGGGGAATAGATGTGCTAAAAATGTTCTATTCCTTCCCTGTGGGATGAACAACTAATAAATTAGTAAATCCTGAGAGAAAGTGAAATTCTGGTGTGCCGAAAATTATTTTGGCTAACATCAAATATCTGCTTTTACTATCAGAGACAAATATGTTTTTGTTCTTGTTTCTGGAATAAGTGACTGTTAAGTGAGATTGGTAATAGTTAAACCTCTTATATCTCATAACAATCCTTTGAATCAGTAACTAAGATGATATTATGTCCATTTCAGAGTGCTAAACGGGCATGTGAAAGGTCATTCGACTTGGATAAAAGATTTGGTTTTTATACCCATTTTCCGAATTAAAATTCACTATTCTTTTAAATTCTATTTTTATTTATAGATTTAGCTAAACTTAAGGTCTTACTGGAATGAAATGTGGTGAATATATTTATTTTAGTGATAGAATTAACTTTTGTGTGTGTTTCAAATATGTTTTTATTGTTTATGTTTACATTGAACATGGGTGGAGTCTCAGTCAATTTAATTCTAATGAATAAGACCTCTTAGGTCATACTTGTGTAAATTGTCACTAAATAAGTATAAATATGTATTCTTATTGAAAGAAAGAAAATATGCATGCACACAGACATTAAGGACATCTGATTTCCAAAGTTGCTTTCAGGTATACTTCCATTATTTCAAGATAGGGGTATTAAAGAACAAAAGTGAGAATACTTTCTAATGACTTCTTTCTGCTATCATTAAAAGTCCTGAGTGATGGAGTAGTGACTAGTTTGAGAGTGACCTCCTTTCTTAGCACTGACTGCTTGCTGCCTGGCGAATAGACCAAATACCAGGGAGCTTCCAAGAGCTCGAGGAGCATGGAATGAAAAGATGATGGAACTTTCCACAAACTGTTTGAACTCCCCTGGTATTTGCTTTGGAGTATAATCTGCATACAGTAAAATGCATCTCTCTCTCTTTCTCTCTTTCCCCCCAGAACTGACCGATGCTTTTTAATGAATGCATACTATTGTGTAATTCCCATTGCAATTGAAATACTGAACATTTATATCACCTGAAAACGTTTTCTCATGCTCCTTTGTAGTCAGTAGACTTTCTTTATACCCATCCCTTAGCTACACCTGGTCTGCGTCTGAAAGGTTTTGCCTTTACAAGGGATCAAACATATAAAATTATATAGAATGTAGCTTTGGAGTTGTGGCCTCTTTCACCTAGCAATATATTTATGTTTTATCCTTGTTGTTACAGGCACCAGTAAGTCATTTCATTTTATTGCTGAATACTATTTTATTATATGGATGTTCTAGGGGTTGTTTATCCATTCAAAAGTTGATAACTATTTTAGCTGTTTCAGTTTTGGGCAATTATTAATAAAGCTGCTTTACAACATACCCCCACCCCACCCTAGGGGAGCAAACAACAGAAATATGGGTGAAGAGGGACAGCAGGCAGTGTAAAATATGAAAATAAAAATAATTTATAAATTATCAAGGGTTCACGAGGGTAGGAGGCTGGGGAGCTAGGAAAAAAAGAGGAGCTGATACCAAAGGCTCAAATAGAAAGAAAATGTTTTGGAAATAATGATGGCAACATATGTACAAAGGTGCTTGATATAATTGATGTATGGATTGTTATAAGAGCTGTAAGAGCCCTCAATACAATGATTTATTTTTTTAAAAAGAGAAAAAATTACAACCAAAAGGAAGTGTCTTTCATAAATAAATGAAGTTGCTATAAAAGTTCCCATACACATTTTTATGTGAATGTATATTTTTACTTCTTTGGGGTAGCTATCTGGGACTGGGATAGCTATATACTTCACTTTATAAATAATTGCAAAATTGATTTCCATAGGGTATCAACTTCCCTTTCAATTTCAGGGGCTTCTTTGATGCACTAGGGAAGTTTTTAATGCCCTTAATGATACTCAGTATTGATACTCAATATTCATATATTAACAAACTTTACACTTTACAAAGTATGATGAATCCATTGTTTTATATGAGTTTTGTAGCTTGGAAGATGGGAAAAGTAAACAACATACTACAACTGTTGAGACACAGCAAACATGGTTATTAAAAGTCAATTTATAACAGTAGAGGCAAGCATGAAACCAAAATCAATTTCTTAACACAGAAGCTTCAACAACTAGAACATGTGCAATAAAATAAGCCCATAACCAAAAAGGTAAAAGATATCACCAGGATTAAAGTAGAAATAAATGAAAACTGAGAAATTGGAAAACAAATCAACAAGACAAGCAGTGGGTTCTTTTAAAAAATTAACAATCGACAAACCAATAGTAACCCTGAAAAAGGACAAGAAAGAAAAGATGCAAATAACAAGAAATAGAGATGAAAAGGGTGACATCATTGCAGAATCAAATGGGAGAAAAATAATAACACTGCTATGAAAAACTGTACTAAACAAATTTGAAAGCCTAGATGAAATGGAAAAATTTCTAAAAACACGCCATCAACACAAATTAATGTAAACTGATGCAGAAACTCTCAACAAACCCATAACAAAAGAACAGAGCAGGCCATTAGGGAATCTTCCAACAAAAAGAAATGTAAGACCAGATGGCGTCCCAGGGAAATTCTATCAAGTATTCAAAGAAGAGCTGTCATCAATTCTATATAGACTATTGCAGGCTATAGAAACGGACAGTAAAATTCCATACGCATGTTATGAAACAAGTATAACCCTGATACGAAAACTAGGTCCAGGCACCACAAGAGCAGAAAACTACAGATCAATATCCCTTATGAGCATAGATGCAAAATTTCTCAATAAAGACCTGGCCAATAGAAGTCAACAACATATCAAAAAAAATAATGCACCAAGATCAAGCAAGATTTATTCCAGGCACTCAGGATGTTTCAACATTAGAAAAACCATCAGTGTCCCCCACCACATAGTCAAACCAAAAGAGAATCATATGATCCTATCAATCGATGCAGAATAGGCATTTGGCAACATGCAACACCAATTCCTGATAGAGACACTCAACAAACTAGGAATAGAACAAAATAAAGAGCAACATAATAAAAGCCATATACTAAAAATCAATGGCAAACATCTCACTGAATGGGGGAAATAAAATAAAGCATTTCCCCTGGGAATGAGAATTCAGGCAAGTAGATCCCCTATCATCATATTTATTCCACAGTGTGCTGGAAATCTTAGCCATAACTGTTAGATAACAAAAAGAAATCTAAGGAATCCAACTGGGCAAAGAAGAAATGAAATTCACTATTTGAAGATGACATAGTTTTATATATATAGGAAACTCCAGAGATTTCATAAAAAGATTGTTGGAAACAATCAAAAGATTTGGCAATTGGGCAGGATATTATTAGATCAACAACCAGAAATCAATCAGGATCTTGTATGCTAATGAAAAGAACTTAAAAAGTACATCAAGAACATCATTTACAATAACAATACAAACGATTAAATGTTTAGAAATAAATCTAATCAGAGAAGCAAAAGTCATGTACAAAAAAAAGCTACAAAATACTGTTAGACGAAACCAAAGAAAACCTACACAAATGGGAGGATATTTCATGTTCATGGTAGGATGGCTTAATATTGTGAAAGGTTCAATAGTACCCAAAGTGATCTATAAATACTGTTCTGATCCAAATCCAACTTCATTTTGTAAAGAATTAGAGAAACTAATTTCTAATTTCATACGGAGAGGGAAGATTCTTAGGATGAACAAAGAAATCCTTAAAAAGAAGAGCACAGTAGGAGCCCTCACACTACTTGACTTTGAAACCTATTACACAGCCACCATGGTCAAAACAGCCTGGTACTGGTACAGTGATAGGTATATAGACCATTGGAACAGAATAAAAACAAACAAACAAACAAACAAATAAATGCATTCATGTACAGGTAACTAATTTTCAGAACTTTAAAATATTAAATGGGAGACAGCCTCTTCAACAATGGTGCTGATGAAATTGGATCCATAACTGCAGAAGACTGAAACAGGACCCATACCACACTCCATGAATAAAAACGAGCTCAAGATGGATCAAAGACCTACAGGCAAATCCCAGCTCTATTGAGATCATCAATCAGAAAAAGAAGAACAAACTTGAGGGCTCTATTGAATTACATACACAAACTATCAAATAGGAAGGACACACACACAGAAGACAAAATAGATGTCTGGGACCTATAAGTAAACACTTATGTGCATCGAAGAACTTCATCAAGAGAGTAAAAAGAGAGCCCAGTCTTGAGAAAATCATCTGGCAATAAGACTACGGCGAAGGGCTTCATCTCCAAAGTCGATAGAGTACTGCATGCTATCACTTAGAGATAAAGAAATAACACACTTAACAGGTTGGCAAAAGACAGGAAAAGCCAGTTCACCAAAAAGGACATCCAGATACAAAGCACTAGCGCATGGGGACTACTCATCTGGGAGATGCAAATCAAAGCAATGATGAGCTATCATCTTACACCAACAGTAGCAACCCAATTCAAAAAATAGAAGACACATTCTGGGAAGAGTGTGAAGAGATTGAAACTCTCATACACCGATGGTGGGCCTGTAAACATGTACAAATCATGATTCAATGAGACAATCCATGTAAATGCTCCATAAATAGCCATGATTAGGTTAGACACTGGACTAATCAACGAGAGGCTGGTAGTTCAAACCAACCCAGTGGTGCTTGCCAAGCAAAACCTGATGATCTTCTGAAAAATCACAACCATGAAAACTTTACAGAACAGGTCAACTCTGAAGTATATGGGTCTCTGAATGGAAATCCTCTCAGTGAACTAGTAGTCCTATTACTGACTATATCATTACTACAAAGATAGTATGCCTGCGGGTGAATGCTATCAAATAACAAAGTACTACATGAAAATGAGGCATTTCGTGATAAATAAAATTAGAATACAATGTAGATAATATTAGTAACATTCCCATTCATAAAACTCTATGTGCTTGAACTCAACCCAGAAAACTATGTGGAACATCATGTCGTCTCTTTAAGATGATTTAAGGGATTGTTAATAGAGCTTGTACAGTTTCAGCACCAGAGCCTTTTATTTGTTTGTTCAGACTATTCAAGGGCGTATATATCAAGGTGGAGTCAAGGAAGAGAAGAAACTCTTCAGGTCAGAATTCTCGCAGAAGGGCTATCTAGGAATGGTCAAACCTAGGGCATTTGAGAGTCCTTACTGGAGCCCTGCCCTTCATGATGTCTGGATTGCTCTTGGTACTACTAATGCTTGGATGGGTCTGTGTACAAGTTTTCAGGGCCAGCTCTCTAGTCTACACTATCTGTATGAAGTTGAAGTTGGTAGGTTTTATGAGCCCTTCAGATTTCCCGTGCAGGCATGTTCAGTACACACCTTCAGTGCTGCGGAGACCAGTGTGAGCTGTTGCTATCTGGTTAATTAAGGTGAATAACTGGGGCATGTTGAGCATGTCATCAGATGAAACCTGGTTGTGTAACTTGCAAATATGTTTTTTTTTCCATTTTATTTTGAAATTTAACTTTAAGTAAATAGAAAATGCACAAAATTGTACTGATTACCCCATATGCATATAATTTATGAATATTTATACCAATATTTTAGAGTTTTTTTTACCACAGTCTTTCTATTTCTGCTTCTTTCTGTTGAGAAAGGGAAACAGAGAGAGAGAGAGATTTTATTTTATGAGCCACTGGAAAGTAGGTTGCATCCTCCTTTGCTTCTTAAGACTGTGCTGTATATTTTGTAAACAAAGGGATAATCTCTCATGTAACCTCATTTATCATCAATAATCATAGGTTGCCTTGATTTGAAAAATCATTTTATTGAATATTCCAGTCTTATCAATTACCTCACTAATGCCATTAGTAGTGGATGAATTGTCTTCAAAAAAGTGTATTGAAAAATACCATTATCTTTCTATTTCATTCTTCCATGAGCTTCTGAAGCCCCCTCATATTTCCCTCAAGAATAAGAGTGAATATAGGCTTACCTATTTAATTGTCATGTCTCTTTAGTTTTCTTTAATCTGTTACAGTTTCTCAGTCTTGCTAAGTCTTTTCTGTCATTTGGCATTGTTCAGACTATAGTTTATCTTATAGAATTTTCCTCCACTATTTCTACTTATGGCTACAGGCAGATTATTCATTCCTGGTGGAAATGCTACAAAGAGAGGTTGAAATCCTCATACCTCCTATCTGTGACTACAGCGTTGTTTGGAAAAATATGTTCTTCTTTGTTATTAGCGAGGTGGTTGTTGTCAGGTGCCACGCACAGCAATCCTGCGCTCAGCGATCCCGTCCTTGCAAGCGTGCTGCTGCCACTCAGGATGGTTTCAGGAGATAATTCCCCCAAAAATGGATAGCCCATTTCTTCTCCACAGCCTGCTCTTCGTTTGGCAGCTCTTCTGAAACCTGTTCACTTAGGACAGTGATTCTCCACCTTCCTAATGCTGTGACCCTTTCATTCAGTTCCTCATGGGGTGGTGACCACCCCCCAACCATAAAATTATTTTTGTTGCTACTTCATCACTGTCGTTTTGCTACTGTTATGAATTGGGCAAACCCTGAGAAAGGGTGTTCGACCCCCAAAGGGGTCCTGACGCACAAGTTGAGAACCACTGACTTAGGGAGATTTAAAATACCATTGGCATGGCTTCCAGCATCATAGCAACACACAAACCACCACAGTATAACAAAATGACAGACAATTGGTGGATCAGTTAAATTACACAGTCGTATTGTAGTAGTAGATCATAATGTAGTATGATCTCTACTGAGTAGTGTTTTATAAAAAGAAAGAATAGATATTTCAATCCATTTTTATAGATGGTGAGATGTCATATGATGATGAAGGCAAACACACCTGAAATCATCAAAGGAATGAAGTATTATCAATAGCCACCAGAAATTACGATAAAGACCTGAAATAGTTCCTCTCTTAAACCCTCATGAGGAATGAACAAAGACAATGTCTTGAATTCAGACTTGGCGCTGTGCGTTAGGCTGGTTTGACTAGAGAAACAAATCCAGTGACATTTATCTATGTGTAAGAAAGAGTTTTATGTCAAGAAGTAATTGCATATCAAGGAAACATTTCAGCCCAGTCCAGATCAAGTCCATGAGTCTGATACAAAGTCCCTCTTTGGACTCACAGAGTAGCAAGCAATGATGCAGAATACAGAAATATCACAGGCTGGTGGGTGCCAAGTCTTGTGGATCCAATGGCAGTGGACCCATCTCTAGAGATCTGGCCGCCATCAGGGTCAGCCAGCAGGAAGGTGAATGGGGGAGAGTGGGGAAGTTCCCCAGGGCTCTCGTCATGAGAAAGCCACTGCCACAGGGGGGCACCATCAGCCTGTGACCTGATTGACAAGCTAGACTCCACCTCTCTGCCTTTCTGTATCAAGTTGACATGAAATGATGTAACTACCACAGGCTGTGAGAAAATAAATGGCAGTCATTTAAAGTCACGCACTTGGTGGTATTCTGTTATGGCAACCCTAGGAATGCAGGACACCATCCTCCTCCTTATTTATTTTGATGTCAGTGGGAACCCCTTCCATCTTGAGTCTGTGTCTTTTTGACAGTTTTCCAGCATTCCTTTGGAGAAGTCTTTACTTTCTGTCATAACAAGATATTCCAGGCTCATCTTGTACTTTAATTTATGTTTTACAAGGCTCTCCTTTGATTTCCAGCAAGAAATGTATTTAGAAATGAAGATATAGGTCCTAGATGTAATCATGGCTACTGTGGTGTTAATGCTTCTAAGTACTTTCAGCAGACAGAGCTACGGAGAAAAGACAAAACAAATATATATGCATACATATACACAAACACACACATATATGTATGCCTATACACACACCAACACACATATACATACACAAATGCACAAACATATATATAAACATATACAAACACACACTTATATGCATCTACATACAATAACACACTTATGTATGAGGGATCTTAAAAAAGTTAGTGAGAAATAGATTGAAAAGCTACTGGAATGTTTCCATAAACTTACACATTGGGATGCCAACAGCAAGGTCAACAGTTCAAATTCACCAGCCACTCCACAGGAGAAAGATGAGACTTTCTGCCCCCCAAAGATTTACAGTCTCCCAGGGTTGCTATGAATCAAAATCAACATGATGACCATACGTTGTGTTTGCTTTGGTTTTGTATAAAACATTGAATTTGTAACATTATCACCGATTTCAAACCGAAAACTACAAAGCTCTTCTTTTTCCATATGTCCACCTTAATTCTTCTACAGCGAGAACTTTGGTTCCCAGTTACATAAACACAACTCTTCAATTCACAAATCCTTAAGTGCTGGACTTACATGTTAGGTTGGAACCCACGCAGAGAGACGGGAGGAGGAACGTCCTGGAAATCTGCCTCTGGAAGCCGACAGCGTTGAAAATGGCCGGGAGCAGTTCTGGGTACACACGAAGTGGCCAGGCCTCTGTGAAAACCAGCACCAGTGCCCACACAGCAGCATTGGCTGTGGAAGCGTGATCCCCAATCAGCTCTGAAAAGCAAAGCAAGGCTTCTGAGAGGAGCGTTGTTTCCGTTCTCGTCTTCTCACTGAAGGGATGTGGTCATGCTACTGTTCCCCGAGCTACTTGCAGGAGTTTCACGTTTTCTTGATTAATTATAGACACAGGGCAGTGAATGATTGGTAAATGAAAGAGGGAGGCAAAGCATTTACACACACCTCTGGGTGGGTGAAGTTATGTGGGTAAATAATTTAGGAAACAAGATTTTATGCCATTTGAGCTAAAAGACTTCAGATAATACCAAGTTCATTTTTACCACATTGGATCATCAATATTTGCTTAATTTTTTAAAAAGTTGTCAGCAGAGGAAATATTGCTTCTATCTAGTTGTTAATAGGGTACCTTTTCTTTTTCAAAAGGCATGGCATTGCTTTTATTTTGGCATAATAAATGCTCAGTTCAAAGACAACAATTACAGACGCTGAATTCTAATTTTTCTCCCATTCAAGTTGATTTTTAGCTTAAAAATAGTGGTCTTGCCTCCCAGTCCGACAAACATGAAAATATCTCCCATTATCCGTAAATGCTTCAAGAGACTGGGGTCTTAAAGGCTTGAAGAGAAACAAGCGGTCATCTAGCTGAGAAGCAACAAAGCCCACATGGAAGAAGCACACCAGCCTGAGTGATCATGAGGTGACAATGGGATCAGGTATCAGGCATCAAAGACCCAGAGCAAAACAATCATAATGTGAATGATGGGGGGAATGTGGAGTGGAGGGCCAAAGCCAACCTGTAAGCAATTGGACAGCCCCTTACAGAAGGGTCACGGGGAGAAGACTGGCCAGTCAGGGTGCAGTATAGCACCAATGAAACATACAGCTTTCCTCTGGTTCTTTAATACTTCCTCTCCCCCACTATCACGATTCTACCTTACAAATCTGGCTAGACCAGAACATGTATATGGGTACAGATAAGAGCTGGAAATACAGGGAATACAGGACAGATAAACCCCTCCAGACCAATATTGAGAGTAGCCATGGCAGGAGGGTAAGGGCAAGGTGGGGGGATAAAGGAGGGACCAACTACAATGACCTATTTATAACCCCCTCCCAGAGGCATGGACAACTGACAAGGGGGCAAAGGGAGACATTGGACAGTGCAAGACATGAAAAAATAATAATAATTTATGAATTATCCAGGGTCCATGAGGGAGGGAGGGAAAACATGAGGAGCTGGTACCAAGGGCTCAAGTAGAAAGAAAATGCTTTGAAAACTATGATGGCAACAAATGTACAAATGTGCTTGACACAATGGATGGATGGATGGATTGTGATAAGAGTTGTACTAGCGCTAATAAAATGCTTTAAAAAATGCTTCAAGAATTTTATTTCATTTTTATATGTGAAGAAGAATTTTTTTCTATAATTTTATCTCTGGTGCTATGAGATTCTATGGTGACATATCTGGGTGTGTGCTTTTCATTTAAAAAAATCATTTTATTGAGGGCCCTTACAATGCTTATTATAATCCATGCATCAATTATATCAGGCATATTTGTACCTATCTTGCCACGAAGTGCTTTTGGACTCATTTGTTGAGTATTCAGTCTGTTTTAGTTTTCTTTTCCTCGTCGTCTGTATTAATTTTATTGTTGAATACATAGAACATCACTATGCTTCCAGATATTTAAATTGTACAGAATTACAAACTCAGAGATTATTGCTTGATTCTCTACTCCCTTATTCCTGATCTTCCCTTTGTAGATAACTAACTCATTTTATTGTTTGTTTTAATCTGTCTCATCTTTTCGTATGCAAAATAAGCATATTTATTGGTATTTTGATTTTATTCCTTTCTTATAAAAATTGTATCATGCACCACAAAAAGATTCATGATAGCAACGGGGCAGAATCCTGCCATTTCTCCTGTTCTCTCTGTAAGTTTATAGTACTTCATTGTGGGTCTAAAAAGGGTCCCAAGGATCCCACTAAAGTTCTTCTTTGCACCCAGAGATTTGGTATTTGATGAACATCCTACCGAGAATTTGGGATGATTGCTTATTTAGTAAAATAAGACAGCACTGAAACAGTAAACTGTTTAGAGACATGTCTGTGGCTCCCTGTCACCGACAGACTCAAGTCCAGGCTCCTTGGCCCAGCATACAAAGCCAAGAAAATGTGCCCATTCTCTATTATTTATTTGCATATATTCAGTATAACTTCCACCTCTTGCAATATTTTTAATTACATATATCCTTTAAAATTTCCAAGACTTGGAAAAATTTTCTCTTTTCCCCTAGAATACCTTTCTACATTTATGCCTTGTCAACATTTAATTGCCTTTTCTTTTCCACATTAATGTCATCTTCTCTAGGAAACCCTCATTCAACGATGCTGGAAAACATTATTTCTATAATAACATTTGATATGTATTTATGCAAATATATTAGAATTGATTCAGTGGCAATGAATTGATACTAAGTCCTTTTTGCTTTATTGATGCCAATCTACATTATATGGTGACGAATCCACATGAGATGATTTCTGCAGTAGACTTAGAACTATTGACAGTTTAAGAGATTGCGATGTTAAAATGCCATGCGGGTTTGGGTTTATTTGGATGGTTGTTCTTTCACCAGATGCAACTGGCAGCAAGGTGGCGCCATTTAACAGTTTGTGGAGAAGAACGTGGATGTTAACTAGGGTTTTGGCTGTATCAAAATTGAAATATACTTCAGACTCGTTGAGATGTCCGTTTACCTAACCTTTGACATGTGCACTGAAAATAAAGCCCAAGATAGCTTTGTAAAACTCCACTGTAAATTTGTATAGAGTACGAATTATTCTCCTTAAAAGTGCTAGGTGGATTTATGAAAGGTAAAAGCATGAGTAAAAAAGAACAACGGTTAATACTTCTGTTAATCAAATGTTTTAAAAATGCATAGGCATTC
>NW_022103906.1:87382518-87384270 GCF_000313985.2 Echinops telfairi | reverse complement strand
CCCCCCTCTTTTCATCCTATCTTTTTTTTAAGTCAAATCACTAATCACCCCAAAAGTCTTTTAAAGCAAACAAACAAAAACCCTCAGTCATAATCGAAATATACACAGTAAAAGATGATGCCCTGGTAAATATTTATAAAGGGGGGAATGCAGGTTTTCTTCTGACACCCTCCAATTCTGCTTGACTCAGGGTGCAGAAAAGACTGATGGCTCAATGAACTGCATGCTGACATATAACTAAATAAGTCAATGACCAGAGTCACGGCAAACTGCTGTTTAACAGCTTCCCTGGTTACATATACACTTTCAAACAAGCATGAAATGTCGGTCTCTGGACATCACTTAAAAGAACCACAAATAAACAGACTGGGATCCCACACTCCTTTCCTCCTGGACGGCGAGAAGCTTGGCTGGGAATTGAGGTGGTTTCTCTTGCTCCTCCGTCCTGTGTGCTGTAAACACAAACATTTCCAGTCCAAAAGCACAGGGTCAGGCTGCTGCCGACAGACCCACTGAGCCTGGAAAAGCCCCCAGCAAAGAGCCCGGGGCCTGCAGGGGCTCAGCCTACCTTGAATGCGGCACAGAACCACACTCCAACCTCAGATACTTCATCTCACATCTGGGCTAAGTTAGCCTGTGGGACTGGGAACCAGATTTGCAAATTCTCAAGTGTAGCTCTTTTTTCACCTGCGAGGTGCAGCTAGTTGCAAGCTCAGATTCTGCAGCTTGGGGTCAAAGGAATGGCAAAATAATAGTATATTTACACAGAATACATTCCTTTTGCTTAAAACACAACACCAGAACTGGAAGCAATTCCCATTCAATGTTATTTAACCCAACTCTCTCCTCCTACATACGAGGAAAAGGCAGAGCTCAAACAAGACCCCGAGTGACATTTGGACCTCTGCTCTACAGGGACATTTGACTGTTGTATCCGTTATATCTTGGTGACACTAGTGAGTAAAATCAACAAGTCCAAACTACCAGCCACTCTGACAGGGAGATGAGCTGTCAACTCCTGTAAATATTTCCAATCTCATAAACCCTATATAGGGTCTCTAGGAGCTCCAATCAACTTGATGGCAGTGGGGCTTTATATCAGTAATCTATTGCTGTATTTCAACCACCCCCAAATTTAGTGAGTTAACATACCATATATACTCAAGTATAAGCTGACCCGAATATCAGCCGAGGCTAATTTGACCACAAAAACTGCATTAAAATGTGCTGAAAAACTCGGCTTATACAGGAGTATATACAGTAGCAATTCTTGATGCTTACATGGGTGGTGGAGGAGCTCTTGTGGGAGCCCTGGGCCTTGTGAATGCTGCTACATTCATTCATCTGGAGTCTGGGCTCCCCTGTAAGAATGAGCTATTTGGGCTTCTCCCTTTACGGGTCCCTTGTGGTAGACTTCCTCACAACATGGGGACCTTTGCAACACCTGGGACCTTTTCACACACCTTTGCTTATTCTCTTTGCTGATGTCCAAGTGAGCCAAGCAAAGCATGTAGAATGCACAAGGGTGAGGATAAGAGGGACTATTAAGTGTTTTGAGATGATAAAATATGAAAACCTGCTTGGAAGTGTTTAATAATCTCTAAATGTTATAGCACTATACTCATGAATACTGAAGTTTGAGAATATTTTTTACAGTGTATCTATTTATGTAAGTTATAATTATAGTCACATACTATATGAATTGCATAGAGCATACAGGGGGCATCATTCTGAAAAATAAAACTGAAGCAT
>NW_022103906.1:87373743-87380718 GCF_000313985.2 Echinops telfairi | reverse complement strand
CTTTGTATTTTAGCCCTTGATCTCAGCTCCTCATATTTTTCCTCCCTCCCCTCCTTCCCCCCTGTCCTCTTGATAATTTATAAATTCTCCTTTATTTTTTTCATGTCTTACACCAACTGTTGTCTCTTTTCACCCATTTTTCTGCTGTCTGTCTCCCTGGGAGGGGACCATACGTCAATTATTGTGATTGGTTCCCCTTACTCTTCCCTTTTTCCCTTTCCCTAGTATTGCTGCCCCCCTTATTGGTCCTGAGGGGTTTATCTGTTCTGGGTTCCCCGTGTTGTGCAACTCACTTTAAGTATTAATCAATTAACTATAGTCAGTCTCCATTGACTTTCCTGCCCCAAACATCATCATTATTTATGTCTAAGACATTATTCATTGCATGTAACAGAAATTCTATACCTCTTCAACAATATCTATCCATTCTCTCCTCCATCAGCCCAGGGAAGCTGCTAATCTTCTTTTTCTATATCTATGCATATACACTTATCTATTCTAGATATTTTGTATAAGTGAGATCATCTAATATTTTCCTCTTGTGCCTGGCTTATAGCACCTAACTTAGGTTCACAAACTGATCTGACCTACTGCCCTCTTTTCAAAAAGGAAAGTTACTCAGTGTCCCCCAGCAATGAACCCATTTTCTACTTTAGCCATCCTGCCACATAAAGCATAGGGCTCTGATTTTGCAGCCCCCTTGGATTTTGCCAAATTCCCCCCCACACACACACACACACACTACCTGGGAAACACTCACCTAGTCTCATGTCTTCAAGATTCATCATGCTCTATCATGTATTAAAACACCTGTCCTTTTTATGCTTGGATGATGGCCCATCATACATAGATACTCTAGTTTTTCTAGTGTTGGCGGCCACTTGTATTGGTCCCGTTTTTGTTTGGTTGGGCTTTGGTTAACCCAGGGCCATGTTAGCAGCAGTCAAGAAGCCAAACAACAGCACATGAGACAAATCTGCTATAAAAGTCTTCTCCTTGAAGGAGTTGCTAAAACACAAGCATGCCGCCCTAAGGACAAAGGGGCTCCTGATGGAAATCTTGGATGTTTCAGTTGCCCCGTATGCACATGAAAGCTGAACAATGAATAACAAAGAAGAAAGAAGAGTGGATGAATTCTCATGTTGAATTATAACATTGAATTATAATGTGGGTAGAAAATATTAAAACGATTATGGACTACCAAATGAACTAACAAGTCAGCATTAGAGGAAGTACAGCCAGATGCTCTTTAGAAGGAAAGTTAGTGAGAAATCTTATCATGCACTTTGGGTAGGTGTTGAGGAGGGGCCGGTCCATGGAGAAGCCCATTGGATCAGTGGAATAGCGGCAGACCACCCGTGAGATGATTGTTCATGGTCAGTGTGAGTTGGGAAAGACTTGATGCCACCCAACAGTGACAACAGCAATGTGAATAATGCTACAGTGTACATTAATGTTCTAGGAGACATTGTTTTTGAAAGTGTAGAATTGACTTGAAAATCAACCAGTCGTTTTGCCTAATTTAGTTCATACCTAGAAAGTAAAATTCTGAAAATGCGAATCTAATCAGGTTATCTTCCATTGTAAGAACCCTTTAATGTTTCCCCATTACTTAAGTGAGCTTACCAAACTATGTGTGATTGCCCCCTGCCCACCTATCAGCTCATATCTCATCAGCCAACTCTAATCTACAATCCTCCCCACCTCCACCCCTACCCCTGTGCTTTAGCAGAATTTCTCCTCCTCCTCCTCTTCTTCTTCTATAGACATAAGCTTTATTATACAAAAAGATCAAAGAAACAGGGTGGTCACTGTGAGCTGCCCTCTCCCCATCCAAGGGTGGCATTACTGTTACTTTTACACATGCCTCTGGTGACAAGGAAAGGGCACCAGGATTCAGTTCCCCATAGGCGACCTTATGTTGATGCAGGAGACAGTAGGGGAAAAAGTGCTGAAGGTGCTATATAAATATTTTATTATAACAAGTACTCCAGGAATCACTCCACTTGGCCTGTAATGTCTTGGGGCCCAGGTAGCAAGAAAGGAGAGCAGTGTCACCCCGGCCAAAGGGAACTGGCCCCATGTCTCACCTCTCAAAGTCTTACAGCCCTCAAGTGACCCCTCAGTGGTGGGGTTGAGGACATACTTCAGAGCTGCCAGGGTGTGTCCCCCTTCCCCCTTCGTTCCATATACTGCTTATCCATCTCTCTTCTTCATTGGAGCTCTTGGGTGGCTCTTCCCCACAGGTCAAGGGCAGGAACTGTCCCTGAGATGGCCCTTGGGCAGACTGGCCTCTGCTGATCCAGGCTCCCTGAGGTACCTGTCCCAGTGCACACGGGTGGGCGACTTCTCCACTTGCCCCCGGGGAATGCTATGGCCTAGCAGCCAGCCCACGAGCTCCTTGCCTGTAGGCCTGGACCGAGGTCCATCTCACAAGTGCTGAAGTCTGTGAAAGCTGGCCAGCGCTGGTGCCAGACCCTCAGCGGCCAGGTGGGCCATGGATGGCAGCTGCCCTGCGGAGTCCACTGGTAACAGTTGAAGAAGCCATCCCTGGTCGGATTCCCCAGGGTGGCCAGCTCCCTCAAGGTCAGGAACAGGACCTTCCCCCAACCACCTCCCCTGGTTGTACACCGCAGGGTACAGGTGATTATGGGCTCTTGTCTGTCTGAGTCTGTGTGCTGCCAGAAGTGCCATGCCAGGTCTCTGAGGTCACCCTAAAGGCATAGCTTTGGTCACCCCTGCCTAGATAGGTGGACGCCAACATACCATGGGGGGAAGACTGCCCAACGCCCAGATTTCACCTAAAGACCTCCAGCTGCAAAGAGTCCTGTTCTTCTATTTCTTTAGAATCTCCCATGTCTCTAGTCCATTACATAGACAATTCTCTCTGTCTAGAATATTTGTCTTCCTTGATGTCTCATGCCTCCTCCCCACCCCCTACTCCTGTCAGCAATCATGCCCGATCAAGGTGTGCTTTTCTTGCAATGAGCATTCTGAACATGCTGGCTTTCAGTCTTGTTCACTTCTCTGGGTCGAGCTATTGCATGATTGTGTTATTGCCTGTGCTCCATACCCGACTGAGCTCAGTAGGGACTCATTTAGCACGTATAATGAAATGGAACAATATATTAGTAATATATTCAAGATGTGTTGCACTAGACAAATAGGCTGAAAGAAACAGCTCTTTAAAGTATTCAAAGCTGAAGATGTGACCTTGAGGACTAAGGTGGGCCTGACCCAAGCCTGGGATTGTTTTAGTGATCTTCTATGGATGTGAAAGCTAGCCAATAGACAAAGAAGATCAAAGGCACACGGATGTATTTGAATTATGGTGAATGAAATTAGTTAGACAAAATATTGTCAGAAGAATGAGTAACTCTGTCTAAGGCCATCGAAGTCCTTAGAAGCTAAGATGGCAAGCCTTTGGCTCTTGCGCTTTGCTCATGTTGCCAGGAGGAAGTAGATCCTGGAGAAGGACGCCCCTGTGCGGTACAGCAAGAAGTCAGTGAGCAAGAGGAAGACTCCATGAGATGAGTCGCCACAGTGGCTGCACAAGGGGCTATAACACAGCAACAATTGGAAGGACGGAACAACCCCCGAAAGCATTATGCCTGGGCTCACCAGGGGTCACTTGGACTCAGAGTCAACTCCACAGAACCAAACCAGAACAAAATATTCTAGTGCAAGTCAGTTCCCTGGATTGCGCTTTCTGTGTTCTGGGAAGTAGAAAGTTCTGTGAAGCCACTCTTTGAATTAAAGTGAGGGGACCAATATATTTTAATAATTTTTTCCCAATACATTTCAAAAAGGAACTCCAAGGAGTGTCTCTTATTATCAATGAGAGGCAATTAATTTATAACCTTCCCTTCTATAGATAACTTTCTGTAACAGGGAATCCCTTCCCTGTAAACCCTGAGGATGAAACCTGGGTATAATGGGAGTGTATTGACTACAAGGAAGTTGGGAACGAAAGGGCAGCTTGCATGTTTCAATGCAGATTCCAGGTGATGTAGTGGGTAATGCATGGCACTGCTAGCAGCAAGCCTGAAGTTCAAACCCACCAAAGCCCCACAGGAGAAAGGGATGGCTGTCTGTCGCTGTGACTCTGTTAATGATCTTTTGCTTTCTTCATGAATGATGTTCTTCACGTCATCCCATAGCTCACCCCGCTGAGGTGAGGTTCCCCTGAAGAAGTAGCTTTTAAGACATACAAATAAGGGAATGATAAATGGATTGTAAGCATTATTCAGACACTTCACTACATTATTTGGGACTTTTCATTCTTTCAATGAACCTAAGTGTTTCATTTTTCATAGAGCCCAGTCATCTATTTTGCCTTCTGAGTGTGTTTCCTTCATTCCATTTGATAGGACGTTTACGCCCTGCAACAAGGTCCGTAAGTTTGTCCCTTTTTGCTCAGTGATGATCTTTATAGTTCTGGGATTTGCATTTAGGGCTTTGATAGATATTTTGTTCAATTTTATACATAGGATGAGGTATTGATCCTGTTTCATTATGGAGATCCAGTTTTACCAGCACTATTTGGTGAAGAAACTGCCTATTTCCCCTTTAATGATTTTTAGCCCTTTGTGGAAGTGGATGCATTTATTTCTCGGCTTCTGTTCGGTTCCCTTGGTGCATGTACCTGTCATCATTCCAGAACCAGGCAATGGTGCCTAGTGCAGCTGTGTAATAGGTCTTGAGGACAGGTCGTTCAAGGGCTCCTTCTTTTTAAAGAGCTTTTTGCTCATCTTATTAGGACTCCTGGTGACTTAGGGGGTTACACATTGGGCTGCTAACTGCTAGGTCAGCAGTTCAAAAACTAGTGACTCTGAGTCATAGAGAAGGGGTTTTCTAAATCCCTAAAGAGTTACAGTCTCTGAAAGGTATGGGGCAGGCCTACACTGCCCAGTGAGTCTGCAGAGAGCTGCATTGGATGGACAGTTGTGATCATCTTCTATCTCTTTCTCTCCATAGGAAGCCAGTCATTAGCTTTTCATTTGTTTAAGAATAACTTTGGGATTTGGATCAGTATCGCATTGTATTCCTAGATTGCTTTGGGTAGCGTGGACATTTTGACAAAATTGAGCATTCCTATCCATGAACACAGCACATCTATTTGTGTAGGTTTCCTTTGGTTCCTTCCAATAATACTCTGCAGTTTTCTTTGTACAGGTATTTTGTCTCTCTGATTTAGTTTATTTCTAAGTATTTCATCTTTTGTGTGGCTATTGTGAATGATGTTATTTTCTTAGTGTGTTTTTTTATTTGGAAGTTCCTTTATTAGTTTTCAGGAATCCAACTGATTTCTGCTTATTTATCTTATATCCTCCCATGCTGCCATATCTTTAGATTGTTTACAACAATCATTTCTTTTGTCAAGTCTTCTGGATTTTCTACAGATAAAATTATGTCCTATGCAAATAGTGAGAGTTCTATTTCTTCTCTGTCACATGTTATCTAATGGACCTGACTAAGACTTCTAGCAAATGCTAAACAATGGTATGGGACATCGCAATGTTAAATGATGGTATGGACATCCTTGTCTGGTTCCCATTTCTAAGAGAATTGCTTTCAGTTTTTTGGGTGTTTTTTTTTTCCTGTTGGGTGAGATGTTGACCATTGGGTTTTTGTTTTTTCCATTTATGACCTTCAATCCCTACTTTTGAGTGTTTTATCAAGAGCGTTGGATATTGTCAAATGCTTATTTTGTGTCCATTGATATGATCATGTCGTTCTCATTTTTTCTTTTGTTTATCTAGTGGATTGCATTGATTGTTCTTTTAATGTTGACCCATCTTTTTGTGCCTGTATAAATCCAGCTTCCTCATGGTGTCTTATGTTTCCTGAGATATTGTTCCATTCTATTTTCCAGGATTTTGTTGAGAATTTTTGTTTGTGTATCATAAGGGACACTGATCTGTAGTTTTCTATTAGTTTGATGTCTACCTATTGTGGGCTTCAAGGTTATACTTGCTTCATGAAATGAGTTTGAGGATTTACTGTCCTTTTTTCTGCAACAGACTTTGTAGAAGTCGTGATAGCTCTTCTCTGAATATTGGAAAGCATTCTTTTAAGGAGTAATTTTGTCCTGGGATTTTCTTGGTTGGACGATCTTTAATGTCCTCTATTTATTTTTTTGTTATGAGAGTGTTGAGGTTTTCTGCATTAGTCTGTGTTAATTTGGGTTGATGGTGTGTTTCAAAAAATGCATCCTTTTCATTTAGACTTTCAAACTTGTTGAAGTACAATTATTCGTAGTAGTGTGTTAGCATTCTTTTATTCCTTTTGGATCTGTTGTGTTGTCACTCTTTCCATCTCTAATTTTACATATTTCAACTCTTTCTTTGTTAAGTTTTCCAGTGGTTTGCCAATTTTGATAATCCTTTCAAATAACCAGCTTTTTGTCTTAATTTTTTCCATTGTTTTTCCATTTTCCAGTTCATTTATTTCTCTTCAAACACATTATTTCTCTTCCCCTGATGGTTTTGGGTTTATTTTGTTGCTCATAATCTGGTTGCTGAAGATGCTGTCCTGAGGTTTTGATTTTGGTTTTTTCTTCTTTTTTTCACATGTGCATTGATTGCTATAATTTGCCCTCTGAAAAATGCTTTTACTGTGTTCCCAAAGTTTGGTTATGTTGTGTCCTTGTTTTCATTTCTTTTGAGAAATTTTAAATTTTCTTTCTTATTTCATCTATTATCTAACCATTTTAAATAAATCTATTCATTTATATGCCATTGATTTTTCCCTTTGGTCTTTCTATTGTTGATTTTGAGTTATGTGGAGTTGTTCTGTGAGAAAATGAGTTGTAGAATCTCAATATTTTAAATTCTTTAAAGGTGGCTTTATGGTCTAACATGTGGTCTGCTCTGGAGTATGTCTGGTACTCTAGAGGAGAATCTACATTGTGATCTTGTTGGGTGGAGTGCTTTGTACTTGTCTAGGAGGATGAGTTGCTGATTGTGTTGTTCA
>NW_022103906.1:87362171-87371584 GCF_000313985.2 Echinops telfairi | reverse complement strand
AAACATGAGTTTGAAAAATGTTTCCATGTATGGAGTCTCAGATTTGACAAATGTATTAAGTGTAATGGAGAGTACTTTGAAGGTGATAAAGTTGTTTTGAAAAAAAAAATTAAAATATAGCTTTGGGGGAAAAAATTCCATTGGGGGGTACCCCCTTGTATATTAGCATGTTTTGTGGGCACCTATTCTGTTTGGGTTTCTCCCAGATCCTTGTATAGTTATTTTATCTTCCTTAAAGGAACCCAGTAGTGTAGTGGTAATGAGGTGGGCTACAATCACAAGGTCTGAAGTTTGAGACCATGAGCCACTCTTCAGGTGAAATAAGGGGTTTTCTATTTTCTTAAACAGTCACAGTCTTGGGTACTATAGGGGCGAATTCTACCCATCCTATCGGGTCACTCTGCCTCGGCATTGGCTCGATGGCAGGGGCTTGGTTTGGGTTTATGATGTTGGAGGCGTTCTCTCATGATTCCTGTACTATTTTCTCGGTAGGTTTGTTTCTTCCCTTCTTGCCCTGGGATCTCAATGAGATGTAAGTTGTTCTATTGAAGATATCCACTTCATTTTTAGGTTCTTCGGAATTGTTTGCTTGTTTGTTGAATGTTTCTCTCATTGGTTATAATAGAAAGAAAGGATTGTCTTTGATCTCATTAATTTGGTTTGCCTTTGCTTCTGGTGGTATAGTGGTTACTTGTTGGACTGCAGTCCACAGGGTTGGCAGTTCAAACACTTGAGATTTCAACTCCAATTACAGTTACAATCTCAGACATCCACAAGTGGTCACTATGAGTCAGCATTGTCTTAATGGCAGTGAGGTTTGGGGTTTCATTTTCCACTTCATTTTTATTACTCAACTCTTTTATCATACTGTTTAATTATGATATTTTAATGTTTCTTTTTTCCTGGATTTTTATTTGGTATAAGGTTTATTTTTTTCCAATTATTTTTTCTATTTATTAAAGGCATATAAATATCATTCTCCCGAATTTTATTTCTAGAGCTTTCAGGGCCTCTTTTTAGAGTAATCCTCTGGGGCCTGGATGTTGTTCAATGGTCTGTGGCTGTTTTCCGTGTGTGTGTGTGTGTGTGTGTGTGTGCGCGCGCGCGCGCGCGCGCGCGCGCGCGCGCGCGCTTCAAATGACTGCTCTTTCTGCAGCATCATGGTGCAGCGATTAGTCTTGGCTGGACTGCTAGGTCATGTAGGGCAGTTGACTCTTGCTGGGTTGATGTTGTAGCTGTCACTTTCCTTGACTGGGCTTGGGGACAGCCAAGGACTTCTTGCTGATTTCCTGGGACACCTGGGGACTTTCTTGGTTTTTATCCAGGGTGGGCAAGGCCTTCCCCGCTGGGATGTGGAGACACCCAGGGCCATCATTACTGGGTCTCTGGGATGGCAGGGATCTTTCTTACCAGGATGAGAGTATGCCCAAGGTCTTCCTTACCAGGTGTCTATAAAGGCTGGGGCCTTCATTATTCAGGTTGGAGATGGCCATGCCCTTCCTTTTCTAAGGGTAAAGAAGGCTGGGACCTTTTCCCTCTGAGTGATGGAGATGCCTAAGGGCTTCCTTATTGGGAGGTGGGGGTGGGCAGGGATGGCTAGTGCCTACCTTGCAAAGAAGCATGAATGCCCAGGGCTTACTACTGGGCTGCTGGAATGTCTGTGGCCTTCCGTGCTAGTGGGGAAGGATCAACTGGGACCTTCCTGCAGATACCTGTCCTGTCCTGTAGATACCTGGAGCCTTCCTTGATGGAGGGTAGGGTTGGTTGGGTTGTTTTCTTTTTCTTTTCCAAGTTTCAAAGACAGCTAGGGCCCTCTTGCAGACTGTGAGGACATCTGAGGCCTTCCTTGCCAGGGTGCAGGGATAGCCAGAGGCTACCTTTCTACGGGGAATAGAATGCTGGAGGCTACTTTGCAAGTGTGTATGGAAGCCCACATATTCCTTTCTATGTTGCTGGAATAGCTGAGGTCTGCATCATTAGGGGTGGTGGGGAGGGGGAGGGGTGAGGGGCACAGAGATATCTGGGAACTTCCTTACTGAGTCCTGGAGACAGATCTACTTTATTCTTTTTAGACTTTAGCCGATTGATTGGGACCACATTTGTGCCATAAGAAAATATCTTGGAAGATCCCATTTTCTGAGATGCCTGCTATTATTGTTTATATCATCAAGTCTGTTCTGGCTTAGAGCAAACATGGAAACACTTTCCGGTCCTGCACCATCCTTACCATTGTCTTATTTTTGAGGCCATTGTTGCAGCCACTGTGCCCATCAATCTTTCAGGTCTTCTTCTTCATTGCTCCTCTATTTTATCAAGAATAATGTCCTTCTACACAGGGTCTTTTACTCACAATATGTTGCCATGATGACTTCTTGCCATTGTTGCCTCTAAGGAACATTCTAGCTATACTTCTTGCAAGACAAATTTGTTTGTTCTTTTGGCAGTCCATGGTACTTTCAATATTCTTTGCCAGCACCTTAATTAAAATCCATGGATTTTTCATTGGTATTCTATATTTCGTGTCCAATTTTCACATGTAAATGAGGCAATCGAAAATACTGTGGCTTGGGTCAGGGGCACATCAGAACTTAAAGCAACCACATTGCTTTTCAACAGCAGATTTACCCAGCTTACTGCATCCTTTGATCTCTTGTCTGCTGCTTCCATGCGCATTGATTGTGGATCCAAGCGAGACAAAGTCTTTGACAATTTCAACTGGTTCATTTATCAGGATGATGATGTTTCCTGTTGGTCCTGTTGCCAGAATTTTCTCTTCTGCACAGGAGTCTTTATTCATAGCAAAGGCTGTGATCCTTGGTCTTTATCACCAAGTGCTTCAAGTTTGGGGGCTTTCAGCTAACAAGGTTGTGCCATATGCATATAACGGGTGTTTATAAGCTTTTCTCCAATCCTGATGCCACATTCCTCCGTATGATTAAGATTCTCTGATTATTTTTTTTTCAGCATAAGTAGGGTAGAGGATACAACCCTGATGCACACATTTCCTGATTTTAAACTATGCAATATTCCCTTGTTTTGTTTGCAAAACTCCCTCTTGATCTCTGTTCAGGTTTCCCATGAACACAGTGAAATGATTTGGAATTCTCATTCTTCTCATGGCTATCCATAATTTGTTATGAGTCACATAATCAAATGAAATGTGCAAAGACCTAGAATTAGAACTCTACAAAGGAAGGACATGCTCCACATATCTTAAATGAAAAGAAATATAGGAAAAGTTTAAGCCTCCAGGTGAAATAGTGAAAGATTTTGGGGGCAAAATATTGAATGATACAAGAATTTCAAAAGAAGATAGAAAGAATGCACAAAGAGTCATTGAATCAAAAATAACAAGTCTACCTTCAACTATTTCAAGAGATAGAATATAAGCAGGATTCCATGGTAATGAAGCCAGAAGCTGTGAGATGCCTGTTGTTGATTGTAGATACCACCGAGTCAGTTTGAACCCACAGGGATCCTATGCATAATGCAATGACACACTCCCCAGGCCTGGGTTATCCCCTTCATTGTTCCTATGCTTGAGCCCATGCTTGCAGTCACTGCGTTAAACCATGTCATTGACAATCCCCCCCGCACTTTTTTGTGGTCCTCTGTCCTTTACCAAGCATGACGTCTTTCTCCAGGGACTGGTCTCTCTTTTCCAAGATGCCTCTCTGAGGGAATTCATGCAGCATTAGATATAATCCAAATGATACTGAACCAGTTCCTATTGATTTTACTTGTATTTCAACTGAAAACAACCCCCTAGTTCTCAGAAATAAAACCATTTTGTCTTCCTACATCCTTGCTAACATGTTTTACTCTCTGTTTTTGTTTGTTGTACTTCAAATACCTTAGCTATCTTAGTGGGAGTGAAAGGGCATCTCACTTTTATTTTTAGGTGCATCTCTCTGATGGCCCATGCTTTTGAATATCTTTTTATGTGTTTTGTGGCCATTTCAATGAAATATTTATTTAAATTCCTTGCCCTTTTATTTTGATGGGGAAGAAAAAGCAACTACTGTTGAGTTGATTCTGATTTATAAGTACCCTAAAGGATGCGTTAAAGTGCTCTGTCGTGTTTATGAAGTTGTAACTCTTAACTGAGGCCATTTATCTCATCTTTCGCCCTCTGAGTGATTGGTGGGTTTGAACTATTGAACTTTCAAAGAGCAGCATGGCACTTAATCCTCTGTGCCACCAGGACACCATGATTTTTTTATTGGGTTTTATTATTCCTAACTTGTTGAAGTTCATATAGTAGCCAAAACAGAAGCAACAAAGTACATAGTAAATAAATAAAATTCACAAAATTAAAAAAAAATTCATTAAAAATTGCTAACCCCAAAGTGAAAAGATAAGCTATCAATTGGCATAATGTATTAAAATCTATAGATCTGATAAGAATATAATAAACCAAGTATACATAATGGTAAATAAAAAAGTGTTTTTACAAAGCCATGTAAAGCAAAACCCAAACAAAACAGCAAAAATGCTCCCTTGGCTTTCTGAGGCTGTAAATCTTTACAGGAGCAGAAAATCACGTCTCTCCCACACAGCAACTGATTGATTAGAACTATGAACCTTGTAGTTTTCAGTCCAATGAATGATTCATAATACTATGAGGGTTTCTGCAAAATCATGGAAGTCTTTATTAGATGATAATCTCCAAAGTAAAGCTAGCGTTTCTTGTCATAAGCTCTGTCAATGTCTATATACTCCTAAAGGTGGGATTTCCATGATTGTAACCTCTCCCTGACCAGTCAGACAAGTGTTAGACTGCTAAATGTATGGTCAGTGGTTCGAACCTACTAGCTGCTCCTTAGGAGAAAGATGAGGCTTTCTGATCCTGTAAACATTTATGACCTCAGAAACTCAAAGGGGGTCATTCTTCTCTGGGCTACAGGGTGACTGAGAGTCAGCATTGACTGATGACAATGGGTCTTTTGTTTTACTTAGTTTTGACCTGTCACTGGAGAAATCTACACTTTTCATTTTACATCAAGACAAACGGAAGTTTGGGTATCTTTTTACAGATTCCAACTTTGTCCCTTTTAAATATCCATCAGAGTTGGCAGAACAAAAATAATTTTGATGGGGGAATATCAAGGATGTGGAGTGAATGGAGTAAAATTCCCCAGTGAAATTCTTTTAGGATATTCATTGATCTCCATGAAGAATGAACCAGTGATTTGAAGCAAAAAAAACCATATTGATGCACATTTCCTGGTATTTTTCTCAGCAATGTAATTTTAAATTTTCTTAAAACCTCTTCCTAATAACTTTTGTAATTATCCCGTGTCCTTCAAGAAAATCTATGAAAATCAACCAAGATTACCCCTTTGGAAATTTGAGAATAATATATGTCCATTTAACTTTCTGGGCTGACTTCTCTGTCTTGAATGTAACTGGCCCAGTAGATCCTGTGGAAGCCCCTTCCTGAGAGAACTTGTCTGCAGTTATCCACAGATCATAGAGGTGTGATTAAGGGTATATTATTTAGGGAAAAAAAACATGCATATAGGAATTGTAATTCTAGTAACAGTCCTTTTTTACTTAGCCTATGAGTAAAAACAATTTTTGCTAGAGTTCTAGTTAATATGAATCTAAGCCTATCTCTATGATCAGTGGATGGTCACGGACAAGTTCTCTCAGCACGACTTGCGTCTGCATCTCCTCAGAGCTTTCAAAAGAAAGTTCCAACCACAGCAGTCGCTTCTTGGGGCATCTGCTGTGTCAGTTAAAATCAAGACAGAGAGATCACCCCACAAGGCTACAGATGGTTTTCTGGGATTCTAAAGGGATAATTTTGATAGATTTTCTCAAAGGACATGGGGCAATCATGGAGACTGTGGTAGTTAAATAATTCCATGTCCACTAGATAAATAAATGTAGAGGTGCAGTTAATCCTGTCAACCAGATCGCAACCCAATGGTGCTTTCTTGTGAGTATGGCCTTCTCATGAGGATTCTGGGAACTTCTCCCCTTTCTCTGCTTCACCTTCCTGTTAACAAGCTGTGTGAAGCCATGCTGAGACCTGAGCAAGCCCTGTGATACTTCCAACACCACTGGATCCATAAGACTTTTTTACTCATTGACCTATGATCTTCCTGCCTTCTGCATCATTGCATGTGGCTGTGTGAGTCTGAAGAGAGATTTATGAACTAGTATCAGATCTATGTGCTAACTCAGACTAGGGACTTGAGCTGGGACATATGGAGTGGGCTGGTATATTTTCTTGATATAGAATGACTTTGATATAAAACTCTGTCATATACATATATGAGTATCCCTAAATTTGTTTCTCTAGTCAACCCGGTCTAACACAGAGATTATAATGAAGTTTAAGAAAATTGAAAACCGCTTTGGTGAGGAAAAGTCCAGTCAGTACTCTATATTCTGCACTACTAGGACATAGTATACCCATTTTTAATTAGCCAAACAAGATGCTAGACTATCTTGGTTGTTCACTAAATTATTGACAAATCAATTCATTACTATGCACAGCATTGAATGTTAAGCACTGAATTACACTTGGGAGTATTTAATCCAATTGCCCTACTTGGCAAACGCTAGGAGTACTCAGAGAAATTGAGTAACTTCTTCTAATTTAGCTCACTAATTACTAAAATAGTAGTGTTAAAGCCCAATCATTATATGCACCATTTATTTCATGGAATAATATACCCTTTAAATTACATATATATAAAACAAACTTTTTCTGAACGTTTTGCTTAGCATTTAGATATCATTTTGTAGATATCTTTGTTATAAATAAAATTTTCCATTTATCAGATACTATTTTCAATAATAAAATTGAGTTGTCTTCCAACTAATATGTTTTGACTTGAAAGCATAATAATGCTCACACGACATAACAAACTTACATTCATTCATATTGTTTTTCAAACTGTTTTTTCACTACTCTTTCTCTGTTAAGACATGCGTGATTCGGAAAAGAAGGTCACAGTATTGATGCTGACTCGAAATTTAAAATATTATAAATCACAACCAGTTCTATCCGGATCCATAGGAGAGGGGTGGGATTCTACATGTTATCTGCCTCTTTAAACTCAGTCTTGGCTTTTATCTCTGTTCCATGGCAAATATGTTTCTTTTAAAATCCAGATCTCTCAGTTGTTCCTTTACCAGGTTTATCTTGTGCACATATTTCTTGCTTATTTAGCAACCTTAGAAAACTATAGGAGTGTTTGTTTAGTCATCTTTCTCAATTATTTATGGTGAAATTCAACTAATATTTGGTCATAGTGAGTTTCAGGCTTTGAGAATAATTACCCTGACCGATTCTGTTTCCAATTGGGAATTTCCACAGAGCAATCAAACAAACATTAAGTTTGCACCTTTCTGTAGATAGAAGTGAGTAGGTCTTAGGACCCTTCACCTTAGTATGGAAAGAGTGTTTTGAATATCATGAATATGTATGGGCTGTTGGGAAAGGGATTCTTCCATTTCTATTTTCTCCTGTCTTTCTTGCCTCCCTTCCATTCACTTGCCTTCCTCTCTCTCCCTTCCTCCCTTCCTCTGCCCTCGCTGATTCTCCCGTGATCAGTGGTTGAGGGAGAACTGAAGATGTGTGAAGGACACAGAGGAAACTCAAAAAGGAATGAAAACAGGAGAACAGTACGAAGTCTCGCAGCAAACGTGTCTTGTGTAGGATGTCAGAGCACAGGGGAAGTGTAATCTTTGACGTCTCCTCTCATATTAAGTCTTGGTAGTTTTATAATTCATAGCAAATGACCAGCTTAGCCTGAGCCACACTTCTCCAGTTCACAGACGGCCTTGAGTATTTAAAGAGATGAGAGTGTTCAATTGCAAATTGCCTGAGGATATTGAGCTTTACTGTTTCTTGTGTTCACTAATGCCTGGAGCATGCGGAGCTCATAGTAGATATATAATATTTACATATCAAATTAATGAGGACAAACAGTTGTAAATATACAGCAAAAGTTATTCATCTGGGGAAGGCATTTACTTTATACAATATCACCAAGCTCTGCCCTCTCTTCTTAATATTAAACATTCCTAAATGTACGCTTTTCAAAACAATACAACATAAGTATGCATATACATTTAAAAACACAACTACTGGGTCTTCTCAAGAGATACCATGGAAAGAGAAGAGGGATGCTCATATTAAATGTTTATTGCATGGAAAATCATTTTTCTGGGTCTTGCTTTGAATTTTGATGAAATTCCAGTTCCTCATAAATGTAATTTTCTTATGGTATTGGCTGATTGTTAGAATTTCAGAAAGTGGTTATGTCCACTGTCTTTAATAGCACCTTCACACTTGAGGTCACTTAGAAACACAGAGGGTGTAATGGGAACAGATACTGGCAACCTCCAAGTCGTAACTTAGACTGTTTATTGTCCTTTTGCCTGCCACCTCCTTGAAGTTAGAGTCCTGTTTACCTTACTACCCTCACTCTTTCTAACTTGATAGGTTTAGGATAGCTTTAGTGGGACTCTTAAGTGCTGACCAGCACACACACACATACACAAGACACCGTTTTAATTGGAAAATTGTAAAACATTGGAGGGGATTGAAGTGTCTTTATTGTCAGACATTATATTTAATGTGTGCTCTAACCTGGATATTTTACTGTTGTCTGTTAAGGATGGGGTGTGGGAGTTCAGGGGATACTCTGACATTTAAAATTCAGAGAATAAGCAGATTCTTTAGTTTGCCAATTTGAATCTTTGCCCTAAAGAAAGAAATAACTAAATAAAAAGACCCGACTTTGAGAAACAAATGAATAAATTTCACTGACCCATCACCTACTGCAATCAAGCCATTTAGCCCCACAGAGGGAACAATGGATTCTTCTCATAGCACCTCTATCGCTTAGGATACAATTTTAGTCAGATTTTAGTTAAACTAGGGTTTAGGTATTGTCTAAACAGGAAAGGGGGCCACACTATTTTTTTTTTCTTTTTAAAAGGATAAGTGCATAATACTAAAAGTACAAGCAAAAAAATGTTTTTAAAGATAGATTGAATGGTACTAACTTGTCCTAAGGTAAGTAAGGCAAGCCTGTGTCTTACATACTTCGGACATGTTGCCTGGAGAGGCCAGTCCCTGGAGGACATCAGGCTTGGTGAGGTAGAGAGACAGTTAGAAAGAGGGAGGTTCGCAGATGGATTGGCCCAGTGGTGGCCACAGTGGGCTCAGGCAAAGGCACAATGGTGAGGCTGGCGCAGGGCCGGCAGGGTTTAGTTGTGTCATGCACAGGGTCGCCATGGGCTAGAAATTACTTGATGGCAACAAAAAACAACAACAAAAATGAAACAATTTGGGGGTTTTAAAAGAAGAAACACACTGTCAAGGAGGTGAAAGGCAATCCAGAGAATGGAAGAAAATGTTTACAAAGTATATATCTGATAGGGGATTT
>NW_022103906.1:87358841-87360485 GCF_000313985.2 Echinops telfairi | reverse complement strand
TAGAACAACACTGACCTTCAGGGCGCTTCTTAGAAAATCCTCTAATCTAGCCTCCCCAAGCTAAATCAGAGCACACATGTTAAAAGGACATGGTCCTTGTCCTCTCCACTGATGTGAGTCACTCCAAGACAGGTGAAAGAATGCAATGAAAGTAGATCCCGTCTGCCTGAGGCTGGGTTCGCTGGAGAATCCAATGCAGTCACACTTTTATTCACATACCTGCACACAGACACACACACATAGATTTCTACAAAGCAAATGGTCACACAATTTTAGAAATGGTTAGGTCCTGTCCAGTACAAGAGTATGAGTCAGATGTAGCTGGGGCTTCTCCTGACTAGTGAAGCAGTGTATGTGGGGAGCTGACAAGTCAGCAGGCAGGAAAAGCACAGACCAGTGGATACAGAGGCAGATGACTCCAGGTGAGAAGGTCAGTTTGATGGTTGAAAAGTCCACTTAATTCAAGGTCACCAGTTCAGATGGCAGGATGCTCATGGCTCCCAATGTCAATAGGCAGATGATGGCCTATTGATTCACATTAGAAAAAAATCAGAAGTTGATGAACCAGAGACAAATTCAGACCAGCAAGTACAAACAAACTTCTTCTAGAGGAGGAAGTAGGCCAAATGCTCAAGGAAACTGTGACCTGAGTAAGGAGGTTGTATTTTACCCTAATCTTACAACGGATTGGCTGCTCAGCAGATCCCATTATAGAGTTGATTAAATTGTATTAGATAGCTCTCTGAAAGATGATTAGACCTTCACTACAAAGCGGCCAGCACTCCTGACTCAGCTAAGATGGCAACAAGCCTAAGCATCCCACAGTTTTGTCAACTCAAATAGGAAGACGCCAGACGCTAGTGACTGTCACCACCCTTGTGGGTTCCATAATGACCTGCTACACCGCCCAGAAGTATCTGATACTTGTAGTTACTGCTTTCTAATAAGAAAAAACAATTCTAATAAGAAATGCATAGAGTGAGGTCTATAAAATGGATTAACTATGGCTTCATTATATATATATAATTCAATCTATGGGGACTATCCAATGACGCCAATAAAAGGTCTTGAACATGGAAGTAACTTGTGGATTCCTGGCTGGTGAGAGCATCTTCTTTCAGAAAGCCCCTTCTCTCAGAAAACACTGCCTGTGGTCCTGGAGCCCCAGTCCTGGGATGGTGCGGGAGCAGGCAGCGTTGCATTGAACATAGGTTTGCTATGAGCTGGAACTGACACAACAGCATTTAACAACAATATTTGAATCAAAGTGTTCCTTATACAATGACAAGTAACACAAATTGCTACCATAGTTCCAGTTGACATGTGTGGGTTTTCACAAATAAAATGTGTTTAACCATGGCTCTAAGATGGCTGCAGTTAAATGCAGTCATTCATTTCTCTCTCTCTTTCTCTCTTTCTCTCTCTCCCGCTCTCTCTTTCCCTTAACTGCCATTGAATAGATCTCATAGCTACCCTACAGAGCAGGGTTTCCAAGACTGGAAGTCTTTATGGGAGTCGAAAGGCCTGTCTTGTCTCTCCTCTCAGTCCCATTGTTGTTATTGTTATGTGCCATCGAGTCAGCTCTGGCCCTCAGCAACCCTATCTACGCAAAATAGAACGAAACACTGCACAGTCCTGCAGGAA
>NW_022103906.1:87355199-87357907 GCF_000313985.2 Echinops telfairi | reverse complement strand
AATGCTTTTATTATTATCAATAATGTGTGACTTTGTATTGTATTTCCTAGGAGTTGCCCATAAGTCAGAGAAGCTTATTTTGCAGGTAGTGTTTGGTAAATAGGTGTGTTTAAGCACTTGTGCCAGGGAGGTTTCTGTCCTGTTTTGGTTGGTTTGGATGCAGCTTAAAGAATAAGGTCAAATGTACCCTGATTTCTACTATTAAATTGCTCCTTAGTGGGTGAAGGTTGGGCATGTACACAGTCTTTCAAATTCCCAGATTTGATTGTATCCCTGGGGGGCTCTTAAGGGCGTTTCTTTCTTCTTTTCTGGTTTCTCTCAACGAGACTTCTAGTTGGCTTATATTAGAATGAAAAGCCTCCTCTCAGTTGGTCTCCCCTAGGATTGCTTTTGACACCACCTTCACTTTACACAGGGAGTTCTCCAAACTCTGCTAGAAATAAAACTATTCTTCCCAGGCTTGCATGCAGAGCCCTTTGTCCCGAAGAGCTTCATTTTTGTTGGGGCAGAATTACCGCTGTACACAAACTAGGGTCCCCTGGAAGAAGATCGTATTAGAAGGCGTCGCCTGGAGTGGGAGAAAAATGTGGATCCATTTCAAAATCATAACTAGACAAAGCTTAGTAGCCACAGAGCCACTGGTGGGACATCCAAGACCACGGCCTCAAACCCTTCAGGTCTGGAACTGAGCTCCTCCCCTTGTCCGAATAATCAACCATCTACAGCAGCCTTTCTGAAAGGCCAAATTCAGAGGTCTGGAAAATAAGTAGGAATAGTTACAGGAAACCTGGGGAGGAAGAAGACTATGGGTACTTAATTAAGGTGATCACAACTGATGAGTTGCAATAAAATGTTTTGAATTGTTGACTCTAAAACTCTCTTCTGTAAGCCTTCCCTTAATGCACAAGAAACGTTTCTTGTTTTGTTTGTTTTTTCAAAGCTGGGATCCAGGAGTCTTTTCTGAGTGACTGTGCTCCATGAAAGGGCACTGGGAAAGATGGGAATACTTGTGATTTTATTTGATACTCCGTATACCCTATAAGTAAATCAAGGCAGGACAACTTAAGGCCCAGTGTTGTTCACCTTCTCTGTATTGAGGGCCCTGGTAGTGCAGTAGTTATGCACTGAGCTGTGGTCTGAAAGTCAGCAATTTGAACCACTAGCAACTCCACAGGAGAAAGTCGGGGCTTTCCAATTGCATTGAAAGAGTTACAGGCTAGGGAACTCACAGGGCAGTACTACCCTGTCCCACAGGGTCTATGAGTTGGTTTTGACTAACGCGATGGCAGTGAGTTTGATTGGTTCTGTGTGTGTGTGTGTGTGTGTGTGTGTGTGTGTGTATTTGGGGTTGAGCTCTGTGTCATGAGTGGAAACTGAGTAGGGAATGAGATCTGGTCCTCTCTGTACCATCTGACTGGCTAGACGGCAAGACAAGGCTGTGAGGGAGAGGAGGCCTGGGCTTTCCAGGGATGAAGCAGAGCCCGAGACTTGATGATAGAGCATGCTCTAGTGATTTCACGAGGTGTACTGGGTAAACCTTTCAAAACTGGGTACTCATGGAAGTCGCCGATAACCATGTGGATTATAACTCAAACACACTTTGGGCTTTGTAAAACTGAAATTTGCTAACTTTTCTTCCATGAATGTTTTCCATTTGTTACATGCTCTTTAGGACCAACTTTCAGGGATTATAATTTTTTTGTGGTTCCACAACTTCTGAAAGCACTAGTTTGAAGTGAGTGCTGAATTGGAGAAATCATTTCTGTGTCTGGAGGCAGATGATTTTCATCTTAGTTTTTTTCCCGATCAAAAGTTTTCAAAGACTCACATATTATTCATTGTGGGAGTGTAGATATTGTTATTATACTTCTTCCGCATTGTCTTCCAATTCATCTTCTTGATTACAGAACTTACATCTCAATTTCAGACAAAGTAAGCCCACAGTCTAACCCTTGTTTATGCCCCACTGTCAACTGTTTTATCTAGGTAGCAAAACTTACCCTTCATGATTTATTAAATGTATTCATAGATTATCAGGCGAAACATATATCAATTCAATGGAGCCACAGGGCCAACTTTGTCAGACTGCTCTGCGTGCCTCATTTGTCGTCTGCGTGCATACCCTTTATGCCCAGGTAAATTCTAAGCACCTGAAGTAGCAATTGCTTTTCATTAAGCTATGTTGACTCGTTTTAAAAGCCTGTCTTGAGGCTAACTATGCAGTAGGTATTCCTGTAATTTATAAAGTGGATTCTCTGGACATGTTCAATTCTAATTTATAGATAAGACTACTACTAAGAATTATCAATATACTTCTGTAAGATGAATTTTCAGTTAAATTTGAAAGATGGGTTACAATTTTTATGAAGTTTCTGGCTCTTAATATGAAATGCATCTCAACAGTTTGCCATTAGTGTGATAACGATAGTTACAATATGTAAATATAACTAGCTTTAGTTCAAATCAAATTTTATATTGGGGAAATAAGGCTAAAGTTACAAGAACCAATAACTATAGAAGAAAAGTCTTGTTTTTCAAAGTCATAATATTACATTATATAAAGTTTTTTTTAAATTAAGTGCCATTTGAGATGCCATTGATTTACAAATTGACCTAGATGCAACATCACCCTCTACAACCTCAGAATCTACTCAAGGAGGCTGAAATAATAAAAATCAGCAGTAATGCTCGGGAGTAATTCCGCCCTC
>NW_022103906.1:87350502-87354900 GCF_000313985.2 Echinops telfairi | reverse complement strand
CTTGCTCTGTGCAACTTCTTTTTGTTTCCATGAATGAAGAGGACATGAAAGGACAGTTATTTGATGACATAGAAGAGGTGGGGAAAAACAAACCACAAGGGAGGTGCTGTCAGCCATACAAACAGATGAGTTTGAAAACTTTTTCCCAGAATGGAACCACAGCTTTGACAAATGTATTAAGAGTAATGGAGAGTACTATGAAAGTGATAAGGTTGTTTTGTAAAAAGATTTAAATACACAGCATGACAAAATAATTTATGTTTTTTAGGGAGTACCCTTCATATGTGGCAGATATAATTAAGTATAATTTATGAATGGTCAAGTTTTAAACTGTACAGATTGATAAAGCTGTTGCAGTGGCAACAATGTAAGAGAAACTGATTTCAACTGAGATATAATAGGTAGGTGATCATTGAAGAGATGGCATTTACAAACCTTTTGAGTCCTGACATGTAGGGGTGGTTTTTGATGGTGGATATAAGTATCTTCCAAGCTATTTAAGTCCCCTCTTAACAAATCTAATTAAGGGTGGACTGAAGTTGCGCTAATAATCTCTGTGTAATAATTTTAATCATATTGATTTCCAAATTATATGTAGGCTCATTTTTGACATTAGCAGGTGGGGGAAACACTCAGTAGACATAGTGCAGTCAGATAAATGCATAACACTCAGCACTCTTAATAATTTGATCTTCCACTACTTATCTGTCAGTTCGCATTACTGTGTTGCCTGTTGTTGCTGTGATGCTGGAAGCTATTTCACTGATATGTCAAATGCCAGGAGGATCACCCCAAGTGAAGCATGTTCCATGGAGTTTCCAGACAAAGCTTCCAGACAAAAGAAGGCATCAAGTGCCCACTTAGAAGGAAGCAGCCACTGCAAGCCTGAGGCGTAGCTTTGAAATAGTTTCAGATACTGAAGGTCTAGTGAACGGAAGACTAGCATCATTACAGATTGTGCCAGAAGATGGGCCCCTTGGTAGGAAGGGCTCTCAAAATGTGACTGACAAGGACCTGCTTCCTAAGTCGAGTTGACGACAGTGACATGAATGGAGTAAAGCCTGTGAGAGTAGGGCCTTTGGGATCTTCATTTGTTGATGGTCACAACTCAAGCTGAGAAGAAACAACTGCAAAAATGTAATAATTAGAACTTGGGATGTACATGGTATGAATCTAGGAAAATTGGAAGTTGTCAAAAAATGAAATGGAATGCATAAAGATCAATATCCTTAGAGTTGGTGAGTCAAAATGGACTGGTAATGGCTGTTTCAATCAGAAAATCTTAAGGGTTACAATGTTGTGAAGGACACAATAAAGACAGTGTTGTATTCATTATCACAAAGGACATTTCAAGATCTCTCTTCAAGTACAATGCTGTCTGTGATAGGATTATATTTATTCACCTTCAAGGAAATTAAAGGAGTAGAACTATTGTTTGAGTGTATGCATCAAACACTAAAGTTAATAATGAAGACATTGAAGAATTCAACCAACATCTTCAGGCCGAATTGATCAAACATGCAATCCAGATACATTGATAATTATCAGCAATTTGAATGCAAAAGTTGGAAAGAGGAAAGGGCAGTAGTTGAAAAATATTTCAACTAGTGATAGAAATTTCTAGTGACAGAAATGGAGCTGGAGATCTTAAGATAGAATTTTGCAAGACAAATGAGTTGTTCATAGCAAATGCCTTTTATTAACAACACAAATGGAGAAGACATAGGGATACATCTCCAGATGGAATACACAGAAATCAAACTGACTACATCTGTGGGAAAAGACCTTTGGGAAGCTCAGGATCAGCAGGTCAAGCCAGGCCAGGACTGACTGTGGATCAGATCATCAATTGCTCGCATGTAAGTTCAGGTTGAGGTTGA
Organism: Echinops telfairi; assembly: GCF_000313985.2. NCBI lineage: Eukaryota > Metazoa > Chordata > Mammalia > Afrosoricida > Tenrecidae > Echinops > Echinops telfairi. The sequence continues at coordinate 87,353,020 of NW_022103906.1, read as the reverse complement.
AGAAAATTAAACCAATCCACCAGAGCCAAAATGCAATCATGAAATCTATCCATGTTAATTTCAAGAAAATTCCAGAACACTGACCACTAATGAAAGAAGATTTGATGAGCTGTGGGGGGACATCTAGTATAACATTTATAAAGAAAGAAAAAGATCACTTCAAAGCAGCCAAGGAAAATGTTGAAGTCAACGAGCTGAATAAAAAAATCTCAAAGGGCAGCTCGAGAGGTTCAAAGTATAGAACAACATCGTTAGTATCACATTCTGGTAAAATCTTGCTGAAGATCATGCAACAATGGTTGCAGCAGTACATTGACAGGGAGCTGCCAGAGGTTCTGGCCAGATTCAGAAGAGAACATTGAACATATGATATCATTGATGATGTCAGGTGGATCTTAACTGAAAGCAGAGACTAGCAGAAATATGTTTACTTCTGTTTCATTGTATATGCCAGGATATTCAAATGTGGGGATCATGACAGACTATTAATAACCTTGAGAAGAATGGGAATTTGAGAACACTTCATGTGCTCATGAGGAACTTGCATATGGACCAAGAGGAAGTTATGCAAACAGAACAAGGGAGTATTGTATTTCAAATCAAGAAAGCTGTGTGACACCTAAAATCAAGAAAGATTGTATCCTATCACCATACTTATTCAATGTGCATACTAAGTAGATAATCAGCCAAACTGGCATCAGAATTTGAAGTAGGCTTATTAACAGTCTTCAATATGCACATGACACAACCTTATTTACTTGGAGCACTTGCTGATGAAGATCGAGGAGTAGTCGTCAGTGTGGATTACAACTCAATGCAAAGAAGAACAAAAGTCTCACTCCTGGAGCAATAGGTAGCATCATGATAAATGAGGGAAAGATTGAAGTTGTCAAGGGTGTTGTCTTCCTTGAATCCACAATCAGTGCTCATGGAGGCAGCTGCCAAGAGATAGAATGAGGAGTGAGTTGCTTTGGGGAAATCTGCTGCACAGATCTCTTTAAAGTGTTGACAAATGAGGATGCTACTTTAAGGACTAAAGTATGGCTGACCCACAGCATGGTGTTTTCCATCACCTCATAGGTACGTGAAAGTTAAACATCGAATAAGAAAGACTGAAGAAGAATCGATGGTTTTGGATTATGGTGCTGGCTGAGAATATGGAAAGTACTACGGACTGCCCAAAAGAAAAAAGAAAAAAAAATCTGTCTTGGAAAAAAGTGCAGCCAAAATGCTCTTTAGAGGCAAGGACAGTGAGCATTCATCTAAAGTATTTTGGATCTGATGTCAGGAGAGACCAGTTTGTGCATCAGGCCATCATGGTTAGCAGAGTAGAGGAGCAGAGCAAAAGAAGTCCCTCCACCACATGGATTGATACGGGGCTGCACCAACGGACTCAAGCATAGGAATCATTGTGAGACTCGCACAGGACCAGACAGTGGTTTATTCTTATGTACATACGGCAGCTATGCATCAGAACACACTGTATGGACTCTAACAATAACATTTTAATCTTCTATTCTCTACCACTGGACTGTATCTCCATTCATGTGCCTATGCCCTTGGGCCTCTGGCTGCTTGGATCCTGGGGTCTCTGTCTGACCCTTTATTAATCATCCATTGTTCAACCAGCCTTGTTTTTCTCCCAGGCAACTCCAGAAGCACCCATTTCCCCCTCAGCTGCTGCAAATATCTTGCTAGCATTTACACCATTACAGGTAACAAAAATCAATCCCCTGTGGGGAGTGGATTTATGGAACAATATCTAAGCCCAGGTATAAACATGGACATGGTGGTGCTTCATGTGCCAACCTAAAGTCCACTCACACTACCAGAATATGCCCAAATGGATACAGACACCATTGTTGGCTGTCTACTCATCAACCCATGACAACAAGGGACCCAGTGAGTCACCATGTCTGGATTCTCTGACCTAGGCACCTCCTCGGAGACCCCAGTGGAAATCCACCATGAACAAGGAACTCACTTAACTAGATACCAGCAATGGACTGAGTGACTGCCAGAGGTTTTGCAATGCAGCAACATATACCAAGGTCAAATCTATCCTGTGCCTGTGGATTGTTAATCCCAGGGCTGCAGAGAACCAAGAGAATTCAAGTATCTGGCAACAAGAAAGCATGTCTGCTGCCTCTGTCTGGAAACTACAATAAACTCCCGTGTCTATTGCTCCATGACCAGTGTCTCTATCCCATCGAAATGTCAAACCAATCCTCTTTGGTCTAACAGTTCAGCCCTTTGTGGGAAAGGGCTAGAGTTAAAGATGCAGGTGTCACTGTGCTTGCAAGTGGGGAGGAGACAATCCCTAAAGAGACTCCGGTTTTAAATCCATGGAGCGCACTGGCCTCCCTTCACCAGAAGCCCCATAGGGACAATCTGTGTGGTATCACGAGCCCGGGAAAGTTCTTTTGTTGGGATCACTTTAGGTAAATCTCTCACCACTTCATGTAGATTGCTTCATGTTCGTGGTTTACCCTTGGTTAAAGCCTCCTATTTATCTGGG
>NW_022103906.1:87329017-87349941 GCF_000313985.2 Echinops telfairi | reverse complement strand
GTTGCCAATGTCTGCTGCTTGAGATCCACCTCACAGACCATCCCCAACCCCTATAAGTCCCTTGCATCCTTGAAGGAGCATGCGGACCAATTCCTACCCTGTTTGCCACCATGAGGTTGCAATACTGCATCTCCATCAGTACGTAGCCTCAGGAATAAAGTCCACATCTCTAAGAGTGACTTTTTGTGAGTTTTTCGGACTCTTAGCTCCTAGTCAAGAAGTACAGTCCTTGCTTGAGCGTTTTACTACATGATTCTTCTTTATTTCCAAATTTGACATTCCAATCTCCATTAATTATGAGTGCATCTTGATTGCTTTTGATTAATTTCATACTACAGAATTTGGTAAAAGATATTCAATTTCTTCTTCTTTTGAATTAGTGGTTAGATGTAAATTTGAATACTAGGACTCTTCCTGGAAGGTATATAGATATTTTTTCTATTATTGACAGTGCTGTATGTGATGATCTGTCTCACAATTAAAAAATATGTGATTCTTTTCTTCTTCAATTTATCATTCCTGGCATAACAGACCTGATGATTAATTTATTGAAAATGGTCAATATTAGATAATTTCAGCTCACTAATACCTAGGATATCAGTAGTCAAGAAATTATTTTTATTTTTGGCAAATATCATTATCCTACACTCCTATTTCATGCATCCCACTTTCTGATTCTTAATGAATGTTTGCAGCTGTTGCTTCTCATGTTGAGTCATGCCACATTAGCAAGCAAAAGTTCCGAAGTTTTATTTATAAAGATTTACTGAATGAATTTAGAGGCCATTCAAACTGGCTTTATGTTGAGGAGGCAGATTGTCCCTGCTTGTATTTTGAATTCTTTCCAATTTGAGGGACCTGTATTCTGGCATTAGATCTGAAAATGTTCCACTACCATTCATGAAATTTTTACTGCCTATTTCTTGGTTGTTTTTATTTTAGAAGTAGCCTACTTGATCCTTCTTCCTGATTGGTGCTAGTCAGAAAGCGCTGATTAAACCAGTTCTCCATGCGTAGACAGGGATGACCCTTGATAACCCAGTGGAATGGTTTCTAACAGAGTAGCAATATGCAAGCCACCAAAATACAACAAGCTGACAGACTAGGGAGACGAATCATTACAGTTTAGTAATGATAAATTTGAGTTTCAAATAGTATTCATGGTAGAGATTTCCAAGAGAATATCTATATAAGAATAGCGGATCTTGTGATAGAATAACATACAATTATCCAGTACTTGTTACAGAAGGAGAGTTGTTGAAAACTTTATGAAAAGAATACATTTTAATACCCCACTTAGCAGGATTTCAATACATTCATTTTCCTTTTGGTCAATTCTTGGTGAAAGCAATCCCGGTCAGGATTGCAACATGCATCCATCACTCCCAGCTGGTTTAGTGTTCTTTTTGTTTCCTAAGATTGAATCTTTGTGCTCTAACACCTGAAGTTTAGAACATTTCTTCTCAGCAACCCATGCCCATTTACCAGGTATCACCAAATTCTTGGAGCTGTTCCATATTACTTGAATTATATAAAACTCAAATATTCCCACCAGCTGTCTGTCAGTGTGTCACACTGGTGGCTTGTGTTTTGCTGTGATGCTGGAAGTTATGACACTGGTATTCCAAATGCCAACAGGGTCACCCAGAGGTTTCCGTGAACCTTCCACTCAGAGAGGACTACCAAGAAGGACTCGGCTGCCCACTTTGGAGGAAGTAGCCACTGAAAATCTTATGCATAACATTGAAATATTGTCAGGTTCTGTGTTAGCCCGGGTAGACTAGAGAAACAAATCCAGGGAGATTCATATGTATATAAGAAAGAAGTTTATATACAAAAGCAATTGAATATTAAGGAAACATCCCAGCCCAGTCCATAAATCCAATATTAGCCCATATGTCCAATACCAAGCTAGAAAGTCTTCTTCAGACTCTTGAAATACAGGCAATGATGCTGAATGCAGGAGTATCACAGACCAGCGAGTTGGAAGTCTTCTGGATCCACTGGTGTTGTAAGCATCTCAGCGCTGGCAGGGTTTCTATGTGTCTTCTTTGGCTCCAGAGGTCAGGGTGCATCAGGGTAGGTACATGTCGTTCTCCAATGCCCATGGCATAGTGTCATGTGTCTTGTCAGTGGAGCATCTCTCAGGGAGTGAGCAGAGAGGTGTCTCATGCCTCCAAGGAGGAAATCCAGAAATTCCCAGAATTCTCAGGAGAAGGTCATGCCCACACATTGTCTTCGCTGGCTTTGATCCGATTGACAGACTAGACTCCACCTCTTCACTCTTAATCCTCTCAAGTTTCAAATTGACACCAGTTTATGTAACTACCAGAAGTTCTGACGGTTTAAAGAATAGAAGCCAGAACATTATCAGCCACAGTGCCAGAGGATGAGCCCTTCGGGTCAGAGGACTCTCCACATGTGACTGAGAAGGAGCGGGTTTCTTCAGGTACAGAAGACTATGATGAAATTAATGGACTAAAGCCTTTGGGATCTTCATTTGTTGATGAGGCAAAACCCAAAAGGAGAAGAGACAGCTTGTGAGGATGGCACAGCACAAGGCAGGGTGTCCTTCTGTTGAGCATAGAGTCACTGTAGGTAAGAATTGATTCGATGGCACCTAACAACAACAACAACATTAAACTTGACTCAGGAAAGAGAGACATGAGGTGGTATATGGACTATAGTTAATTATGTTTTTCCTTTCAATTATAACCCTTAAAGTAATGTGTTAAAAAAATCCAAACTCACTGCCATTGAGCCCTTCCTGCCCCACAGAGACCCTCCATGAGTTTCTGAAATTGTAATTGTTTGCAGGACACACTGATTTTGAATACTAAGGCATATATTCTCATATCCTGTGAGAATTTTAGTTGTTGATTAGTTCATAGAATAAATATGTGAGATGCTTTCAAAAGTTCAAGAAAAAAATCCATTCTCTTTTATTTCAATTATTTTGTATAAGCTTTTTAAAGCCACCTCACATACTGCACATTACATGCTACCACCTGCGTACAATATCCATATATACCAGTATACTAAAATATGTGCAAATGTGGCAGTGCACATACAGTGGTTTCTCGAGGGTTGGGCCCATGTGTAGTTATTCATGGTTTCATACTCCCAGCCCCATGGACAGCCTTCCTTACAAGAATCCTGAATTTACTAACTGTAATAATTTAATAGGTGATACATGTCACTTTAAATTGCTTACATGGAATATTTCTTAGGTTATATGAGCAAAAGCTAACTCATTTTGTAAAATCATTCTACATTGGAGGGAGCTCTAGGATGCAGTGGTTAATTACTATGCCTCCTAAATGAAAAATCTGCTGTTAGAACCCAGGGGAGACACATGTGGGGGTCACATTTCATAAATATTTATACCTTTGGACACACTCTATTGGACTGTTAAAACATCATCAGTTACAGCATTCTTAGTAACTGAGTAAAGCTTTTCATTGTTTTTCTCCTTTAAAAAAATTCTATTTCATTCTCAAAAGATTTATATTGGTATAATTTCACAAATATTACATACCACACAATATTGTAGCTAAAACACAAGAAAATTAGACAAAGTCGGAGAGTATAAGATCATCTGCAAAATAAAAAGCAAGAATGCAGTTCACGATTGTAGCATGAGCAAAAGAAACCACGTAATGTGCAGAATCCTTGCAGTTAGTTAATAATGACATCTCTGGCCAAAGTGCATTAGAAGGTTCAAAAAGTAAATTAGTAGAGAGCTTTATCTTTGCATGTATATGGAGGCACATAAATGATTCATGGAAACTATTTTTGTTGTTATAACTGTTTTGTTGATGTGAGATGCTATAGAATTGGTTCCCACTATAGGGACCTTCCATAAAACAGAGTGAGATACTGTCTGCTCCTGCATCATCCTCACAAGGGTTCTCATGTTTGCTCCCGTTGTTGTAGCCACTCAATCTGTCCATCTTGAGAGTTTACCTCTTCTCCCTAGACTTTCTGATTTACCAAGTATAACCTACTGGGCCCTCTGATAACGTATCCAAAGGACATGAGACAGACTCTTGCCATGATTGCTTCTAAGGATTATTTTGACCGCACTTCCTCTAAGGCTTGTTTGTTGTGGCTTTTCATGGTAATTTCAATACTCTTTACCAATATCATAATTCAAATGCACAAATTATTTTACTGTCTTCCTTCTTCATTATGTAGATTCCACATGCATCTGCGGGGATTGAAAATATCATGGTTTGAGTCAGATGCATCTTACTTTTCAAAGTGACAGCTTTGAATTTTAACCCCTTAATGGATTTTCAATATGGAGTATGATTCAATGTGAAGAAGACCAAAATCCTTACAAATGGTCCAATAGGTCACATGACGATAAATGGAGAATAGGTTGAGTTGGCAAGGATTTGTCTTGCTTGGATCCACAATCGATGCTTACAAATGCAGGAGTCAAGCGATTGTATTAGGTATGTCTGATGCAGAAGACCTTTACAGAATACTTTAGCATATTCAAAAGCAAATACGTTATTTTGAGAACTAAGGTGGACCTGACCTTATTCATGGTATTTTCAGTTGCCTCATACGTATGTGAATGTTATGCATGTACCTTAAGTAAATCTGTTATAAAGAACAATTCCATGTATTTAAAAGCAAGGTTGTTTCCGTCCCCAAGACTTCTTTACTGGATAAAACTGTGTGTGTGTTGGGGGGAAACGGGGTGGGGTGGGGGTGTTTCGAAAGCACCAGCTATCCTGAGGGAAACTTTGGAGGGAACCAGCTACTCGATGGTTCAATTAGTCTTAACCCCTGATACCCATGTCAGACGACCGATTTGCCTATCAGGACCACTGTGGACCTCCTCCAGAGTTTCCTCTGGCTTTGCCCTGCTCAGCCATCTTTTGGGTCCTATCGTGACATGATGAAATGACGATGGCAATGTATGGACAGATGTGCTTGACACAACGGATGGATGCATGGATTGTGATAAGAGCTGTAAGAGCCCCAAATGAAATGATTTCTAAAACAAGAAAGAAAAGCCAGGTTGTTATTTTGTGGACGAAGGTGGGCCTGACCCAGGACATGCTATTTTCCATTGCCCCATATGCACATGAAACCTGGACATTGACTAAAGAAGACAGAAGAAGAATGGACACATCTGAATGTTTGGTGCTGCAGAAAAATACTATGACTGCTCAAAGAACAAGCCATCTGTCTTTGAAGAAGTGTAGCCAGAGTGCTCCACAGGCAGAATGGTGGGAATTAGTCTTCCAGCCTTTGGCTCTGTTTCAGTAGAGTAGAGGGGCAGCCCAAAGGAGGAAGGTCCTTAGCAAGCTGGATTGACACAGTTGCTGTAAAGTGAGTTCAAACTTAAGTCCAATGATGAGATATCACAGACACGTGGTCTTTTGGTCTCTTGTATGTAGGGCTGTCATGTGTCAGAACAGACTCTGTGGCACCGAACAGCAACTCAACACCTACATGTGATGACCGATTTTTCATCTTCTTTGCCTTGGCGGTGGGGGTTCCCTCTTTGCAAGGTGTGATGACCTTTAGTTCTGATGAAGCTAATAAAGGGTGAGATGATGCTTTTTTTGGGGGGGGAGCACTCACAGAAGAGAAATGCATATGGCACTTTTCAGAATTATTTATTTGACAAAACAACCAAAAACTAATCTGAAGAAGATGGAGGTTGAGTTTGTCTTACTTTTGTCTTACCATACGTCTTACTTTGACAAAAAAGCAATCCCTGTCCATTTTCCCTGATATCAAGTACACTTCCCTCACATCCCACGGTTCTACACAGAACATGAAAGAAAATTAAACACATATTTGTGGGTGCTTGTACATCCCAAATCCAAAATTCACACATTCGTCTGGGAGGTCTTTGTCATCATCAAGGCCAAGAGGAAGCTGTGAAATAAAGTCAGGGGATAGAACAGGACTTGTGTCCCCAAAACTAGTGGTCTAGCCAAGAAAGGCAAATCAAAACCAGAATTCGCCAGAGGAGCTACCCATTCCTGGCTCCCCTCTGGTGCTGGTATAGTGAGAGTCCCACTTCCTGCTTCAGATACGGCTCATTTTAGACCTAGCAGGATGACAACCCCAATGAATCTGTTAACAATCACTGGCAGCTCTATTAGAAACCAATCCGTTTCCTTCCCCACTTCTCACCCAGACCCATCAGGGAAAGGTCATTGGGTGGGATGAACAAAGGCTGTGGCTATCAAAGCTGTGGAGGCAATTCTGTATTGGGTATTTCTTGGTGTTTCAGCTGTCACATGAAATTGAATGTCATTTGTGTTTTACTTTCTCGCCCTAGCACATCCCAGAAACATATTCTCCTATCTTTTTCCTCCTGTAAAACATGTGATTGTTGTTAAGTACTGTCGAGTTGGTCCCAACTCACAGGGACCATATGCACAACGGAATGAAGCATTGCCAGGTTCTGCGCCAGCCTCTCAATTGCTCCTATGCTTGAGCCGATTGATGCCGTGTCAACCCATCTCCTCTTTCTTGTTCTCTTTTTAATTTTATGATTTATAGCTATAAGTCCTAGATTTTGATAACTTAAAATTTTGATTAGCTATACGTGCATTTCCATTTCTGTTAATAAACCTACTTTAGGATTATTTTAAAACATGTCCTCTAGATTTATTTGTTTGTTTTTGTTGTTGTTGTTGTTTTAATCAATTTATTGGGGCTCATACAATTCATCACAATATATAGATCAATTGTGTAAAGCACCTCTATACATTTGTTGCCCTCATTATTCCCAAAATTCGCTTTCCTCTTGGGTTCCCGGAATCAGCTCATTTTCCTTTTTTCCCCTCCCCCTCCCTTCCTCCTCCCTCTCACCCATGCACCCTTGATAATTTATAAATTATTATTGTATCTTATATTACACTGCCCAGCATCTCCCTTCACCCACCCCTCTGCTGCCCATCTCCCAGAGAGGAGGTTATATGTAGCTCCCTGTGATCAATTCCCCCTTTCTACACCCCCCTTCCCTCCTGGTATCGCCACTGTCACCCCTGGTCCTGAGGGGTTCATCTGTCCTGGATTCCCTGCGTTTCCAATTCCCATCTGTACTGCTGTGCATCCTCTGGTCTAACCAGGTCTGCAAGGCAGAATTGGGGTCCTCTAGATTTATTTGGGATGAACAATTGACTAGATTTGTTGGCACGCAGCAGCAACAATCAGAACAGTTTTCTCATTTGAGCTGTATCCAGCTTTTTACTTAATTGAATAAAGATCATTTACATTTCCTGTTGAATATTTTCAATTTATCGCATAAGTAGAATACTTTTCAAATTAAGTTGAAATATGTGACTATTTAAAATATTTGTCTAACTGTGAGTGTGCTTTAAAGAAAAAATTGCAATGCTCCCCACTAAAACACATTGGTAGTTTTGTCATGCCATCAAATTCATATATATTAGTTCTAGAACTTTGGAAAACATTGAAAATTGGACAGAGGCTTTAAAAGTCACCCATAATATTTGTACAAATATATATTATTTTAGTATAGGATTCCATTTATATTTCATCTGCATGTCACTGTGAGTATTCTCTAAAGACAACTTGTTATAACTTAGACACAAAGTGTATATATGTACATTAAAGCATTTAATGGCTTTGTGAGATTTTACCATGCTACGTTTCAATCTGTATGGATCTATCAATGTTCTTACTTTACATAATATAATTTCTAGTTTTAATATTGGGCAGAATGGTACAAAACGTATTGTGGGATGTAAGTTTATGTTGATTTGAGGGACAACTTCTTTTTTTAAATGATAGATGAGCACATGGGAAGCTACTGGGTGAAAGGGAATAAACATTGGGGTCTGAGGGTAAGTCTACTGACTTGGGCTCAGCAAAACCTACATGCCACAAGTGACATCTTCTTAACAGTCGCGGCAAATACTGTTTGAAAACTGTGACTCTGGTCTTTGGGTAGAATGCGTCTTGAGACTCATTGAAATAAGGATACGATTCTTGTCGAGTCAGCAGAGGGTTTCCCTGGTTCATACTAATTTTCCCAGCTGGGCCTTAACATTTTGACTATATTGCCACCCAAGTTAAAAATAATTATGTTAATGAGATCAACCGATTACATTGCCAGAGAGTGGACCATGTAAATATATATATATATTACAGATACACGATCTCCTTGGATATTTTATAGAATCAAACAATCTTAGAGCTAGAAAGTATATTTTGAAATTTCTTAGTAAACCCTGTTGCTGGAATTCAGGTTCTTATCAAAAGATTTAATTTTGAAAGACTTAGGGCATCACAAGAGAATTTTATTTAGAGATTTCTAGGATGTAAAAACCCTGACCAGCCAGCATGACTGGCCTTGGTATGTCTTTCTCCCCACATGCATACCAAGTATTTTGAAGGATGCTTGCACACCCACTAGATTCTCAGAATCTTCCATGGGGTAGCAAAAGCTTCTGGGAAATGTAGTCCCATGATGGTGTCATGAACTTTGTGCATGCTCTTTCCACATTTCCACCTTTGCTGCCTTGCCACTCCTCACTCCTATGTTCCATAAAGGAGACATGGTTAAGAAAGAAAGCTCTTTGTGAGTCGTACCAGAGCCACAGCTGAAATTTCATCTTTTGATTCTTAGATAGGAGGTGAATACTTGGAAATGAGGTAAAGGAGGCTTGAGTCAAATAAGAGTGGGTTTTGCTCCATATATAATTTAATCACCTCTGATGTTACTAGTTTAGATCAAAGAGTATTAACCTAGACTTTGATCATATATTATTTTGAAGCAACAAATCAAAACCAATACCTCTCGTGGCCACATTCTTTGTTCACTACAATTCAATATTTCTTTTGGAATTCATTTAAGAGCAGTAGGTTTCAGGAAAAAGTATCATCAATGCCCTACGCTTCATGGTACAATCTTTTATAAAGTTCTTAATAAGTTATGTGCACCTTCATCTAACATCTCTCATATTCATGATAAGTATATGAGATTCCTCTCTTGAGGAGTCTAAATAAACAATACATTAAGTCTACCCTTCCAAGCTCATAGTTTAGTGAGGAAGGCTGCCACATAAATATAAATTACAGGATAATTTAATAGTATCCTTTGTAAGGATGCAAAATATCCATATTGCAGTATGATCACAGATAAAGCCAGGTAGGTGCTATAAAGAAGTAATTGAAAGGAGTCATTTACCCCATAGACAAAGCAGTAAGGGCATTCCAATGGCATAAGTAGTTTATGCACTTATTGTTGGTGGTGGCTATTGAGCAGTGTAGATTGTTCCATAGAGGGTTTTGTTTGTTTATTTATTTATTTTAAAAAATTATTTTATTGGGGGCACGTACAATTCTCATCACAGTGCATCCATCCATCCATTGTGTCAAGCACATATGCACATTTGTTGCCCTCATCATTCTCAAAACATTTGCCTCCCACCCTAGCCCCTAGTATCATTTGCTCATTTTCCCCCTCCCTCCCCACGCCCCACTCCCTCATGAGCCCTTCATAGTTCATAAATTATTATAGTTTTGTCATAAGTATTTTTAAGTCATAGTAAAGGAAACAGAGGATCGGACCTTGATGGCAGTACTGGGTGGGTTCCAACCACCAGCCTTTACATTACCATCTGAATACAAATTACATTACTATCTGAATACAAATTATTCCCTAGTGTCCTGGGCAGAGGAAAGCATGGACTTGCGTTGCGTTCACTGGGCTTTTGGGGTGAGTATGCCTGAGAGGATGGATGGCAATGAGGGTAAGGCAGTTCAGAAAGTTGGTTAAGCCAGGACACTGAGGCCTGTAGGCCCTGAAGGATTTTGTACTTCATTTGATGTTGGAAAAGGAGCCAGGGAAATAATGTGACCAGTTGTGTCTTCTAAAAAAACTCAGCTAAAAAGTCATTAGCATTGTTTAAATTCACTTGCCACTGAACACATCGCATGTTTTCTATCTCAGTACAGTATCCAGTTGGCATGTTTAATGGCTTCATTAGCCTAGTAGGAAGGGCGCGGCAGGGGGTGGGGGTGGGGGGCTGGTTACTCAAGTCACATAGAGTGATAAACGTTTTGCTCTTTCTTCCATTTCAGTGATCAGCAATATTTTAGAAGTTGCACCAATTGTTCCACAAATGAAGTAGCCACGAGAGCTACAAAAAGTCATGCTTTCAGAAACTTTTTCTCTAGCTGATCTTATGTCTGACCTTCTGTATTTTATCTCCCCAAGATCAGCTTGTGGTGTTAATTATGGGGTAAGTAAGCAGTTACTTCCTACAGCAAATCAGCCCGAGTCCAGGTTTGCTCTGAAGGTCCCAGGGATCAGAGCTCTGTGTTTCTTCAGGTTTCAGTTTACCAGCCTCAGACCACTTAAAAGCGGGAGGAGGAGAGGCTGGGGAGTGATCAGTTTACAAGTGACCTGGGAGTTCACAGCTTTCATCCCTTGGAATCACAGTCCATATAATAGGCCTTATGCAGATACAATTGGGACAAATTGACTCAGGCGTCTTGCTTTCAGAAACAAAACCCCTTCTTCTCCCTTATCAGTGTCCCCATGCCTGAGTAGTTGGAATCAAGCATTTGATGGAAGACGTAGTTGTCCGAAGGTCAAATAGAGAATGTAGGTGCTGAGTAACAGGGTAGGCTGTTAAGTGACCCCCGGCTGTGTTTATTGATTAATTGGACTAGGGACTTTAGAGACTTAAAAGGCAAGAGGAACTCTATGTAGCAGGCTTTCTCCTTTGGAGGCAAATAAGAGCTGTTATTGTGGGACTGTGTGTATGTGTGGGAGGGGCGGGAGGGGGCTGGCTCACCTTCAGATCAAGCTGTTGCTGCAACCAAACATTTTTGGATGCATCTTTGTAGAGACGCTTTTTAGAGTTTTTGGATGTTTACAAGTACAACACGATTTCCAACTTGGAGCCTGAAGTTGATTTTGGAGACAATCTGAACCTTCTAAAACCCAGGAGAGCGAGTAGTATATTCAGCCTCGCCAAGTAATCATTCTGGGCAACGAGAAGTTCAATTTCAAGAGAAAGGGAATTCAGATTGTCTGAAGTAATTTTCCAACTGGCCCTCACTAGTACTTTCTAAAGTAGAATCAGCACATGATCTGCAGGGGATTCTTTTCTGCTTTCATTTGAATAGAGAAGATCTGAAGTATTTATTAGGAATTCAAGTCTTGCTTTAAAGAGAAACAGCAACTAAACCACCCAAGAGGATAGCCACATTATCACTCCATCCCTCTAATAGGTCATAACTTGATAGTATTGTGACCTCATAGCACTATCAAGTTATAAGCTACTAGAGATGGAGTTAATAGATGGTGAATGTATCACCCAGGACTTCAGTATTGAGAATGGGCATTAGCGTGGGTGTTCTTCCATTGAGCCATGGTCATTCGTCCTCAAATCATGCTCCATTCTAGTTTAGCATGAAGTTTCCAAAATTCACTCCGCACAGAACACTTGCCCATTTAAAACAGGTTAATGGTTCCCTATTATGCCACGGAATAATACCCAAAGTCCTTGGTCTGCCATTTGCAAATATTAGAATGATCTTCAATCAATTAGACCATCTGTCACCGCTCCAGAAATGCTATTTTTAAATCACTTCAAACTCCACATTGGCTCTTCTGTTGTTGTTGTTGTTGTTGTTGCAAGGTGTCGTGGGGCAACTCCTACTCATCGTGACACCCTGCCCAACAGAAAAACACTGCCACCCTGTGCCATCTCACAATAGTTCATTTTGAGCCCATTGTTGCAGCCACTGTGTCAATCCATCTTGTCAGGGTCTTCTTTTTCGCTCCCTGTCTCCATTACTAAACGTGATACCTTTCCCCAGGGACTAGTCTCTCCAGACAATATGACCAAAGTGTGTAATACAGAATCCTGCCTCTAAGGAGCAGTTTGGTTCTACTTCTTCCAAGACACGTTTATTCATTCTTTCCACAGTCCATGGTACTTTCAATATTCTTTGCCAGCACCAATTATTCTTATTCAAATGCTCCAATTATTCTTTGGTCTTCCTTCTTCATTGTCCAACTTTCACACGCATATAAAGTGACCGAAAATACCATGGCTTGGGTTAGGCACACCTTAGCCCTCAAAATAACCTCCTTGCTTGAAAGAGGTCTTGTGCACCAGATGTACCCAGGCCAACGCATCACTTAATCTCTTGGCTGCTTCTTCCATGCGTACTGATTGTGGATCCAAGCCAGACAAAATCCTTGACAAGTTCAGTCTTTTCTCTGTTTATCGGGATGTTACCTATTGAGCTAGTTGTGAGAAATTTGGAGATTTGGGCATTGGATTTGTAACTTATACTGAAGGCTGCGATTCTTGCTCTTCCTGGCAGGTATGGCAGGTCCTCACTTTCAGCACTTGCTCTCCTACTAACTGTCAACATCCTACTAGCTTGTGACTTACCTCTGTGCTTATATTTTAGCTTTTTCCTCTCAGTAGGAACCCCACTCATTCTTCCGTCCATTGGCATTTGGTCAATGAACTTTTCACATCTTTGTAAAAATACCCCATTTTAACAAAATTTCCCATCCAAAGATTCCTTTCCTCTTCATTTCAATGAAAGTGCTCCAATTAAGGTCACCACAAATCTCCTTGTTAAATCCAATGAACGCTTTTTAGTGTTTATTTGTCTTGACTTCTCAACCCTATTTTTAAAATATCATTTTCCCTTCCTTCCATGACCTACCACTCTCCTAATTTTACTGTGGCTCTCCTCATTTTCCTTGGTGGAAATCTTTCATTTTGCATATTCAGCAAAGAGTTATTTTTCTCATATGATTATTTCTACTCTTAAGGACTTAACTACTTCCTATATACAGATACCACCTTATAGTTCCAGGAAATCTGCAATTTGGACCCATATTTTCAACTGCCCAAGGGATAGAAAGTGGAATATTCCACATGTATCTTCAGGTCAATATATCCCACACTGAAGTCATTATATTTACTTTTCAACATGTCTCCTTAATAACCACTGATCTCACATCATCATATTCAGCTTTTCAAGTTCAAAGCTTGCTGTCATCCTGGATTACTCTTTCCCCACATCCAGTGAGATATGAACATGAAGTAAATGTCTAATTTAAAATGACATGTATAACTTCTTTCTAAATACAGCTCTAAATTGTCCTCTTCTATTCCTCCTCCCTGGCATGGTCTAGTCCAGTTTACTCTAATCTCTCCATCGTAAATTTTCTAGAAGCTCTGTGTGCCTTCTGTTTAGATTTCTCGAAGTGGTCTTCATGAAATATAAAGTGAGCCTGTCATTATCTCACACAAATCTTTTTATCTGACTGCAGATTATCTTCCGGGTGAGATCCCAACTCACTAACATATTGGATGAAATCTTAAATTTAGCTTGATCTCTTATCATCTCTCCTGGGAATTCTACTCTAGCCATGATGCTTAATTTCCTTTCTTTCTTTCTCTTTCTTCAATTGCTCGATTATCTCTCACTGCTCATCTTGATACTTTTCCTTTTTCAGAATCTTTCTGTTCCATGACTCTGCCTTTTTCTGACTAAAGCTTTGGGGAGCCAATTCTCCACCGCAGTGTAAGGTACCTTCCTCTGTGCACCAGTGTTGTCATTAGTTGCTGTCAAGTTACTTTTGACTCATGGTGACCCTACGTGCAACATAATAAAACACTGCCTAGTCCTGCACCGTGCTCACAACTTTTAAAAAAAGTATGTTTTCACGTTTGAGTCTATTGTTCCAATCACCGAGTCGGTCTATCTCATTAAGGATCTTCCTGCTTTTTGCTGACCTTTTTGTTTATCAGGAATCATGTCCTTCCCCAGAGACTGGTCTCCTCCTAACATGTCCAAAGACTACAGAACATAAAGTCACCATTCTTGCTTCTAAGGAGCACCCCACCTATATTTCTTCAATTACAGATCTTGGCCGTCTAATTTATATTCAGCATACTTTGCCAAAACTGGCCTGTTCAGATAATTCAAATGCATCAAATCAAATTCAATTGTATCCTTTCCACTCTGCCTTCCATATAGACCCATGTTCTCACTCTTGAATATTGTTCCCATAGAGCCTCTTGCTGTAGTCTAGCACTTTGATCATACTATGTTGCATTTGTCGCTGTGGTTGTATTTATTCCCTATCATAGCATGAGCCATTTGATCTCCACTTTTAATCCCCAGAATCTAGTTGTTCATGTTGTGCCTCACAGACAAGAAACGCTTTTGAATGATCTTTTCCTGCTAATCACATTGCCAGTTTTGGAAAACAGTTCTCCTTCGTCTGTATTCTTATTTTCACACTACTGTGCAGATTTCACCATGCTGCTCTTGCTAATTTATCATGAATAACTTATTGAGCGGTGCCATTTTCTTGGCATAATAGCAGTCATCCATATTGCACCTCAGTTGTTTTTCTTACATGCAAGGATCCTAGTGTTTCCATGAACAGTTCAAAACCACGAGCTGTTCCATGGGAGATAGTCGAGGCTTTCTACTCCCATAAGGAGTTAGCATTTCAGAAACTCAAAGGGACAGTTCTGCCCTGTCCTAAAGGACATCTCGTAGGAATGGACTTGGTGGCAGTTAGGGAGAGTGCGACACACAGCACGTATACTCAAAACCTGAGCACTATTCAATGATGGCTCTAAAATGAATTTTATTTATGATACACACAGAATTGTTAAACATACTATAATCTAGTCGTAAAATTCATGTCAAGTACTACTTTAGCTTTACCCTTTCTTCTCGATCAGCAGTTCTCAACCTGTGGGTCGCAACCCCTTTGGGGGTCAAATGACCCTTTCACAGGGGTGGCCCGATTCATAACAGTAGCAAAATGGCAGTATGAAGTAGCAACAAAAATCATGTTATAGTTGGGGGTCACCACAACATGAGGAACTGTATGAAAGGGTCGCTGCATTAGGAAGGTTGAGCACCACTGCTCTAGACGTTCATGATGGCAGAGTTCTCTAGTAACATCTGAAGAAGGACACTTTCTTAAGCGGCTTTTGTGGTTTCACTCCGTGTATGTGGGTGGGAAAATGTTTTGGGGATGTATGTTTGAGAAGATGGTCTTAATTTAGCTCTCTTCATCTCTTCATTTCATCTTCCTTAAATATGAGTTAAAATATAATCTTCTTAATGCTACTTGTCACTCTTCAGTTTTAACATCTACAAAGGATATGATTTTTGAAATAGTGAAAATATTGACCATAGTCCTATTTCAAGGCATCTTGTTATAAGTTTCACCTATGATAGAGTTTAGTAAATATGTCTAAATAATTAATGGGGGGAACAAGCAATTTTAGGGTCTAGGTATGCTATAAGGGAAAATGGATAAAAAATAATTTGAAGGAAAATATATCTTTAAAATCTGGAACTCATGAAAAATTAAAATGTAGTAATTATTAAAACGTGGCCCTATTTCACTATACAAAATAAGTTAGCACTCAGAGAACTGCTAATATAGATAGTGTTGGCAAATCGATGTTTCTTTAAAAAGGTCAGCGAAAAGTTTCATTATCTTTTAATACCTTGTTTTCCATAAGCTTTATGAAGTTTATGGTACTTGAGAGTATCTCAAAAATTTATGTTTATGATATTTTAGAGTATCTCAAAAATCACATTTTAAAAATGTACTCACATTAAACCTTAGTGATCCTGGGTGAATATATATCAAGTGACAAAACATCAACTGAGCCAATAAATATTGTGTTATAAACATATCTGTTATCAATTGTAAATAGGTGACTTAAATTTGTTATAGAAAATAAAATAAACACGATCTTTGCCCATCGTTTTACAAATAGCTTCTAAAATATCCTTAAAATTTCTTTCTCAGTGCCTTTTTTCTATGAAATACCATGGCTTAAATAAGGCTCCCTGGTGGCACAGTGGTGATGTGTGGGGCTGGAATCCACAAGATCAGGATGTCAAACTGCCAGTAGCCCCCAGGGAGAAAGATCCGACTTGCTGTGCCTGCCAAGAGTTAACAGTATTGGAAACTCCCAGGGGCAGTTTTACCCTATCTTACAGGATTGCTATGTGTCAGAATTGACTTGTTATCAGTGAGTTTGGTTCGATTTTATTGGCTTAAATGAACTGTTTGGCAAATGTATTCTATATTTAATTTCTTTAACAACAAGTACCCATTAAAAGATTCTCCAAGAAGTGTCTGTTTCAGGATTCTGAAGCGTTCAAACTGCTTTCAAGTACATCGTATAGTCTACATATGCCACCTTTTCCCTTTCGTTCATCATTCTTCCTTCCCCCTCTTCTCCTCTCTTCCCTCCCATCCCTCTTTCCATTGTACTTTCGCCCCCCCAACCCCCACCCTTGTTGTTTCTCTGCTTCAGTTTTTCTTTTTAAATGTCTCCCTTCTTTATTCAGATCTTTAGTAAACTCACTGGCCCACAGGCCTTCTCTTTGTTCTGACCCTACTTTAATTCCATTTAAGTGCACATATTTTTGTTTCATCCCTTACATTTGACTACATGTTTCTTTTTGTGTGTCAGGACTAAGCAAACTCCAAGAAATATTCTGAAACGCTAACCCCTCTGAGGCCATCCGTTAGGGAGGTAATTAGATCATTATGGACTACACTCACGGATTTCGTGTTTTCATTCCCACAGCAGCCTGCAGGCCCCACCTGTCAGCTGGGAAGAGCTGGTCTCATAAAGCTGCCAATGCTATGATGTAGCTGAATACACGTTTGTTAATAAATCTTTCATCATCGTATAATCAAAGGGCCCTTTCCGTTTATGGCCCACCTAATGAACGATTTGAGGTGTCTGCTCATCAATTGGATATTTTAAAAGACAAAACTAATGGGTGTCGGGAATGAGTATTTACCCCTTGGCTCAGGTGGAGGGTGGAGCGGGAATGGTGGGGAAGGAAGTGAGAGGGGAAAAAAAAGTTAATTAAAAATAAATGCACAGTGTCAACTACATACTGCTCAACTTTGAAAAGCCATTCTCGTGAAAAAAATAAAATGTATTGTCATTAAAAAAAGGTCTGCTGACTAGAATTTACAGCAGTTTTACATTAGATGTCTTTTTAACAAAGACATAACCACTGTTTATATAATCCAAATAATTTTGTTTACATCTCTTCATTGTGGGAATGTGTCCGTGAACTAACATGGTATGTGTAAAGGGTAGGATGTCTTTGGGTTTTGCAATGCCGCCCAGCATAAAATAACGAACATTTGTACTTTGTTTTTTTTAAACATTAATAATCATTGCTTAGGTTTTAGTTTTATTATTTTGTTGTGTTTAAAGTTATCATTAAGTTAAAAACTAAATACATTTTCTTTCTTAATGTATTAATTAATTATTGATCAGATGATGATAAGCCTGGTCAAAAGACCAATCCTTTGAAACTTGCAAAAAAGTTTAATGAATAAGAAGTGACTATGATGGGAGATTTACATAATTTGATAAAGCTAAAAGTTAGGGCATACTTTCTGCTCAAAAAAACTTACAGTTGTATCACCAATCACAGGGTTAACTGCTTTGTCGAAGTTTGTCCTGTGCTTCCCTTCTCCACTGCCATTGACTGAGATCCAGGCAAATCCAGGAAAGAGACAGTACTCTGACCTTGGTTCCTATGTGTTTCCTTCCAACTCTAGACCAAATTATAGCACAGCTCCACAATGAACAAATAACTCTGAAAACCAAGCCGGTCACACTGTTGGAAGCTGGAGCGAGGGAGGCCGAGGGGAAGCTACAAATGGCTGACCCCAGTGTCTGCTGATCTCTTTTGTAGCCATTTCCAGCCCTAGTCTTCTCTCTGCCCCTCTTGTCCCTGAAATCTATTGGCTGTGCCACTCTCCATCTGAAGCTGGCACAGCTGTCCCAGGCTGGGCGCTCTGTTCTCTTAGATCCGCATTCATTGCTTTCTCCCCTTCCTTTCCTTTGTGATATTTTCAGCACCAGGAAACATCACTCACCTTGACCATTGTTTTCCACATTTGGGTTATAGACACAGGATTGTTATTTAATTTGAATCCAAGAGGACGGACAGGAAGGAAAGCAGACAGCCGAGATATCACTTGCTTCCTAACTGAATCATAACACTCTATTTTCATGGCCTTGTCCCATTGCAGAACAATGCAGGACATTCACTTGAAGACCCATAAACAGCGAGACTGTGACAGCTTGTTACCGAGTAGCTCTATGTCCAATGTTGAGATGAAACTTCATTTCGGAAAGGGTCCTTGGCTTCTTGGATGCCATTCTCCTAATTATTAAACCCACGAGTCTTAGAAATGTATGGGCATATTTCTACTGCTGAGATTCTTTCATGAGTTCCCTTTCAGTAGAAGTCCGACAGGTTTCTCAATGAGTCTGTAGAAAGAAGGCTGCCTGTCTGATGCGTTCACATTTTTGGTGATGTTTTATCACGTGCGTGTAATTGGATTCTGTTGTGTTTTGTTGAGGGAAAGCTCAAAGGTCTGGAGGTTAATCTTGACTTGCTCACATACTACATTTGTGATTTTCAGCAAAATAATGAACTTCCTTAAGTCACAATTCCTCACTACTGAATTGAGCACAGACTAACGAGTGGTAAGAACTTAATGGAAGAAAGGAAATACTTAACCCAGTGCAAGGTGCATTGTAAATATTCTTTTAAGACAGCAACTATTCCAAATTACTCTCTCTATTGATGTTGGAGTTCCCTAACCTTTTATTTCTATCTCATGCAACTGTTTTAAAAGGATTATATCAGAAGCATGGCTTATTTTTATATCAGTGGAAATCCTTTAGTAAGCTGTTTTATGGCATTTTAAAAATAGTCACATATGAGTTTTGATTTCTGGGTGGAAATATACAGTTCAATAGTTTTATGAGAATTTCAAACCTGTACTTATTTGAAAAACTTGTAATTTTTCTCTGTAACTTTTACCAAGTGAGTAAAAGTAGAATTTCATTAATACATGCATTACGATATTTTGTTACATGTTCAACTTACATATTTCAGACAGAACTTGAGGTAGATACATACCACAGTACACTCACATCTACCATGTTACCTATCTGTCTTCAGAGGAAGGTAATTAGAAGATTTTGGTTCTTTGCATCTCTCATTTGGGCCAGTTGTATTGAATGCATTGATCTATGTAATACATTTGCCAGTTAACAAGAACTCTGGTCTCAGAATTGGCAAATCTTGGGTATCGTAATTCCATATTTAACTTAATGGTCTGCACTTTATAAAAATAAACGATGCATGACTTCTGCTCAAAGTCAAAAGTTTTCTACATTTTCATGCTGCTGAGAAAAGGTTCGAGTTGACGGCTCTTGCTGGTCCTGATGCTGTGGGTCGCAGAGCCTTGTTTCCTGTCTCAGTTTCTACTGTCTCACATCGAACCCCAGGAGAGATATTGCTATAAGGTCTTGTCCAGGCCTCTCACTGCCTTGATGCCTTGTTCTGTGTTGTTCTCTTAGGTGAGGATTGAATACTCGTGACTATCAACCAAAGGCCTTTGAGTTCAGCTCACTAATTCAGTAGCACTGAAATGGGAACGAGAAAGTGTGTTTCCATGAATTATACTGAGGTGACCTGAGAGAATGATGATTGGAAGTCAAAACTAAACAGTTTTATTAAAAAACAAAGTTCACTATACTATCTTAAGAATGGGATGACAGTTCTTCAGAGGGTGTGACAAGAGAGTTGAGGCAAATATAGCATACTTGTTAGGTGAATGTTGCTTTTGGGAGAGCAATGTGGTGAGATGGACAGAAAATCAAAGGATGTACTTTCCTAATGACTGTGAGGTTTAGAGCAAAACAATATATGCATTCTTAAAGCAACTCAAACCTGGACCCCGCAACCCTCTCCCCCACATCCATTCCAACCCTATAGGTTGGAAGGAGCACCTTCTATAGAAAACACCTTCTATAGAATAGAAGGAGCACTTTCTATAGAATAGTAGGAGTACCATAGGGTTTCCAAGACTTTACAGAAGCCACTTTTTTCTTACAGGGGCTCATGAAGGGAGCAGCCGAACAGCTGACTACTTAACCACTTTCTCTTAGCAGCAAAGTGATTAATCTCTGCACAACCAGGGCTCACAACCTGTGCACAATAGGTGCTTATGAGTTAATTGAATTTGTTGAGTTAATTGAATTGCTTATAACTATATTGGCCACATATCCATCACCTCACACTTCAGAAAGTTTCTAATTTCTCTGGTGATACTGGAATTCCTATTTGACATCTATGCTTTAATTGAGCCCCACACAGGAAATGCTATACATTCCCATATATCTTAATTTTTAATCATTCCAAGAATTAGGGAATCCTTTCCTACATTTAGCTAAAACCAGTCTCATCAAATGTAAAAGGTGGACTGCTTCGTGAACCTATACAGCCCTCTGGGTGTTCTGGACATGCATCTCCGGGCAAGCGGGTCCTTGTTGGGTTTGACTTCTGGAGATGCACTAGATTAGTTCTTTATTAATTTAGTTCGATTCAACAAACATTAAATTGTCTACAAAACTTAGAATTATGAAGAAAGAAAAACAGCATGACATATGGAAAACACCCATTTTCTTTCTTATCTTCTGAAACCTAACTAAACTGAAACCTAACTAAAAGATTCACAGCAGGGGAGGGGAGTAGCAAGATCCCCAGGGAATGATGAGGGTGGACATTGGAGAATGCTTTTAAAATGATGATAGCGGCATATGTGCAAATGTGCTTGACATACAGGAGGAATGTATGGATTATGATAAGAGATGTAAGAGCCCCCAATAAAAGTATTTAAAAAAATAAATAAGACAAATGGGTGCATAAGCAAATGTAGCAAAGAAAGCTGATGGTGCCCGGCTATCAAAAAGTATAGCATCTGGAGTCTTAAAGGCTTGAAGGTAATCAAGCGGCCATCAAGCTCAGAAGCAACAAAGCCCACATGGAAGAAGCACACC
>NW_022103906.1:87321036-87327854 GCF_000313985.2 Echinops telfairi | reverse complement strand
ACCCAATGCCTCTCTGTAGACAATTGGACATCCCCCTCCAGATAGGTCACAAGGAAGAGATGAGTCAGTCAGGGTGCAGTATAGCACTGATGAAATACACAACTTTCCTCTGGTTCTTTGGTGCTTCCTTCACCCCACTATCATGACCTCAATTCTACCTTACAAATCAGATTAGACTAGAACATGCACACTGCTACAGATAAGAGTCTTCTTTTTATTTAAAGCATATATATCTATGTGGTGGTGTGTGGTACAGTAGTTACAAAATTTTATGCCAACTTGATAAAAGCATGAAGAGGTGGAGTCTTGCCTTCTATCAGGTCACAGCCTGATTGATCCTTCCTCTTGGGTGAGGCTTCTCATGATGATTCTGGGAACTTATTTTTCCCTAGGGGCAGGAAGCACTCTTGCCCTGCTTCACTTTCCTGTCTTGACAAGCCACTTGGAGCTACTCGGATGGCAGCTAGAGGCCTGGAGATGTGTGCGCTGCCATTGGACCCACAGGACCGTCCACCCACAGGCCTGTGATCTTCCTGAATTCAGCATCATTGCATGTGCTGCATGATTTTGAAGAGGAATTCATGGGTTTATATCAGACTTATGGGCTAATATCGAACTTATGAACTTGATCTGGACTGGACTGGGTTGTTTTATTGATGCATAATTAATTACTTCTTGATATAAAGTTCTCTGTCTTCCATAGATAGGGGTGTCTCTGGATTTGTTTCTGTAGTCAACCTGGACTAACACATGGTGGTAATGTTAGTGGTGAGGATGTGATCTCTTGTGCTGATGAAATCTTGGTTTTAGTTGTGTACTATATTCCTGGGTCTCAGTGGTATAGCCCTATCTTCTCTCTGCCTCTGCCCGACTTTCAGTTGTGGGCTCAGAATATGACTCTGTATTTCTCCCATGACTTTATGGATTTTCCCATTGCCTTCCTGCAGTTACAGTGATTGTTCACCCATATTTTCTATGGCCAATGGCATAGCCCTACCACCATATCTAAAGGCTTTTGTTCCATAGTGGAAAAGGAGAAACTTTCAGGGTCTCTCTCTCCTTCTGTCTCTGTCTCTGTCTCTGTCTCTCTCTCTCCATGGATTTGGTTTTTGGTATAGTTTCTCTCATCTGTGATGGATTCTTTGCAGAAATTTTTCTGTTCTTATTTGAGTACCTAGTGGGATCCACAAAGAACAATCATGAAAACATTCCAGATTCTTCTATTTTGTGTGCCTTCCCCAACCCTGGTACTTTCCTTTTGTCCAACCAGCCAACCCTTGCCCACAACAATTTATCAGCTCTTCTAGATAATTAAAAAAAAAAAATTCAGTTGTATCTGTCTCAGGTGAACACATGTTCACACATCTCTCTTGCAAGCACTGCTTATCTCTACATTTTGGGCCCATCATTTGCTGTGTAACTTCAACTCTGATGTATTTGAAAAAGTATCCTTTGAAGGTTGGCTTTTTGTCATCGTTTATGTGGGACACACATTAAGTTGTCTACGTTTTAGTGCTGAAGATGGGATTCGTCCATTGACTTCATATTTTAAGTTTAACTACTTGCATTTATTCTTCATTTGCCGATGTGAAATGATTCTAATATCGAAGAAACAGCTGATGATATCCATTAATAATGAGATCACTATTACAACCATGCAATATATGCATGAAGCATTAATCAAGAAAAATTGGAAGTTGCCAAAAATTAAGCAAAACACATAGAGAGAGACATCCTTGGCATGAGTGATCTGAAATGGACGGCTATTGGCAGTTTTGAGTTTTGACATAATATGTTCCACTATCTCAGGGATTAAAAATGTAGAGGAATGGTGTCCCAATCATCTTTAAAAAATAATTTCAATATCTATCATGAAAAACAATCTATCACCATATGCCTACAAGGAAAATCACTATTATTCAAATATGTGCACCAACAACTAATGTCAAAGATAAATGGAAGATTTTTACCAACATCTGACATCTGAAGTTGAACAAACATGCCATCAATATATATTTATAATACACGATTTGACATTGGAATGTGAACATTGGAAAACATGGAGAAGGATCCACAGTGGGGAAATGTGGCCTTTGTAACAGAAACACTACTGGCTGTCACGAGAAAATTTTGAAAGACCAGCAGTTTTGGATTGAAAATAGCTTTTTCCAAAAGCATAAATAGCCGCTCTACACGTGGACTTTGCCAGATGGAATACAGAGCTATTGAATTGACTACATCTGTGGAAAGAAATGATGGTTGATGATAAATATTATCAGCCAGAGCACAGTGAGGTTGACTGTGTATCAAGCCATCAACCCATCATGTAGAAGTTCAAAATGAAGCTGAAGAAAATTATAAAAAGTCCATAGAACTGAACATAGTGGATTACGACCTGGGGGGGTGGGGGGCGCTAACTGGTTGCAAGTTTAGCAATTCAAATCCACTAGCCACTCCATCGGAGAAAAGTGAGGCTTTCTATTCCCATAAAGATTTACAGTCTTGAAAACTTTCAGGAGCAGTTACTTTGCCCTATTGGGATTCTGTGAGTCTCAGACTTGATTCAACAGCTGTGAGGGTTTTGTTGCTGTTGTTGTTTTAAAGAACCAAAGTATGAACCATTTCATAATATTTCACCAGAATTTTGAGACCATACCAGGAACAGATTTGACACCCCAGACACTAATGACAAAAGACTAAAATAACTCTGTGATGACATCAAAGATATCATGGCTATTGCCTGTAGTATGGCTTGGACTCTTTCGTTCAGTTCCATTGGTTCTTGACCATATGCTATGTCATAAATTGATTGATTTTTTCTAGTTATTTTGGTACAGTGACTGTGTATCCCTTCCATATTCTTTTGATGCTTCCTGTATCATTGGATGTTTTGCTGATAGAATTTGATATTTCAACTCAAAGTTGGACTCTTCTTTGGTTCTTTCAACTTGAGATTGCTGAATATATCCTTCCTTTTGGTTTTCAAATCCCAGCTCTTTCCACATGTTATTATAATAGTTCTTTTGTCTGTTATAGCTGCCCTTTGAAATGTTCTGTTCATCTCTTTGTTTCATCATTTCTTCCATTTATGTAGTCTCTCTATAATCATGAACAAGATCCAGTGTCTTCTGACATCCACTTTGCTCTCTTATTTCTTTTCTTTCTTTCTAATCCCCATTGGTTTCCTTCATGCATGATGTTCTTCTTGCCTACCACAACTCATCAGATCTTAAGTTATTAAGGATTCATTGTATCGAAGCTGTTCTTGAGATGTTCTAGATTCAGATGGATTCTAATTGAGGCTGTGTTATGCCTCATGTAGACTTGTTTTAATTTTCTTCACCTTCAGCCTATACTTGTACATGAGCAATTGATGGTCTGTTCCACCTTTGCCCCTGGGCTTATTTTGGATGATGCTATGTGCCTTCTATATTTTCTTTTGCCACAGATGTAGTAAATTTTATTCCAATGTATTTTATCTGAAGTCCATGTGTATAGTCCCCATTTATGCTGCTGAAATAAGCTAATTGCATTGAACAAGTTGTTGGCCTTGCAAACGTCCACCATTCAATCTTTAGCTTTGTTTGTATCACAAAGCCCCTTTTCTCTAACTACTGTCCTTTATGCTGTGTTTTCCACTTCTGCATTCCTATTTCTAATAATTAGTAATGAATTGAATTGCATGTTTGGTACAGTTTTGACTGAAGAAGTTGGTAGAATTCTTCAATTTTTTTTATTACTTAGACTATGACCTGGTATATTTCTCTATAATTTTAGGTAATGGTCCTTTCCTAACTCTTCACATAATAAACTTGTGATGGTATTATGCAATGAAGTATAGAGATATGGTGTAAAAATAAAAATAATTACAAAGTGAAAAAATTCATACCTGTCCACAACTTTTTCTCTGTGCTTTCATGATTGCCTTACCTACCTCTATCTTATCACTTGTAATATTTTATTTAAATTATTTGTTCATGTGTCTAGCAGGAAGCAATGAGCTCTTTAAATTCAGGAGCCATGGGTATTATTTTCATATCCCCTTAAGTTTCCAGCCTAAATCTGTTTAACTGAATTGAAGGTCATTATTGGATGAAATGTCTCTTCGGAAGGTGACTTAGCAGCTTGGACCTTGTTGTTGACTTGGGCTACCTTCTATCAAGTATACGCACATCTGGTCAAACTCCCCGAGGCCCTTAGAGGAGCCTCTCTTCATGAAGATAAAAAACTGCTTAGATAGGGAAAAAACAAAACAAAAAACCTCTGCCTCTCTTCTCAAATAGTCCCAACCTTTCTAAAACTCTTTAATTGGAGACAAAGCCCTACATTTATTAAAAATAAGGTATATGAAATTCAAATACAATGGTGAAATATCAGCACTTTAAGATACTTAGAGAATGCTTTCAAATTCTGTTATGAAAATAGTTATTTCCAGGTTCAGTGTGTGTGTGTGTGTGTGTGTGTGTGTGTGTGTGTAGGGTTGGGTGTGGTGGCGGCGGTGGTGAGCCACTCAGAGAGAAATAGAAATGTTGCCTTGATAATGGAGGTGAAACATCATGTATTCCTTTTTCTTTTTGCTAATATCCAGGTTTCATACACTCTCACCTTTGAGTCTGAGAAGATCCGCTTCTCACAATGAGTATATCTGAGTCCTTCTAACATTAAGAGAAGTTAATAAGTGGGCACTTCATCAGAGAGTTGTACCTTGGCAACCTGGGTAGAACAGAGTGTGCTCTTGACGACGAGCCTCAGTACTCCTCAGAATCCCCCCAGTGTTGCCCCAGGAGACAGGCCTGGTGGTTTCTTCCACTATGATTATAGTCAAGACAACCCTAATCTGTCACCTCTGAGGTTGTGAATTGGAATAAACTCCATGGAAATTTGTATTTGGGAAGTGGGGGGGTGGTAGAAATGGAGGTGAGGGTGGGAGTAAAAGAGTATGTGTGGGAAGTTGACAGACAAGCTTTATGATTATATGTTCAGTACTTGTTCGAATGCTCAATATCAGCCTTGAATTATATCAGGCTAATGAAGCAAATATGTGTGCGTGCGTGCGTGTGTGTGTGTGTGTGTGTGTGTGTTTAAACCATGATCGGCTATTTTAGGGGAAGAGATAGTAAGTCTTAAGGAGCAAGCAGATTCCTCTTTGCCCCTTAGATCGCTCCAGGAGGCACCGGGTTCACCAGGACACAGTGAAGTGAGGTTCTTGAATACAGGTCTTGAGGGTCCAGTCTTGGAACTGGTAAACATTTTCTGCCTCAGAATTCAATACACAGCTCCAACAGAGCCACCATAGGCTCCCCTCTACCCCCACTGAGCTGTGACACAAGAAAAGGGCACACTCCATGGGTCACAGCAGAATGCTACAATGCCCCCAAGGGTTTGGCAATATGCCCAGTATGCATTTCTTTTAAGCAAAGAAAGAAGACAGATCTTTGTGGGAACAAGATTCAGAAACGAGGGAATACATTGGAACTGAGCCAAATGTTGTTGAATCCTGAAAGAAAAAGAGAAACTCCAGGCATTGGACCCATATCCCTTGTTGGAGCACTTAGTTTTATATATATATATATAATGCATGTCTATATATAGTCACATGTGTTTATGTATATGTGCATATATTTATTTCATATTTCATAATTTGAATAGTACAGACATATCACAGTTACACTCCAGGAGGTGGATTTAAACAAGGTCTTTAGGAATCTGAAGATCCTGCCCAATGAGTTTTAAACTCTGTCCTTGGAAATCAAAACCGGTGGGGGCCTTCGAAATCAACCCTGGATAACGAAATATGAGAAAAATAAAACCTGCAGCAATGCTGTGACTTCCACAGGTTCACAAAGGGAGAAACTTTAGGATTTATTTCTAAATTCAGGACAGGAATAACTTGAGCCTCATCTTTCATTTCTCGGTTGAAGTCCTTCTGATCTCGTTTTTACTGGCATGGCTGAGGGCCCTTAATGTGTAGACCTATCTCTCATGGATGTCACATGTATTGTCATGCTGTAAGTTCCGTTTCACTTTGTAGGGCTATAAGGAGACTTATTTTTATGCTCATTTCACAGGAGGATGCTGAGGGCTCCAGAGGTGAAGTGTTTGATCCAGGGTGATGTGTCTAAGAAATGGAGGAGATTGTCTTAAGCCAAAGACCATTTGCTGCTCAGTTCCTCACAGCTTCGCAGGGGAAAGGAAAGCCATGAAGGGGCATGAAAGCCATGACTGCTATTGCATAGCATCTGTCACCCGCCCACCACCACCCCATGAGCCAGCTGCGGTAGTCCACTGAGCATTGGGCAGCCTCACCTCTGTGTTTTCATCCTCATTCCTCCCTTTTCATAAGACATCCTTTCTCCTATTCCAATGAATAGACTGCTGTGTGAACACTTTAATTCTCTTTACTATATGCTTCTTTTCCTTAGACGAGCAATTTCCTCTCTCTTTAGGGTCCTTTGGTGGGCTTGCTTAACCCTCTGCTTTGGCAGATTAAGTTGGGCTCTCCTCTAGTCAAATCTTCCCAGTGACTATCTTGGTGTGATATGAGACTCAAGCTACATCTGATAAGCATATATTGTATTGGTCCCAGAAAGCTGAGTTCTTTGGTATGTATAAGTCTTTTGGTGTGCTTAGTTCTTAGCATATGGAAGACATTTTAAAATGTCAGTTGGGTGCCCTTAGAGGCAAAGAGCAGTTATAGAAGTCTAAATAAAGCATGTACATATGTAAATATATTTATATATGAGGATGGGGAAATAGATCTATGCACATATATTTATAGGTTTAGTATAAAGGTAGCAGATGGACATTGGGTCTCCACT
>NW_022103906.1:87314764-87319993 GCF_000313985.2 Echinops telfairi | reverse complement strand
GATCCCTCCTGACTATACTAGCTGAGTACATCCAAGGTAAACAGATTTTGATAGAAGGTGTTTTAAATCTTGCATGAAGTAGAAAAAAAAGTTTAGAGAAGAGTAAATAAAAAAAGTGATAGGATAACTCTATCTTGAGAGTTCATCGAAAGATCCTTTGAGAGTTGAACACCCGCGACTGAATTTCAACTGTGTTGGAGAGTCTGAGTGAATAGAAAACCACATCATTGGGCTGTTTCTGTTAGTCTTTGTGACTGTGCTCACATATAGAGTGATAGATTTCACACACACAGATGTGTGTGTGTGTGTGCATTGTATGTTTTGAGGGTTCCTGAGGCCAAGGGGATAAAGTAGTCTTCATTCCATCTCTTCCTAACTGCTTTGATCTTGCACTAGGTGAACTTCACCTAGCACGGAGAGAGTGCACAGGTGACAAGATGGAAACAAAACAACATCCTGGGGTCTCCATCAGGTCCGGTGGAAACAGGGCTGGCTTCTGAGCTGATAGACATTGAAAAATGGGTGTGCAACAGAATCTCACTGTTCACACCGTCAACCACTCCTAGGGGTCTGTGGAAAGATACAAAGGTGCTCTTAGCAGGCAAGCTGGTTATCTCCAGGGCCCTGGTCCTTCCAGAGAAAACACCAGTGGCCCCCGAGTTGATTTGGACTCATGGCAACCCCACGTGTGCCAGAATAGAACTGTGCTCCCCAAACTGTGCTTTCAAGGAGTCATTTTGGGGGAATAATTGCTAGGCCTTTCTTTCAGATGCCTCTAGGCAGATTCTAAGGTTCAACCTTTAGGTTACCTTGTTAGCTACTTGCACCACTCATAGGCTTTATCATTCCAGAAAGTTTCCCCAAATTGTTCCTGGAAGAATCTTTGAAGAATTACAATAGTCCCTGTCCCCCCACCCCTCACCCCCACCCTGTAACTGAAGAGAAGATGTGCCTCCGCGCCACAGCTTCCTTGCCGGGTCACTGAGCTTGATTCATATTTTCAGGACCCGTTCTGAAGTGACTTTGAAGGATAGAGACTGGAGGGGGTTAAAAAAGAAAAGTAGCTTGTGTGGACTCTGTTTGAGGAAGACACACGGATGCAAAGTCGACTCTGGGTTTGGCACTGTGGATGATTTTCTCCATTTAATGACCATGCAGGGAGTAAGGCTTGTCTGGTTCATTGAAAGCTTGCTCCGTCTAGGCTCTGTGCCCAGGGGTTTCCCTGGAGGCTCTACTTGGGACTCTTGGGGCCTAGCAGCCACTGCAATTTTGGGTGAGAGGGGTGCGGATGGGCATCAGTGCAGAGCAAAGGCAGGCTTTATTGAAGCAGCAATTCAGATGGGGCGAGCAGTCAAAGGCAGAGGAGGGGCACGGCTCATTCATTTCAGGATCAGAACTTATTCACTTCTTTGGGCACTGGCTCCTGGCTCCTCATTTCTGGTCTCTCTTTCGTGTTCTCTTACGAATTCCTCCAGAGCAAGACATGGCATGTGTGTATTTTGAAAAGTCAAAGGCCGGTGTTAAATGCTCTTCCTTCTGAGAGAAAGCACATTGCCTTCCCCATGGTTGGGCTCCGGGAAGAAACCCCAGTTCAGTTGTGAGCTCAGGACTCCAACGGGGCCTGTTCAGTGCCAGGTTCCCATCCACCCAAAGTCCCTGAGAGCCAGCAGCAGGGCTCAGCTGCAGTTAATTTTCATTCGCTGTTTGTATATAAATGCTTTTAGTACTTAAACTAAATTCAGATCAATTAAACTAATGTTGTTTGACATAATATTCCTTGTTCCAAAATCAATATCCCTTCAGTTGACAGACTTATTCTTGAATTCAGGATGTTTATTGTTCTTAAAGCTTACCTATAGACCTGGTTTTTGTCTTTAATGATATAAAACAGCTCTTCCTCACATTCTGTGCACTCGCATGTAATAGGGTTCGAATTTCTCTGGTAAATATCTTTAATTGTACCATCATGCCTTTTAATCTCAGCAGCACGGGACAGCTCTTTCTCTGTCTCCATTTGTCTCCTTAATTTTAAATACATTCCTTTAACGGTGTCTGTTTGGAAGGGGCTGGGGTGAATAGAGGAGCCAGACCAGCCCTTCGAGGGCCATCATTTCCTCTGTTGTCAGAGCAGTGCCAACTCAGGAGAATCCCTGCCCTGCTGGGCTCTCCCAGGCTGGCTGTGGGAAGCTGGCAGTGAACTCTCTCGCCTCCTCTTCGGCTCCCACCCCTCATCGCCACCAAGGCGCAGGCAACTTAGTAAAACGCTCCCAGTTTCTCATGTGGTCTTGCCCCTGCCCTGCGGCTCTTCTTCACCCTGCCTTTGGCTCTTATAAATCTTACTCTGTTTTCCCTGGCCCTTGTCCAGAGACAGGCCTCACTCTGCTCTGGGGAGAGCGGCCTGGGGATCATTTATCACTTGAACAGTGGGAATGGGGGACTGAACAGTAGTTTTTTTGCCATCACCATGGCAAAGGTCTGTGTGCAGTTACCTAATTGGGATAATCTGGTCCGTGTTCCCATAATTGCTCCATCTCGATCACTTTGCCCAGGTCAGACACACCCCCTTTGTGACAAAGAAAAGGATTTGAGGAGAGTACAGGACCTCTTGGTGATAACACAGGAATGGTTTGCCATGTTTTTCTTTTTTTCCAAGGCAAATATTTTCTTAAATTAATAGTCATCGAAATGATATAAGCTGGCACTTGGGAGAGCTTTAATCAGACTCTGAAATGCACCCGGCTTTGCTCTGAGACTGGCCTTCAGACAGGATGAAGCCTCGTGAAACCTGAGCCCGGCTTGCTGTCTCCACATCCCCCTGAAAGACTCCTACAGGAACATGTGAGGAGACCCTGCGAAGTCGAGACTGCCCACCTCCGAGACCGACACCCGAGCTTTTTTTTCCTCCTATGTTACTTTTCAAAGAATTATAGATTGAGATCATAGCGGGTTGGTTGAACACTACGGCCCTTAGCTTCAGCACAATGCTGAGGTTGGGGACGAAGGCTGGGGAAATTGGGGCAATAAATAAATTGTGCTCCTGCGTCCTGTTTTCTGTGAATGATGCATTCAACTAAATTTTGGTCCTTTAGAAAAAAATCTGTGACCTCATCCTCTTTAGAAATTAATCTGCTTCTGCTTTCTCTTCTGTCTTATTTCTTTCTAAGGTCCAATTGGTTCTTTCTCCTTTTTGCATTCTCTTGTATCCTTCTTCTTCTTCTTCTTTTCTACATCCTGCCTCAGTTCTCTTCCTTAATTCCCCATTGCGGAAAATGTCCAGGATGCTCGGAACAGACTGATCATGAATCCTTTATAATTTTAAATGGAATAAGAGAGTATTGTTATGAGAAACAATTGAGTTGTTTCTAACTCAACATGATACGATGTCTGTACAATAGAACAAAGCACATCTCGGCCCTGTGCCATCCTCATAAACATAGCTTTACTGGAGTCCATTGTTGAAGTCATTGCATTCATTCACCTCATGGAAGCATTTCCTCTTTTAACTAACTGTCCACTTTACTAAACATAATTTCTTTCTGCAGGGACTGTTACCTCCTCATAAGATACCCCAAATATGGGAGATACAATCTTGCTGTCTTTGCACCTCAGCGGCAATCCTGGCTGAATTGCCTCTAAGATTGCTCATTCTTGTGGAAGTCCATGATACACTCAATATTCTTCACCAAAATCATGATCCAAAGACATCCTTTCTTCTTTATGTATTTATATCCAGCTTTTTCTTAGATCTAAAACAGCATTGTTTAACACAAAATGCATAGGGAAATTTTTCAACAGTTCTTCTCTCATCAATAAGCCACTTTTTTTCTTCCCATGAGACTCGGTTGTTCAGTTCTGTGGTGTTCACACCTGACTACAATGCATTTTTATTCCTCTGTATGTGTTCCCATTGGTTCAGTGATGGGATTGAACTGTCCCAATTTGCAGGGTCCGTTCTTTTGAGGATCCAGCCAGACTTCAAGAGGGACAATGTCTTTTTGCATCATGGAGAGGGATTTTAAGACCTTTAATCTTCTAGCTTCATCCCTTAACAAGGCTTACTACAGAAACTAGGTTGGGAGAATAGATCAAGGGAAGGCATTGAAGATCCCAGACTCTCCCTAACATGTTCTAAAATGGATCAACAAGAGGAAATTCTATGTAGAGATTTCTTTAAAAGAAAAAGATTTGATGGGTCAGTTTCAACCCTGACTCTTTCACAGATGGTAACAATAATATCAATGCAATAAGATAAGCGGCTGTATATCTATGTCTATATATATCTTGACTCTCACCATTTCCATGTGAGGTGGACTGCTGGAAGTGCAATCCTCATTCACAGGATATGCCCAGAAGAGTGAAATATAAAAGGTCACTTTGATAATACATGGAATTACTAAGGTTTGAAACAGATTACAGGGCTGTATTAGAGTGGCTGACTAGAGAAAAAAATCCAGAGACACTCATATATATATATATACACACACATATATATGGAAGAGATAACTTTATATCAAGAAGTAATAATGCAGCAATAAAACAATCCAACCCAGTTCAGATTAAGTTTAAGTCTGCTATTGGCCCCTGTGTCTGAGACAAGTCTACAAATTTCTCTTAAGACTCATGTAACACATACAACGATGCCAACTGCAGGGAGATCACAGGGAAGTAGGTGGAAAGTCTGATACTTTGGTGTAGGGAGCATCTTAGCACTGGCATGGGTCTCCATGACTCCTCCAGCTCCAGGGCTATGGGTGATATCAGCATAGCTCCATGTGCCTTTTTGACAGGAAAGTGAAGCAGAGAGAGAATATGTCCTACCTCCAGGGAGGATGAGAGGAAGTCCCAGAATCCTCATGAGAAGGTCACCGCCACAAGGAGGGATCGCCAGGCTGTGATCTGATTGACAGGCTAGATTCCACCCATTCATTATTATTTATCAAGTTGACATGAAATTGTATAACTACCACAGACCACCTCTTATCAACCTGACACCTTTACACAACTCTTCAGCCATATATAATTCCTAAATCAAAGACAATATTAAAATCATACTTGTACCTAACAGGACAAAACTAAAATTAATACAATTCAATATGTGCCAGCCTTATTTAGATATACTATTTTTTGTTTGTTTGTTTGTTTTTAATCATTTTATTAGGGGCTCATACAACTCTTATCACAATCCATACATACATCAATTGTGTAAAGCACATCTGTACATTCATTGCC
>NW_022103906.1:87309851-87311121 GCF_000313985.2 Echinops telfairi | reverse complement strand
CTATTGGCCACCTTGCCTTTCAATCATGTGTCCCATCACACATTCTCAACAATGCTGGGCCCTTGTGCTAAGTCATGAATCCCATACCAATCAACCTGCTCTCATCTTCTCTTCTTCTTTTATCCATGTGAATCAGGTCCATGGGTATCAGTGGTCAGACTCACCTGTCTCATTATTACTGATTGTCACCCACTTCCACTCAACAAGTGGATCCAGGTGGTCATCTAGCAAGCATTTCAGGATGCCTACAAGCTCTTCTTAATGTTCAGTCTTAGAGTGGAGAGTTCCTTCAAGGCTCCAAATTTTTCCAGCTTCAGACACAAACCACTAGTTTAAAATTTAAAGAGCTAAGAGTTCCTTTTTTCTTTAGTCTGTCAACAGCCCCCTAACCAAGTCTCTTTGAATGTAAATGTCTGGAGTACTCCAAAGCACTGGGTGGTGCTTATCTTTCCAGAGCCTTCTTTGTAGGTTTGTCCTAACCCATTTAAAGATTCACACTGATGTCTCAAAGCAAGTAGGCTCACACACTCTCTATTTATACTTTCCAATAATCATTTCTATCAATCATTATATCAATAAAAATAGGCAGCAGTTGTTCCATGGGAGAAAAATAAGACTTTCTATTCTTGTAAATAATTATAGTCCTAGAGATCTACAGGGGGCAGTTCTACTCTTTCTTAGAGGTTCACAGCACATTAAAATTGACTTGGTGGCAGTGAATGAAGTTCTGGCTGTACCCTCATAGACTCTCAAAAATGCCAACCTGTGAAAACTGAGTTCTTAAGGGTATTCCATGTTGCAATTTGAGTTGCAAATATTTTAAGGGAACATTTAGTTTATCTCACCTTTCTATGTGGAAGGAAAACAATGATGGTTCAAAAGCGTATGCCTAGTTGCAGAAAACAACAACACAAAAGGATATTAAATACATATGCTACTTCTTAGAGAGTCTTTTGAAAATAGAACTCCAGACATGGTAATCATTTCCTGAAAATAAATTTAAAGACGATTTAATAATTTTCATGCATCATCATATTTTATCATTACTACAGTTCTCTAATACATAATTAATGTCATCCCCACTAGTATGTATAAAAGAATTGAGATTCGGAATAATGAAGTGACTTCAAGGCAGATTGTAAATCCCAGGTGGGATACAGCTTTTCTTATTTGTCTCACATAAACGCAAATGTGTGCACACAAAGATCTGGGAAAAAATGTCAATAAGGTGTTGTTTTTTAGGCTAGCATAATGTTTCCATGGAGGATTT
>NW_022103906.1:87305172-87308990 GCF_000313985.2 Echinops telfairi | reverse complement strand
CCCAACCACTGTGAACTGCCAACTGAGGAGTGCATTGTGAGAAGTACGAGTCCTCTGTGTGGACTGAGGATCAATCATTGTCAAATTGGAGTTAGTTACCTCTCAGGGGAGAAAGGGGAAGTAGTAATTTAGGAGGAAAAGAGCTGTTATCTAAGCCTGCTGTTTACCTTACAATAAATAGGAGGGAACAGCAGTTAATAAAATGGTTTTATATTTTTCCTTTAAGAAATAGCCATAATGTGTGATATTTATCAATGTTTAGTCTTTGAAACAAAACAATAGAACATATGACTTTTTGAAAAAAGTTCTGGCCTCCCCTTTCATTGTTTTCAAATACCATCTAGTTAAGAATAGAATCTCTGATATGCTGGTAAACCACAATTTAGAGGAAAATATATCATACTTCTTTTACTTTAAACTGTCAAACCGAATAACAGAATGGTAAACTGGTTAACTGGAAGTTGTGGGAGATATTTAAGAAAACAAACATTAATGGGAAGGGGTTGGCTTCGGCCTATTTACAGGAACTAACTTGACTTACACTGGTGCATCCTTGCCTGTTCCAGGGCAAAACCCCAGGTGGGAATGATGATGCTGTCCTCCTGTAAGTTCCTATCGTGAGATTGATTTACTGTTTGCTAACCTAATATCCCACTGCTTGTCTTTCAGTTTGTAATTCTGTGGTGGCTTCTATGTTACTGTGATGCTGGTAGTTTTGCCGCTGGCAGTTAAGATACCAGCAGGGTCACCCAAAGTGAACAGATTTTTTTTTTACCCACTTATGAGGAGTTAGCCACTGGAAGCCTTATGAGTAGCAGAAGAACATGGAAAGGTACATTAAATCTCATGACTAGCAACAAAACATTGTCAGCCATAGTGACAGAAGAGCCTTTATGGTCTGAGGGATTATAGTCCTTCTTACAGTCTAGGGAACCATAATGATGTGGAAAGATCAAAAGTACCTTCATTTGCTATTGAGGCACAATTCACATGAGAAGAGATAAATGGAAACATCTATTGGTTATTGAAACTTGGAATACATAAGTATGAATCTAAGAAAATTGGAAATTTAAAAAAATGAAATAGACCCCATGAAGATTGCTATCTTTGGCCTCAGTGGGTAGAAGTAGGCTGGTATTGGTTATTGTGAGTCAGCTGTGGAATGGCATCACAATCATTATGCACGAAGAAAGCCAAGGGTCACTCCACTCCAGAAACTATTAGAGTAGATGGCAGAAGAGAGTCTGAAATTTGATCTTAAGCATAGAGTGCCTAAGGCAAATGGAAGTAGAGATGAAATCAAAGAACTGAACAGAAAATTTTCAGAGGGCAGTTGATGAATACAAGATAAAGTAATCTTATAAGGTGTGCAAAGACATAGAGTTACACAAGCAAAAGGGAAGGACACACTCAGCATATATCAAACGGAAAGAACTAAAGAAAAAATTCAAGTATAGATTTGCAATCTTGAAAAATTCTATATGAAAAATAGTGAATGATGCAGGAAGCATGAAAAGAACATGGAATAAAGACAGTCATTGCACCAAAAAGAACTAGTCACCATTCAACCATTTTAAGAGGGACCATATGACCAGGAAACAGTGGTACTGAAGGAAGAAGTCAAAGCTGCACTGAGGGCACTAGCTAAAATCCATGCTTCGGGAATTGACAGAATACCAACTGAAATGTTTCAACAAGTTGGTGAGAAACAGAAAGCATTCACCCATCTATGTCAAAAAATTTGGAAGAAAACTCCCTGGCCAACTGATTGGAAGAGATCCATATTTTTACCTATTCCAAAGGAAGATGAACTAGTAAAAGGTGCAAACTATGGGACAATATGATTGACATCACATGCAAGTAAAATGTTGATGAAGATTATTCAACAATGGTTGTAGCAGTATAATTACAGAGAGTTTCCAGAGGTTCATGGTGGATGCAAAAGTAATATCACTGTAGATGTCAGAGAGACCTTAGCTGAAAGCAGGCAATATCAGTAAAATGTTTACTTGTGTTTTATTGACTATGAAAATGTGTTTGACAGTGCAGATTTTAACAAATGATGGATAGCCTTGAGAAGAATGGGAATCACAGAACACTTAGTTATATTCATGAGGAACCCAAACATGGATCAAGAGGCAGTTGTGCAAACAGAATATGAGAATACTTCATGGCTTAAATCAAGAATGTGTGATCCATAGTTGTCTCTTCTCATTGTCCTTATTTCACATATATCCTGAGCAAATAATAGGAGAAGCTGGACTATATGATGAATGAAGCATCCCAATTGGTTGAAGGCTGATTATAAACCATCAAGATGTAGATGGCAAAGCCTTAATTGCTGAAAGTGAGGAGGACTTGAAGTACTTGCTGATGAAGATCAATGATAGCAGCCTTCATTTGGATTACAACTTAATGTAAAGAAATAAAAATCCTTATATCTGGACCAATAGGTAACATCATGATAAACAGAGAAAAGTTTGAAGTTGTCAAGAATGTTACCTTGCTTAGATTCACAGTCAATGCACAAGGGTAGCAGTTCAGAGATGAAATGATACATTGCATTAGGTAAATCTGTTGCCCAAGACTTCTTTAAAGTGTTGAAAAGCAAGGATGTTACTTTGAGGATGTTACTTTGAGGATGAACGAAGCTATGGACTTTTTCAATTGCCTCATTGTTGTTATTTGGTGCCATGGCATAGGTTCCAATCTGTAGTGATCTTATGCACAACAGAAGAAAACACTCCCTGGTCCTGTGCCATCCTCACATGTTCCGATGCTGGAGCTAATTGTTGCAATGGCTGTTTCAATGCATCTCGTTGAGAGCTTTCCTCTTTTTCATTGACCCTCTACTTTACCACGCATGATGTCCTTCAGTAA
Organism: Echinops telfairi; assembly: GCF_000313985.2. Taxonomy (NCBI): domain Eukaryota; kingdom Metazoa; phylum Chordata; class Mammalia; order Afrosoricida; family Tenrecidae; genus Echinops; species Echinops telfairi. The sequence goes on along the minus strand of NW_022103906.1, from coordinate 87,306,110 downwards.
CTCATCACTCCTAACACTATATTCAAAGTATGTAAGACAAAGTCTTGCTGCCCTTGCTTCTGAGAAGCATTCTAGCCATACTTTAGTACAGATTTGTTTGTCTTTTTGGCAGTCTATGGTACTTTCAATATTCTTCTTTAGCACCACAGTTCAAAAATGTTGATAATTCTTTGGCCTTCCTTATTGAACATCCAACTTTCACATGCATATTGAGGCAATGGAAGCCCAAATTAGTGAGCTTGAAGACAAATCTTTTGAGACCAGGTTAAATGAAGGGAAAAAATCTACAAAAAAATTAAAAATCTGAAGAAAGCCTACAATTTTTTGTGACACTATCAAAAGAATTATTTACATTTGATAAACATTCCATAATAAGAAATATATATATGTACATATATGTATATATATGTACATATATATAACATAAAATTTAAAACAGAGAAAAAAGAGTCCTAGTAATACAAAAGGCAATTCTTGCAGCATCCTGATAGAGGAGAAAACAACTATGTAAAAGCTGAAGCAGGATTTATTCCCAAAGAAAATAACCATGACATATTATAAGCAAAATTTCCTATATTAAAGAAAATAAATGAATGCTGATAGCAACTTTGGGAAATGAGTAAGTTACCTATAAAGGAGACCAAATATGAATAAACTCAAAATTTCCAAATTAAGTCATGCAGGCCTTAAGCAATAGAATGCTATATGTAAAGCTCAAGGAAGAAAAATTGCCAACTAATAATATTATAGTCAGCAAAATTGTCCCACAAATGTAGAGGAAAGTATAAAAACATTTTCAGACAATGAAACATTAAAGGAATTCATAAAAACAAGTACAAAACTTTAAAAAAGCACTAATGGAAAAAATTTTTGCACAGAAAATCAACACCACTATCAAATATCAATCTGAGATCAACATATAAGACACTATTATTATT
>NW_022103906.1:87299132-87303495 GCF_000313985.2 Echinops telfairi | reverse complement strand
TTGTTGCTTGGTTTTGCTCTGTCTTGTTTTTATAAGACACTATTATTGACAAACAACCAACTCAAGCAGCACACAGAGTAAACAAAACAAACAAAACCTACAAGACTTCAAATAGGAAAACTGCAACATTTTGCAATGAAGACAGCAACAAATTAATAGAGGGGATAGAGTAGATATAAAACAGTTGAATAAACAAGAAGCCGGTCAGTTTTAAAGAGAAGAAGCTACCTTACATCTAGAGAAAGATTAATAAAAATGATAAAACAGCTGTCCTCATGAAAAGATAGTAAAACCTCATTAAACTAAAATAGAGGAAAATTAAAAATACTTAGTTAATAGTAATGCAAAAACAAAGAACCCAAGAAAAAAAAGGCAAGAAACCCACAGAAAATAACACCACATAAAAACATACACAACAAAGTTAGAGCAATAAAATCATATCTACAAATAATTACACTAAATATAAATGGGCTAAATTTATCAGTCATGAGAGGTAGGATCCATTAATATGTTTCTTGCAAGAAACATGCTTTAGCTCTAATGATTAAAAATGGCTTAAAAATCAAAGTATGTAAAACAATATCAAGTTAACGTCAATCAACAGAAATTATGGTAGCAATATTAATTTCTGATAAAATAAACTTCAAAGCAAAAGCAATCGTGAAAGACAAAGATGGGCATTATAGAAATATGAAAGCTACATCTGAACAAAAAGACTTAACCATAGCAAACCTTAATGCACCCAATAAAGGAACTTCAATATATCAATCACATTCTTGTAACGTTGAAGAGAGCAATAAGTAATACTACAACAATAGTAAAAACTTCAATACAGCATTTTCAAGGTAGGATAAATAAACTGGAAAAAAATAAAGCAACAAAGATACAGAACTAAATGACATAACTAATCAACTTCATGTCTTAAACATATTCAGAACACTCCTCCAAACAAAATTATTGTTGCAGTTAGGTGCCAATTGACCCAGTCTGACTCTGAGTGACCCTGCGTATGACAACTTAGTCTATGTTTTCTCCAGCATAACCTAGATAGCAAAACCAGGAGAAATCATTACCAAAATAGAAAACGAAAAACAGACCAATGCCCTTTATGAATACTGTATAGATGCAAAAATTCAGATTGGTAAGGAAGAAGCAAATTCACACTATTTTATATGAAAAACTCGACCAAAAAAGTAAAATGTTCTTAACCTTCCAAATATTTGGCATTATCTGAGCATAAAAAAAACCTAACAGACAAAAATCAATTGTATTCCTGTCTAACAAAGAGAGCCCTTAAAAGAAATCAAGACCAAATAAGAATAATAAAATGAAAGAAAAGAAATCAAGACAATACCAATTAAAAAGCTAAAAAAAAATCTTAGAAATAGACATAAGCAGAGAAACAAAAGACTTGTACAAAGGAAGTTACAGAACATACCACAAGAAACAAAAAGAGGCTTATATAAATGAAATAATATTTTATATTCATGTATAAGAAGCTTAATATTATTAAAATGTCTATGACATTCAAAGCAATCTTTAGATACAATGCAATCATGATCTAGCCAGCATCTCAAGTCTTTAAAGAAATGGAAAAACTAATCATGAACTTTATATGGAAAGAGAAGAACCCAGCCTAACAAAGAACTTTTTAATAAGATAAACCAAGTAGGAGGCCCCTCACATCCTTACCTCAAAATGCATTACAGAGCTACAGTAGTTAAAGCAACCTGGTACTGGTACATTGATAAATACAAAGGCCAATGGAATATAATAGAAAACCCAGAAATAAATGAATCCATCTTCTGACAACTGGTCTTTAAATAAGCCCCAAAACCAGTAAATACAAAGGTCATAGTCTCTTAAACAAATGGTGCTGGAAAAATTGGATATTCATTTGTATAAGAATGAAGCAAGACCCATAATTCAAACCATGTATAACAAAGGAACTTGATATGGATCAAAGACCTAAGTATAAGTCCCAAAGCAATAAAGGTCATCAATGAGAAAATAAAGACTAACCCTATTGCGGGGCATAGATAAACTATCAAATATAATGAAGCAAACACATATAAGAGATGACAAAATAGATGGCTGGGACCGACTGAAAATTAGGCACTTATATGTATCAGAAGACTTCATCGAAAAACTAAAAAGAAAACTCAAAGAGTAGGGAGATTGTCAAAAATCTTTGACAATGATACAACAGGTGACTAATCTCTAAAATTTACAGAAATGTGTTGTGTCAGAATAAGAAATAAATAACCTAATTAAGGATTTAGCACATTATATGAACAGAAAGTTCACCAAAGATGACATTCAAATTGCTAATAAATAGTAGGAAATACTCATGATTACTAGCTACTTAGGGGATCCAAATTATAGCAAAGTTGAGACTCACCACCTGTGCTAGGCTAAGTCGACTGGAAAAACAAATTAAAGACTCTCCTATATGTGTAAGAGAGCATTTTATATCAAAGATAAATTGTATTTTAAGAAAATACTCCAGTCCAGTCCAGATCAAGTCCATAAGCCTGATATTAACCCATAAGTTTGATATTAGTCCATAAATTCCTCTTCAGACTCACAAAGCGCATGCAATGATGCCAAATGCAAGAATATCACATGCATGTGGGTGGGTGGAAAGTCTTGTGGATCCAGTGTTGGTGGAAGCATCTCAGCACTGGCTCTACTAGCTCTCTGAGTGTGGATCCTCAAAAGGGGGCTGAAGCAGAAAGAGAATGTGGCTCACCTCCAGGAAGAAAGAGAGGAAGTTTCCAGAATTCTCATGAGAAGGCCCTGCTCACAAGAAGGCTTCATCAGGTTGTGATCTGATTGACAGGCTAGATTCCACCCCTAGACCTATTGATGAAGGTTACATGAAATTATGTAACTACCACACCACCTTACACCAATATTCACAGAGAAATCCATTAAAACAGAAAATAAAAAATTCTGGAGACCGTGCTGAGAAATTGCAACCCTCCATGCATGGCTGACAAGATTGTAAATATGTACAATCATTGTAGAAAGTGATTTGACACTACTTCAGACAAATTCCATATGATTCCTCCATTGAATGTATTCACTAAAATAGAGTCATAATATGAACAGACATGTTCATTGTAGTACTGTTCACAAGAGCAAGAAAATGGAAACAACATAAATGCCCATCAGTAGAAGAATGTGTAAAAGAACTTTTGTACATACATACCTGGAATACCATGCATCACTACAAAACAATGATGAAACCACAAAGGACCTCGTGACCTCATGGATGGACATGGAGAACATTAAGCTGAGTGAAATTAGCAAATCACAAAAGCACGGGTATTATATGAGACCACAGCCATAAAAGAACAAACAAAAAAAGAAAACATCAAGAGACTGACGTACATACCGAAGGGTTCAGACTTTGGGGTTTGCCAAAGGAGGGAAGTAGTTTAAACTGTTGAATACAAAACAGATAATCTGAAAGTGAACCCTGACCTAATTTATAATAAAAAGAAATTGTTTCAAATGATAGGCAGAAATCCTAAGTAGGTAATTCATGAAAGATTATATCTACACAGCAATAAATCTGTGAAGAAATGCTTGACATCACTAGCTGTGGTAGTTCCATAATCTGTTGTCAATTTGAGACTATTAAGAGTAAAGTGAAAAGAGTTGTACAAGCCCCCAATAAAATGCTTTTTAAAAAAAAGAGTGAAGGGATGGGGTTTAGCTTGTCAAACAGGTCGTGGCTTGATAACCTCATTGGGAGGCGTTAAGGAGGTAAAGAGCTTGCTGAAGGCAGGACACATACTCCCTGAGAGACATTCCTGTTGACAAGCCACATGGAGCTATGCTGATGGCAACCAGAGCCTTGGAGCTGGAGGAGCCACGTGGAGACAAAAGTCAGTACTAAGATGCTTCCATAGCCATTGGATCCACCCATTGGCCTGTGATCTTTCTGCACTTGGGGTCATTGCATAATTTCTGAGTCTGAAGAGGAATTTACAGACTGGTATTGGACATATGAACTAATTTGGGACTTATGGTCTTGATCTGGACTGGTCTGGGATGTTTTCTTAATATCCAATTCTCTATATAAAACTCTTTCCTATACACATAGTAGTGTCTATGAATTTGTTTCTCTAGCCTACCCAGACTAACACACTAGCCATTACAGAGATGCAAATCAAACCTGCAATGGTATACTACCTCACACTGGCACTGATAGCAAAATAAGGAGAAAAAAATGAAAATAATAAATACTGTGGAGCACATGTAGAACCCTGATCTACTGCTGATGGGACCATACAATTATTCAATCATTGTGTAGTGCTTCCTCAACAAATGGGGATAGAAGTACCAAATAAAG
>NW_022103906.1:87288681-87298001 GCF_000313985.2 Echinops telfairi | reverse complement strand
TTCAGGGAAGATGAAGAGCAAATCCATACCAAGCGGATGAATAGTTTTCCTGGATAAGAACCATTAACTTCTGCAGCCCCATCTACTAGTCCCGCAGAACCAACATTAACTTGTTCACACGTGGACCTTGGTTGCAAATGTATTCTATAATGAATACCAAATTAATTTAACAACCAATAGCACTGCAAATTTAGTTTTCTGCATGATACCAGTCTCAACATTTGACTATGAAAGGTTGACTGTGAAATTATAATCTTAGTTCATTTTTCACATTTACCCTTATAGCTTATTGGTTCATTCGATGATAGGACTGGGGGTGGGGGTGGGGCAGTTTGTGTCAGCTTCCCATCAAATCCTGAATTTAATGGTCATCCATTCACCACCAGGCCAAAACGATGTTTTGTGCATCTTGGTGAATGTGGAGCAATCAGTCAATGGCCTAAAAACGTTCTTCCTTTATGAATATTTTATCATTAGTGAGTCTAAGGGTGGAGTTAGGTTTCCCTGTTTGCCAGGATATTACAACATATCAAAGGTCAGCGCTGGTTTCCCGAGGAGCTTGTGACAGCCTCCCTATCCCTCTGCCATAATTTGCGCAGAGTGTGGTGAGGCATGGGGCAGGGAGCTTCAGCCTTTTCCCATCACCTTGACATCAAGCCTCCTCGGGCCTTCTCAGCAACTGAGAAGAATGTACAGATCCAACAAGCAGCCACTCAGCTGCTTCTTATTAATTCTTTATTCTTCATAAAACCCTCTAAGAGTCAGAGTCCCAGTTAGGTGAAAAAAATTGGAGCTATTAAACCAATGAAGAGAGAAAAAAAATGAGCCTTTTCTTGATGTTGAAGGAGCTATATGTGTGTGTGTGTGTGTGTGTGTGTGTGTGCCTATATACCTACATTTATCTGTAGTAATAGTACATAAGCCAGATTTTATTTTACTTTTTAAAAAAGGAAACTCTCATTTGAAGAATAACATACCTGGAAATAATGAGATTGGGCAAAGGAGCAAAGGTGGACATTTAGACAGAAAACATGAGCATCTGTGACAATATCACAGGACTACATTTCCCAGAACCCCTTGCTTCCCTCTCCCTCCTCCATGCTCACCCAGCCTCCATTGGTGAAACCTTTAAAAGGCTGTGTATGCATAGGGGAAGTAAGAAGTACCAAGACTGGCCATGCTGCCTACGAAGGACTTCTTCCTTTTTAGGAATTTTAAATAAAATTATCTTGTGATGTTCTATGTCTTCCAAAAGTATATCTTTCTCTTGGTACGACCATAGGTCAGTGCCAGGACCAAGTTCAGAGAATCAGAACTAGATATATTTCCCTCTGCATCATCAAAAAACGATCATTGTGAATAAGGGAAATCTGGCCATTTATTATCCCAAGCTTATGTGATGCATCTAACATACATTCTCTATTGACTTCATTACAGCTCTGCCAGACATGCATTAAAACATGTCTTTTGTTGATATTACCAAAGTTCAGACTGGATAAAATCCTTATACAGTGAAACCTCGTTTATCGCGGTTAATCGGTTCTAGACCCTACCGTGATAAATGAAATTCCGCGAAGTAGGATTCCTTATTTGTAAATCAAATATTTTCGTAGTTAGAGCATAGAGGACATGAAAAAACACCCTTTAGTCACCATTACACTCGTATTACCCAATTTGTTAAACGAAAAAGGGAAAATACAGTAAAACATTTTGGACGTTACAATTATCATTTATTATTTATTATATTATTTATGTCATCAAGCGTGTACAGTATGAGCCAATCAGTGGCAGTAATGACAGAGCATGCGCTGTTACGCAAAAACCGCGATAGAGTGAAGCCGCGGAAGTCGAAGCGCGAAGTGGCGAGGGTTCACTGTAAAGGTAACTTGGTGGTAGAGCACAGTGGTTAAGCATTCTTGGGTATAGATTTTGAATTAACTTTCAGTCAGTGCACAGTCTCTGATAGTTTTCTCATCGGTAAAAATGTCGACAATAATAGTAAAAATGCCAGGGAGATTAGTGATTATTTGTGAGCTTTGAAAAAATTATCTCCCAGCCGAGTCTCTTCAGGCTAACCAATCTGAATGGAATCATACTGGCATGGCTTGTCTGGCACTCTTGCACCGTCTGAACTTCTGTCTCCAGAGTGGGAACCAATGGCATGGGATTTAACCACTTCCCACCACTCGCTCATAAAAGTTTAATTGTGAGGCCTTAAATCTGTAGTGCAATTTAAAGTCTTTAAGTAATCCTGTGACAGCATCACCCCTCAAACCCATAAATTTCACCTCACATGCCTCCAGATGCTCATGGCTTCTGTTAGTTCAGCCAAACCCACCAAATCCACTTCCATGGAGGTCATTCCAACTCATGGCACTCTACAGACAGAGCAGAGCTGCCCATCGGGTGTCCGAGGCTGTAACTACGTACAGGAACCGACTGCTCTATCGTTTCATGGGGAGTGGCTGGCTGGGTTTCAACTCTCACCTTTTGGGGCAAGTGCTTTATCTACCGCACCATTTAGACTCCATTCTGCTGCCAGTTAGACAAAGGGATATTCCCATGGTGTTGTGTGATCAGAATGAGGAGTGCTTTCTTTTGTTTTGTTTTGTTTGTCCCCATACAGGGGAACCTTGGAGGTCTCTGGTTGTGTTAGGAATGTGGCATAAAGGTGGAGCAGTGGTTAGCTTACTGGCCACCTTCTCTCTCCTTACAGAGTTTTTACTGAGTGACCTAAAATTAGGCCAAGGAGAGTTTTCAAACAGCAATCTGTCAGGAGCAGAGAAGAAAGGGACTCGGTTAGTAGAGACAAGTGGTGGTCCTTGAGTGTACCGCCTCTATCAGTAGTTCTTCCGAAGGAGGTATAATTGTTGCCAGGGAAATGAATCATCGTTGAACTTCCTACAAGTTTACCTGAACTGCGGGGGCAGGTTGAATACAGCAAGTATCTTTTGTTCCCCTATTGACTCAGCCCTGTTGTCACAAATCCGCTATTGATTCTGGAGGGCCCCATTAGTCTCAGGGAAGAGGGCTAATCCTTCTTTCATGTTTGTTTATAGACCATATTTGGCCAGAGCTCAGGATGCACTTTTCACCTTGGTCTGCAAGTAGGGAGGCAAACAAATGACCTCAGAAGTAGAAGCCACCCTGGCTGTCCACTCTCCACTGTTTGTTTAATTTTGTCAGACTTCTGCCAGCCCACTAATCCCAGGTATTCGGACATGTTCCTGAAAGGACAAGATCCTGAGATCAAAGCACTGGTCACGGGTTTACTAGGGGCACCTCTGAAAGCATTTGTAGGCCTGTGCATATGGCTGGCATGATGACCTTTGGAAAATACTTTGCTCTCCAAATTGGGGCTAACAGATTTATCACTCACTGGGCCTCAACCCTCCAGGTCAGTCCAGGGTTATTTCTGTGTAGTGTGGGCAAAGACATGGTCGTTCTGGTACAGGAGCTCAAAAGCAAATATTTTAGAACATGTGATGGGGATACGAGAAACTTCAAAAGCAAATCTTTCATTTACAGAATTCCTTGTAAAGATCAGGGAATGTCATTATATTTTGCTTAGGTTCCTGGTTCCTGGGGACTTTTCACTCTCAATCAAAGCATGATAATTAGTAATCAAGATGCTGGAGGTGTTTTTCTTCTGTCTGTGGCATGTCCGTTTGTGCTCTGTGGAAGGCTGTCTTATTCAAATTGGGTTTCTCGTATGAGTTCTGTGAAGCCTTTCTCCATAAGAGGAAGGCACCAACATTTGAAATTTTGAAATAAGTCTGTTCTACCTCAATTTTGTTGAGAGGGTCGCAATTTTAATCTGGTTTGACAGAATGCTGTCCAAGTGTGTAGATTAAGGAATGGATAAGTAATACTGTACAGCAGATCGGAGCACTCGGAATCAGTTCCATTTCGGTTCAAATTTAGACTTAATTGTGGGGTCTTGGGCAAGTTACTTCCCTTCTTCAGCTTTAATTTTATAATCAAGAAGTAGAGGTAATAGAGTTATGGACCTCACAGCACTATTAAAAAGACTGGCTTAAATAGAATATGTTGAAAACTTACCCATGGCCCTTATATAAAGTAAACAACAAAGCATTATTGACATTACTTTTCAATCTCCCCAATTTTCCATGTTTACTCTTTAAAGAAGTCTCAACTTTTGCTTTATAAGAGAACATGCAGGCCTACAACATTTCCATCTCAAAATATCTCTGTATGTCCACACATTAATTTAGAAAAACGCAAGACATCTAGTGAGCACTTACTTTATGACAGACGCTACTCAATTGTCACTCCTCTGGTTCCCTTAACACTACAACCATTCTGGGTCATCTGCATTTAACTTATGAGAGAATTGAGACTCCAGAGAGTTTAAATAATTTCCTAAGATTATATTGCTATAATTTGAAAGCAGAAAAAGTCCAGCCCTGAAGATTATTTTCTTAACCCATGTGCTATTCAGCCCCCTGTCAATGGCTTGGGACTTTAGCTCTTGCATAATCATATCTTTCTTTCCTGTTGATTCTATGATATTTGCCTAACCTTCTGTACATGGATGAATATAAAATGCCATTATTCACTTACTTCTCATCTAAGTAGGGACTAGTTTTTGCATTACTACCTAAAAAATGCCCCCTCAACCGTCACAATCAACTCAATGCGGAAGATCCCAGTCATCTTCGGCTCCTCTTGCTCAACACAGTCTCTTGCCTTTCCAATTCACTCTGAATACTGCTTCCAAAATGTTCTTTCAAGAATTTCAATATGATGTGGTCAGACTTCAAATCCTTCATATACTCTTGTTCTTGCAAGATTAAAATCCAAATTTCTTCAGAACGCATAGTCAGTTGCACGTCTGCTTTTATTTCATGCCACTATAACACCTACTCACTCTCTCCCTTTCTCTATTTGAAATCATGATCACTCATTCCAAAAGCATTGATGGTGTAAGTCCTAGAATAACCAGGAAGCTGTGCTAGGTAGTGTTGTAGGCACTTGGTACATAGAAGGAGCAAGCCAGGAATGCATCTTCCTTTTACAGAGACAGCTAACACACAGAGAAACCAGACTTTTTCAGAACGAAGTAAGACTGATGAAAGAAAGGCAAAGCATTGTGATACAGATTGTGTTCTGGGAGTCTTAGAAATTTAGATTTAGGGATTTAAATACGAGGATCTGAGAAGGTAGCATCTGAGCTGAGTTCTCAATGACGCACAAAAATGGGTTATGTGAAGCCAGACACTCTAGGAAGAATGGATAATAGGCACAAAGGTCTTGAGGCGTGGAGGACAAATATAAAAGATAGAGAATCAGTGAGTTAGAATGGATGAAGTCATATGAGATCAAATGTAGGAGATAGCTAGTGGCCAAGTCATCTGAGATTAGGAAGTTAAGATAAACATTTGGGAGGACTTTTAAGCAGGGGATTGACTTGGAAGGCCTTAAATTAAAAATAAAAATAAACAAAAAAAACAGTGCTGACTAGATATCAGTTTAAAAAAAAACCAAATAAACAAACAAAAAATCCATCACAGCTACTGACACTAACTCTTGGTGATACCATGTGTGTCAGAGTAGAACTGTGTTCAGAGAGCATAGAATTGTTGGCTTTCCAGGAACCATTCACTGGGCCTTTCAACACAGGGCCTTACAATCTCCACACTTTGGTTAATGGTCTAGCATGTTAGGAAAACACAAGATCATGCTGAGAGATAAAGGACTGTCCATGAGAATAGAGCAAGCAGGAAATCTCCTAGGAAGTGGTTGCAGTAATCCAAGTGGCATTCCGAAGGCAAGAATAGAGGAGCTGTAGTAAAAATGGAGAATTATTAGCTATGTTTTAGGATAGGTTGGAGGTGAGGTCATAAGGATGCTCTGGCTGATACAACATAGTAGGTAACGGAAAGAAAGGAACAAAAAGATGATTCCAAAAGTTCTGTTTTGAGTAATTGGTGTATGATTTTGCTGCTTGTGGAGAAAAAAGGTTTTGATCAGATTTGAAAAAGGTATCACTATCCCGTGTTTTCTGTGTTTTCATTTACTAGCAAGGGGCCTCGCTGGACAGGTGCATGAGGGAAAAACTCAGCGCAGAGTCTTTAACATGGAAAGAATATGTAAAGCATAGACATGCTCACTTAGGAAAGGAGACAGATAAAGTTAAAAAAAATCCTGGAAAAAGTGTTTTCATTTAGAAGCAACCAAAAGGAGAGGTAACAAGGGATAACAAAAAGTAATTGGCAATGAGGTTTACTTAACATGAAGAATGGAATGTTAGAAGAAAGTGTAAATTTATACTCTATATAGATACAATGTAACATGTATATAGTTATATGTGTGTATATAAAGTTATATAATTCACATATGTATATATCTGTGTGTGTGTGTGTGTGTATGTGTAAGGAATCCTAGTGGTCCTGTGGATTAATCTTTTTTTTATCATTTTATTGTGGACTCATACAACTCTTATCACAATCCACACATCCATCCATTGTGTGAAGCATATTTGTACATTTGTTGCCCTCATCATTCTCAAAAAATTTGATTTCTACTTGAGCCCTTGGTATCAGCTCCTCATTTTTCTCCTCCCTCCCCGCTTCCTCCTCCCTCATGAACCCTTGACAATTTTTAAATTATTATTTTTTCATGTCTTGCACTGACCAATGTTTTCCTTCACCCACTTTTCTGTTGTCCATCCCCCAGGGAGGAGGTTATATGTAGAACCTTGTGATCAGTTCCCCCTTTCTACCCCACCTTCTCCTTCCCCTCCTGGTATCACTACTCTCATTATTGTTCCTGAGGGGTTTATCTGTCCTGGATTCCCTGTTTCCAGTTCTTATCTGTACCAGTGTACATGCTCTGGTCTAGCTGGATTTGTGAGGAAAATTGGGATCATTATAGTGGGGGGTGGGGACATTAAAGAATTAGAGGAAATTTGTATGTTTCATCATTACTATATTGCACCCTGACTGGCTTGTCTCCTCTCCATGACCCTTCTGTAAGGGGATGTCCAGTTGCCTACAGATGGGCTTTGGGTTTCCACTCTGAACTCCCCCTCATTCACCATGATATGATTTTTTGTTCTTTGATGCCTGATATCTGATCCTATTGATAACTCATGATCACACAGACTGGTGTGCCTCTTCCATGTGTGCTTTGTTGCTTCTCAGCTATATGGCCACTTGCTTATCTTCAAGCTTTTAAGACCCCAGACACTATATCTTTTGATAGACAGGCACCATCAGCTTTCTTCACCACATTTGCTTATGCACCCGCTTTGTCTTCAGCGATCGTGTAGGGAAGGTGAGCATCGTGGAATGCCAGTTTAATAGAACAAAGTGTTCTTGCATTGAGGGAGTACTTGAGTGGAGATCCAATGTCCATCTGCTACCTTAATACTAAACCTAAAATATATGCACATGGATCTATTTCCCCATCATCATATATAAATATATTTACATATGTACATGCCTGTATTTAGACCTCTACAAATGCCCTTTGCCTCCTGGTTCTTTCCTCTATTTTCTTTTACTTTCTTCCTGTCCCATTCTCATGCTCACCCTTCATTTGGGTTTCAGTAATTCCTCTTGGTTACATTGCCCTTGACCAAGCCCTACCAGGCTTCCTACACCTTCCTCATCACTGATTTTGATCACTTGTTGTTCCCTTGCCCCAGGGTTTGTTAACACCAATTCCTTTCCCCCATGTAGGAACATTTTTTTAAGCACAGTGTTTGCAAAAAAAAAGGAATACTTGGATAATGTTAATTGAATAAATATACCTTACCTTTTATATACCAATAGTTTGTTGTTTTTTACAAGCAGTCTTATTTTTACTACATAGCTCCATCTAAAAGCTCACCTTAGATTTTCACCTAGAGCTCAAGTTTACACATCTCAAGTTGAACTTGATCACTTTCCTAAAGATCTTTTGTTTCTACTTATTTTGTCAGCAAGCTTAGATCTTCAAGTTTGGAAACTAGAAAGAATGCTTGACTCTTCTCTCCTGACATTCAGTTAACCACTACTGCTGACTATTTTCACACCACATCTTTTGAATCTGTGCCCTGCTTCTTTTCCCTAGGTAGCAAGTTACTCAAGATCACTGTTTTACACTGAGATAGAGCCAGAACTGAAATCCAGTAGGTCTGACTCACTAAATTGTATCACCTTTCTGGCTTATACTTGGATAACTGGGACTCTTTCTAACATGGGAAGCAATTCCAGGGAATATAAATTGCTATTTTTAATACATTTGAAAGAGAAATACTCCATGCACTTTTGTTTTGTCTTATATCTGAGACATAAACTGGCTATTTTATGAGGCATTGACAGAGAAATAGATGGATAGACTGGTTTATTTCCCCCAGTAGGATATCATCTGAACACTAGCTAAAGATATAAAGGTTTTTACATATAGTAAGATACTTGTATCAATAACAGTTCTGTTAAAAATAAATAACTGTGTAAACTAGGAGGTCATCTTTTTTCCTTTTCTAAAGTTCTATTCTACAAAGTTTTGGTGTCTTCTTTTAAGATGTATGTGCTCTGTAGGACCTCATTCTACCATAGAACCCACTCCATAATTCAGAATCTTCACTCACTAATGTTTTAACCACAGGAGATCACCAGTACATGTATGACGATAGAATGCATTGAATGTACGTCAACCAAACTCGCTGTCATTGGGTCATTGCTGAGTCATAGCAACTCCCTGTGCGTTTCTGAGAATATTCCTGTTGACAGAAGTAGAAAGCCCAGTCTTTCTCCTGAGGAGTTACTGGTAGTTTTGAACTGCTGACCATGTGGATCACAGGCCAGTGTGTAACCATTCCATCACCAGGCATCCATTATAACTTAGTAAATGAATACATAAATGTGCAAGAACCGTAGCACCAATTAGCTGATTAAGTTTTCTTCTGCTTTCTTGTAATTTCACTGTTGGTTCAAGATAAAGTAAAAGATATTCTATCCTATTGTGAGATTGTGCCACTACTAATAATTTTTCCATATCTAAAACAATGAATTTAATGTCCCTCTTACTGACTTCTACCCTATCCACTCTAACAATTCATCAAACTCATTGTTTCTACACCTTGATTTATTCCTGTACTTAAAAAAAGAAATCACTGCTCAAGCTTCTACTGCCAGCTTTATTAAAGTAATTGGTAGTGACCTGCCCTCCTGTTGTAAACACTGAAACACTAAACACAAACACAAACACACTATGTATGAAATAACTATTTTAGACAACCAACACACAACAGAAGTTAAAGTAGTATGATTCATGAGAGAAGGGGGAACATTAAGCAATTTATATAATTT
>NW_022103906.1:87269016-87287181 GCF_000313985.2 Echinops telfairi | reverse complement strand
TAGCCGGGCACCATCAGCTTTGTTCACCACATTTACTTATGCACCCATTTTGTCTTCAGGGATAGTCAGAAGACCACACCCTTAAGGAGACAGCATCCGGCTGGGACCCAATTGACAGAGTGGGTTCCACAGCTACACCTTTTGACATCTTCAAGTTGACATAAAATTACCTCAATACCACCAATGCCTTTTCTGAACATGTTTTAAGTCTGACTTTCTACTAATTCTAGTCACAAACACTAGTTCTTAACTTTGGGCTATAATCAATAAACTCCTCAATACTCTATTTCTTCCCCCAAATATTCCCTTGTTTACTCTTAGTTTGTTTTCTTTGAGTTCCATTTTTCCATGCTTAGTCTTCTAGGATGTTAAACTATATTCCTCATGAAATATGTTTTATTACCCATCACCCTCCTATGTGGTATCTTTTAGGCCCACTGCAATCTTTCTCTGCCTCTATTAAAAATATTGCCACTGAATGAAGAGTAGTGTTCCATATAGAAGCTGTAATGTATTTTTGGAAGCATCAATGTGTACTTGAGGAAGTGACATATAGCTGAGGCGGATGGTGATGAGAAGGTATGTTGGTGGAGGGAGGACTTGCGGAGCAATACAGAGTCATGGCTGTTTCCAGTAACTTGAGAAAGTCAAAGTCAGCATGAGTATGTCATGATTTGAAGTGTAATAGCTTTCTTTCAGGTTATCCAGCTTTTTAAATGGTTTATAAATAGAGCCACTGCAGGATAAGACTTACATCTCATTATATCTCTCCTGTGTTTCCTTGCACATTATTTCAAAGCTCTACGTGAACTGGAGCAGAACAGATTAGGAGACGCATCCAATCAAGGACAGATGAAATAGAAAAAGAAATAGATCCTAGATATAATACAATAAAAATCAAGACTGGATGAGTAATCGAATGATGTTTCTGAAATATAGGCTTTAAAACACACACAAAGTCTAGGCTTCTACTGACCTTGAGGAAACACACCCATTCTCTCCAGAATGGGTATGTGAACCTTTAGTCAACTCCCTGGGGCCCCTTCAAATTTTCACAGTAGGACAAATTTACATTGAATTTTTCCAGCTAGGGAGCTTCCAAGGAAGTACAAAGGATAGACTTTGGGGCCAGAGTGTGGAACCCATCGGACTTGACTGGAGGACATGCCTAGAGGTCAAAAATCAGACCTTGGTCTATTTACAGGTTTTTCTTTCTCTTAAAATTTTTTTCTTTAAAAAAAAAAAATTTGTTCTTTTCTGGATCATTGGTTTTCTTTGTTGTTGTCATTGCTGTGTTCTCTTTTGTTGCTTTGTCTTGCTATGCCATGTTTTTTGTGCATATTATTATCTCTGCAGGTCTTTCTAGATAAGATAGGCTGGATGAACAATCTGGAGGAGAAAACAATGGGACCAATAGTTCCGGGGGGGCCCATGGGAGAAGGGAAGGAGGGGGTAAGAAGGTGGTGTTGACCAACCCAGGGACAAGGGAGCAACAAGTGATCCAAAATTAATGGCAAGGAGGGTGAGAGAGGCCTGGTAGGGTTTCAGCAAGGGCAATGGAACTGAGAAAAATTACTGAAACCCAAAATGAAGGCTGAGCATTACAGTGGGACAAGAGGGAAGTAAAAGGAAATAGAGGAAAGAACTAGGAGGCAAAGGGTATTTATAGAGATCTAAATACAGGCATGTACATATGTAAATATATATAGAACGGTTGGAAAATAGATACATGTGCATATATTTATAGGTTTAATATTAAGGCAGCAGATGGACATTGGACCTCCACTCAAGTACTTACTCAATGCAAGAACATTTTTTCTATTAAATTGGCATTCCATGATGTACACCTTCCTGATAGGATAGCTGAAGAAAAATGTGTGCATAAGCAAATGTGGTGAAGAAAGCTTATGGTGCCCAGATATCAAAAGATATAGCTTCTGGAGTCTTAAAGGCTTGAAGGTAAACAAGCAGCCATCTAGTTCAGAAGCAACAAAGCCCATATGGAAGAAGCACACAAGTCTTTGTGATCGTGAGGTGTCAAATTGATCAGGTATCAGGCATCAAATAACGAAAAATCGTATCATTGTAAATGAGGGTGAGTGCAGAGTGGAGATCCAAAGCCCATCTGTAGGCAATGGGACACCCCCTTACAGAAGGGTCACAGGGAGGAGACAAGACAGTCAGGGTGCAGTGTAGCAATGATGAAACATAAAACTTTCCTCTAGTTCCTAAAGGCTTCCTCCCCACACTATAATGATCCCAATTATACCTTATAAATCTGGTTAGACCAGAGGATGTACAATCATACAGATAGGAATTTGAAACACAGGGAATCCAGGACAGATGATCCCTTCAGGACCAGTGGTGAGAGTGGCAATACCTGGAGGATGGAGGGAAGGTGGGGTAGAAAGAAGGAACCGATTACAAGGATCTACATATAACCTCCTCCCTGGGTGATGGACAACAGAAAAATGGGTGAAGGGAGATGTCAGATGGTGTAAGATATGACAAAATAATGATTTGTAAATTATCAAGGGTTCATGATGGCGTGGGCAGCGGGAAGGGAGGGGGGATATGAGGAGCTGATACCAAGGGCTCAAGTAGAAAGCAAATGTTTTGAGAATGGTGATGGCAGCAAATGTATGAATGTGCTTGACACAATGGATGTATGTATGGATTGTGATAAGAGTTGTACAAGCCCCCAATGAAATGATTTTTCAAAAAAGGAAGTTTCCTCCTATGCATCTCTTCTATTTTGCCCTCAGCACTTCTCTGTCTCTTCTGTTCTCAAGCTGCCAACGTACTCATCTTTCCTTGATCCTACCTCTGGGGGAAAATGAAAGCCATAGTTCATAGTAGGAAAAGAATAATCTGCAGAAACAGGCCTGCCTTGAAAGGTAATCTAGGTCTGCTATAAACTATCTTTGTAATCCTAAACAGAATTAACTTTCTGACAACCCATTACCTTATCTGTAAAAACACATCTTAATAAAGGTTAGGTAACCATGTATATAAAACATAGATAATGCCTGGCAGGCAATACACAGACAAATAAGATAAAAATATTAACGGCAAGGCATAGACCTAGACTGTGTCATGGATTTTTTTTTTGTGTGTGTGTGTGTCATGGATTTTAAAAGGCTATTAATTAACCTAAAGGACAGTGTCCTTCGAGATATAAGAAGTCTTTGTTTGAAGAAGTCTTCACCAAATCCCATTGTCCGGATACCAACATTGTGTCCACTGACTGTAACTTGCTCAGAGTAAAGAGATCTCTGCCAACTCCTGTGATTCCAAGGGTGGACAGCTCACAAGGTATTGGGCTGAAGCTGAAAGTCCACTGAAAAATAAACAGACTCAGGAACCTGAGAATTCTGAAGGAAGTGCACCTGATTCCAGCGGAGGGGGTCGGGGGGTGGCTGCGGAGGGTGCCGTGGTCCTCCGATTGAGATTCCTTGAGAGGATTGTCGTTTTGGCTGCAGGGATGTGGGCTCGGGATGACTCCAGAGATGTTGATTCGAATAAGAGGCTAATTTTTAAGGTCTGCCTCTGCATCCGTCTTCCTTCATCAAGTCAAGAAACATCCTCTCTGAAATGCCATTGGACCAGCTATGAATTACTCAGACCTCAGAGGCTTAGGCTGGGAAACTGGAAGGCACTGCGTAGATGGCAAAACTAGCAGCGTGTGTTTCACAGAGCGTTATTTGGTTTCTTGCCAGACACCAGTACCTGCTGACTTACTAGTGGCACTTTTAGTTCTAAGTGCAGAACTAAGTCTGATGAAAAGACTGACGGCATTATATTCAGCCCTGGAATGTTTTCAAGCCTGAATACGCTGGAGAATTCCCTTTGCTTGCTCTGGGTGCTGGCTCAGCAGCTTGACTCTTACCTCTGCTGTCACCTCTTCTTTTTTGGTTTGGGTACCAGGAGAAACTGTGGGAAAGGCAGGGCTTCGCAAATCTTACACTGCATTATATTAACAGGCTGTCAAGGTCTCACCACCTTCTTCGCAAAGCAGGTCCTATTACAGAATTAGCAACCCACAGGGGTCAATTCAGGAATTGCTGCTACCCTCAGCAAAGTCTAGTTTTCTATTATACTCTCCAGTAAGGGACTATCAGACAAGTCCTCTTGGGAAAGTTCATGCATGGATGTGATAGTTTGGGCAGGTGTAAAGCACCTCCTCTGGGCCACTTGAGACTCGTCTGGGCCACTGTGACCTTATATACTGATTAACATGCACAGAGACTTCAACAGGCTTCAGGACTATGAAGAGTGGACAGGGGATATCTAGTGCCTGCTTAAATGAACAAATGAAGTACATGGGTATGTCCATGGTCTATCAGCCCACCAAGGATTCATTAAGAACACAGATAACAGGGAGTGGGCCATGATTCGCTAAGCTCTCTGGCATTTAGCTTCAGATGTTAGGGATTTCCCAATAAACCCTTCATGGACTTGTTCTTAATGAAAACATTCATAGGGAAACAAACTCTTAATTGTATAACCACAAGGTCAAGGTTTGGCTTGATGCTTTTCTAAATGATGCCTCTTACAGAATTCAAGATATTTCCTTTAGTGACTTATTGAACAAATAAGTATCCCCTATACCCAACCCTTTATATTTGTATCTACTGATTCATGTTTTCTAGCAAATATTTTCCAAGCGCCCCTATTAGTACCCTGGGTTAATATGATCTATTGTTCTGGGAAGAAGCCTCAATGGCATTATATGTTGAGTAGTGATCTGTAAATTGAAAGATTGGCGGTTCAAATCTACCATCAGTTCCTAGGAGAAAGATGAAGCTCTCTGCTCGCAGAAAGATTCACAGTCTCAGAAACACTGTATAGGATTACAAGGCTTTGGAATTAACTAGATGGTAGTGGGTTTGGTTTTTGGTTTACTGGAGGATCCAAAAAAATATGATCATTTATTTAGCTGTCTGACCATTAGAATGTGAATAGTTTAAAATTAGGGGATTTCTTTTAATTTCTTTCTGCATCAACTGTGTATACCTTTCTATCTGCCATGCAATAGATGCTGAGAAAGTGATTTTTATTGGAAGATGTGTTAGGTTACTTTCTCTAATATATAATATATATATATACACACACACACACACATATATACATATATCCGTATATATCACATACACCAATACATGTGTACATGTATAGACACATATATGTATCTATATATATAATCACACATATATATGTGTATATGTATCTTATATACATATATATGTATATATTCACATACACACAAACACTGAGAGGAAGGGAAGGGAGTGGGAGAGGATAGCGGAAAGGGAGGGAGAAAGAGAGAGAGAGAGAGAGAGAGAGAGAGAGAGAGATCAGGAACAGGGTTCATGCAGTTGTATAAGTGAACATGTCCCGGCCAAGTTTCATGGATCACATGGAGACCAAGGAGTCTCATGCCAAGTCTAGCTATGAGGGTTGATTAAACCCTTGATCTGCAGAGAGACCATAGACTAATATCAGACTGCAGAGGTGGATGTAAACAAGGTCAGGAGGTCAGATGACGGGGAGTTGGCTCAAGTTCAAAGAACTGGAGATCTGCGAGCCAGGTACAAGATCCAGACCTAGCAAAAAGCCAGCAAGCTTTCCAACAGCATCCACTTACTTAGTTTACCTGCTGGACTCTCTAAAGAAGCAATACCAGTGACTTTTGTATGTCTATGTATATAGAAAGGCATTGAAAAGTAGTTCATTCCAGTCTGGTTCAAGTTCATGAGTCAGATATATACTGAAGGCTTATTCTGGGTTATGGAGTTTCGGAAGCCTGATGGACGGGAAGGAAGATGTGGCACAAAGGTGAAGCAGGAAGATCACAGAACACCAAGCTGAATGAATCTGAAATCAGCTGCATATTTCCAAGGTAAGGAGTCGCATGATGGTTCCCAGGACCAGAAGGAAGTTCAAGAGCAGGGAGTCAAGGAACTAGATGCTGGAACCCAATCCAGCATAAATAAGCCAGTTTCTAAACACTGACAGTTTGTACGAAGGGTAGGCCACACCCTGAAGCTTCCCTCAATTATATCGACTGTGACCAGATTAACTTCTGGGCTGTTTCACAGAAGATTTTATCATGAAGTTGGGCGTACTACATCAGATCATACCATGGGAGAATCTTGGGTCACCAAAGTTGACATAACGTAACTATCACCCCAAGGCGAAACCCCAAGGAAACTTCCTTCTAATTGAATCTCAGGGCTATGACTTGAGTAAAGGCTGTTGCATTCCCCCTAAATTTCTTACAACGGACTGGCTATTCATAACAGATCCTATTATTGGTAATTGATTACTCTGTATTAACTCACATCATAGAGGATTACTAAACCTAATTGCCAAACCACTGAGAATACTGACCAAGCCAAGTTGACACAAAACTATCAGAAAAGGTGAATGCATGGGAGATTGGAAAAATAAACAATCATACATTAAAGAGCTGGTGAGAGAAAGCACAGACAACTGAAACATCCCTTGATACTAAAAGAATTAAAAGATATCAGACCACTTACTAAATAAGGCAATTGTTTATAAAGGATGATTTAAAAAACTGAATCTTTTGGGCAGTGATGAACTTTCATTATGCTTGACTACTTAGATCTTGAATTTTAAAGATCACCTTACAATTTAAGGTCACCATTTTAAAGCAGAACTTTAAAATTCATGGTAAGTTGAGTCATCTTCAATATGAAGGAGGGCTATGACCTTTAATTATTCTAGTCAGAGCCCTTCCCAGCTTTTGTGCCAGCTGGCTTCTTGCACTTCATTCTACCTTCATTTCTCCTGCTTTTAGGGTCCACCAACTTATGGGTATGTCCTCTAAACTTATGGTTATGTTCAGATTATCCTGCTGTTACTCTTAGTATTCGCACTCAAATATAACTCTGTCAAGCCAACCTCCCAGGAGTTCATCAAGCCTCATAGCTGACACACTATCTTCACTCTTCCTCAGTCACATATTTAGAACTATTTGATTGTATGGTACTGAAAATCCTTTCTGAATTTTTAATTTCTATTATTTGTACCTTTATGACAGTAAATGCCATGACATGTATTTTATATTCAGAAGGAGTTGTATTGACTGGAAAAGAACAGCAGCTAAAGCCAAGGAGCACAGCAGTCAGCTGATTCCCAAATAGAGTGAGGGTTATGTGTTGGGCTGCTAACTCCAAGTTCAGTACTGTGATTCTACCATCTGTGCTTAAGGAGACAGATGAGGGGGTTAGTCTGGGTTGACTAGAGAAACAAGTCCATAGATACTCGTATGTGTGTAATAGAGAACTTATATCAGAGAGTAATTGTATATAGAGAAGA
This sequence comes from Echinops telfairi, assembly GCF_000313985.2. Taxonomy (NCBI): domain Eukaryota; kingdom Metazoa; phylum Chordata; class Mammalia; order Afrosoricida; family Tenrecidae; genus Echinops; species Echinops telfairi. The sequence goes on along the minus strand of NW_022103906.1, from coordinate 87,279,834 downwards.
CATCCCAGCCCAGTCCAGTTCAAATCCATAAATTTGATATTATTCCATAAGTCCGATACCAGTCTATAAATTACTCTTCAGACTCACATAGCCAAGCAATGATGCCGAATGCAGGAAGATCTCAGACTCTGGGTGGAAAGTCTTGTGGATCCAGCAGTGGTGGAAGCATCTCAGCACTGTGTGCTTCTCTACATGGCTCCTCCAGTGACTGGGGTTCTGGCTGCATCAGTGTAGCCCCATGTGTCTTGTCAGCAGGATGACCAAGCAGAGAGTCTCCTAACTGCAGAGAGGGATACAGGAGTTCCCAGAATCCTCAGGAGAAGGCCATGCCCACACTGAGGCCTCATTGGCTATGGTCTGATTGACAGGCTAGACTCCACCCCTTCGCAAGTTCACAGGAGAGCACGGTAACTGTCACAATGAGACTGAGGGATCCTATAAAGTTTTAAGCTCAGAAACCCACAGAAACTGATATATTGTGTCCTACAGAGTCACTATCAATTTGAGGTCACTGTGTTTGGTTTGGTTTGGGGAGTACCCACTATGTGTTTCACAAACTTAATTAGTCTACACCTTGGGATATTCACACATACTCAATGGGAATTTTGCTTTAAATGCTGGACTCTTCTATAACCACCAAGATTGGAAGCCTAATCTCTCAGCAACTATAAGTATGTTGCTGCGTGGTGCTATCTAGTCAGTTCTGACCATATTCTGCCCTATGCATAACAGAAGGAAACACTGCCTGGTCCTACACCACCCTGACAATTGTTCTTATACCTCATCCCACTGTTGCAGCCACTGTGGCAATTCATCATATTGACAGCCTTCTTCTTTGCTGACCTGCTAATGTATCAGGCATAAGTTCTTTCTCCAGGACTCGTCTTCCCTGACAACATGCCCAAAGCAGGTAAGATGAATCTCATCATCCTTGCCTCTAAGGCAGTCTGGCCATACTTCTTAAAAGACAGATCGGGTGGTGCTTTTAGTGAACCATGGTACTTTTAATATACCTCTCCAGCACCCACATTCAAGTATATTAATTATTCTGTGGTTTTCTTTATTCAATGCCCAATTTCACTTGCAGATGAGGTAATTGAAAATACCATGGCTTGGGTCAGGCACACCTTCATCCTCAAACCAACATCTTTACTTTTCAATACTCTAAAGGTGTCTTGTGCCAAAGATGTACCCTATGGAATATGTGTTATCTTAAAATATTTTGACTATCACTTCCATGAGAACTGAATGTGGATCCAAGCAAGACAAAAATCTTCGACAAATTCACAGTTTCTTCATTTATATGATGCCACCAATTGGTCCAGTTTTAAGAATTTTGTTTGTCTTTACATTGAGTTGTAATTCATACTAAAGGCTGCAAACCTTGATTTTCATCAGCAAGCACCTTAATGTCTTCTTACTTTCTGGCTGATAATAAGCCTTTCTTCAATCCTGCTGCCCCATTCTTCTTTATATAATCTAGTTTCTCTGGTTATTTTCTCAGTATACAGACTGAATGAGCATAATGAAAGAATACAATCTTGAGTCACACCTTTCCTGCTTTAAAATCATGCAGTATTCCCTTATTCTGATGGCAAAACAACCTCTTGATCCATGTACAAGTTCACAGGGAACACAATGAAATACTGTGGATTTCCTATTCTTGTCAAGGCTATCCATAGCTTGTTAGGATTTAGAGTTAAACATCTTGGCATAGTCAATAAAACACAGTTGAGCATCTTTCTGGTGTTCTCTGCTTTCAGCAAGAAGTCATCTGACTTCAACATCTTCTTCTGAATCCAGACTGAACCTCTGGCGACTCTCTGGACTGCTTCAAGTGTTGTTGAGTGATCTTCAGCAAAATTTTACTTGCATGTGATATAAATGATATTGTTCTATAATCTGAGCATTCTGGTGAGTCGTGTTTCTTTGGAATGAGAACAAATATGGATCTCTTCCTGTCAGTTGGATAATTAGCAGTCTTCCAAATTTCCCGACATAGATGAATAAGTGCTTCCAGTGATTCATCAGCTTGTTGAAACATTTCAATTGGTACCCCATCAATTCCTGGATCCTTGATTTGGAAGAATGCTGAGCATGCTTTTCCCTTTGCGTATTCTAATTCTAGGTCTTTGCACATTTCATTGCAAAAGTTTACTTTGTGTTCACAGACTGCCTTCTGGAATTTTCTATTCAGCTCTTTGGCTTCATCATTTGTCTTCACGACTCTACAATTGTGAACAAGCTTCAGAGTATCTTCTGACATCCAGAAGATAGTGTAAGAAGTCCGTGCCTTCCTGTCTTTTAAATAACCTTTTGATTTCTTTATGAATGATGTTCTTGATGTTCCCTCACAGGTCAGTAGGTCTTCTGTCATTAGTATTCCATATACCAAATTTGTTCTTTATATGTTCTCAAAATTCAGGTGGGATGTTGCTTTTGTTATTAGATGCCATTGAGTCAGCTTTGATCCATTATAACCCTGTGAACAACAGAATGCAGCACTACCCGGTCCTGCCCCATCCTAATGATTGTTCCTATGTCTAAGCCCATTGATGCAGCCACTGTGTCAATCCACCCAGTCAAGGGACTTCTTCGTTTTTGTTGGCCCTCAACTTTACCAAACATGGTGTCCTTCTCCAAGGATGTACCCTATGGATGTACCCCAAGGACAGGTCTCCCCTGACAATATTTCCAAACTATATAAGACAAAGTTTTACCATCTCTTCCTCTAAGGAGCACTCAGGCCTTACTTCTTCCAAAACTCACCGGTTTTTCCCTTTAGTAATACATGGTACTTTTAATATTCTCCTCCAGCACCACTATTCAAAATTGCATATATATATATGCCTTTGTCTTCCTGATTCAATCCAACTTTCCCATCCATATGATGCAATGGAGAATACTATGGCTTGGGTCAGATGCACCTTAGTACTCAAGGGATGTCCTCACTCTCTAGTACTCTAAAGATGTATTGTGCACCACATTTACCTAATGAAAAATCTTTTGATCTTCCATGAGCATTGTTTGTGGATCCAAGCAGACAAAATCCTTGCAACTTCAAACCTTTCTCCATCTCCATGATGGATCTGTTGGTCCAGTTGTGAAGATTTTGTTCTTCCTCACATTTTGGTTTTAATCTATACTGATAGCTACAATCCTTGATATTCAGGAGTAAGTGCTTCAACTCCTCCCTTTCAGCAAGCAAGGTTGTGTCATCTGCGTATTGTAGATTGTTAATAAGCCTGCCTCCAATCTTGATGTTACAATCTTCTTCACATAATCCAGTTTATCTGATGATTTGCTCAGCATACAGATGGGATAAGTATGGTGAGAAGATACAGCTCTGTTGCAAAACTTTCCTGATTTTAAACCATGCCATATTTCTCTTCTGTTCACACCACTGCCTCTTGATCCATGTACAAATTCCAAATGAGCATAACGAAGTGTTATGGAATTCCAGTTCTTAAAGTTGTACATACTTTGTTATTATCCAGACAGTCAAATGCCTTGACATCATCAATAAAACAAAGTAAAGATCTTTCTGGAATTCTCTGCTTTGAGTCAAGGACCAGCTGAAATCATCTATGATATCCCTGGCTTCATTTCTTCGTCTGAACACAGCTTGAACTTCCTACAGTTCCCTGTCAATACACTACTGCAACTGGTTTTTGGATTATCTTAAGTAAAAATTTACTAGCATGTGATATCATTGATAATTTTCAATGATTTGAGCATTCTCTTGGGTCACTTTTTTAATGTTCAAAAATATGGATCTTTTTCAGTCAGTTGGCTGGTAGCTGTCAAATCTGTTCCCGAGACAGCCTCAAAATTCAGGTGGGATAGACTCAAGGTAGAATTTGGCTCTCATGGACTTGTTTTAATTTTCAACTTTAATTCAGTAAATTTTGTATACTAATCCTTGGTAGAAAAATATTCTGAAATCACTGTAAATATGCATTGAATTTGTTTGTGAATTTATTCTTTTATTAACAGGCCTTTGAATTAAGGCATCATATTTGACATCCGAAATCAAGGAAAAAATATATTTCATATTTTATCATGAAATATTTCAGAATTCAGAAATGTCACAGAAAAGTTTCTTAAAGAAATCTTGCGAAAAATCCTAATGCTCTATAGAGAATACTGTTGGCTTCAAGGGATACTGAATGCATTGAGCGATTTCTTCAAACTTTATGATTGCTTCCTGAATTTCAGTGATTTTAATTCCTTCTGAAAATTTGAAGTGATAATGCATTTCTTGATGAGATCATTTTCAAGAATTATGAAGAAAAGGAAACGGAATGTTTCAAGACGTGTTCATTTTTACTTGGGATCATAAACTTTTCAGCCACAAGCATCTTTGCCGTCCTGCTCCTTTCTCACGAGCCACCATTTGTAGACGTGAAACCTGGAAACAGCACAGTTTCACCAGCCACCACCAGTATAAGGTGTCAACAGCTCATATAAAACCTGGGAAATTATAGTTGGGATTAAAGAAATCAGTAAAACGGTGAAGTCAGGTCATAGTATGTAAAATGCAATTCCTTTTGCTAAGTACATAATTTATTAGGGAAGTTCTTTCCTTGTAGGAAATCTGCTTGACACCTTATTCTTGGCAACTGCTTACTTTTCTAAATAGGAAAAAAAAGAAGGACAAAATGTTTCCTAGCATGGAAATCCATTCACATTTTTTATGTGTGTTTCTGTGTCCACGCTTCTTACCTCCTCTACTTCCCAGATGCCAATCTTCGTCCCTATCATCCTTCTTGGTCCCAACATGTCACTGTCTTATAACCAGTTTCAGGGCTAGAAATAACAGAGGTCCGTTTATACTCCTACTCCATCCTTAACCACCCAGCCCCATCCCTCTCAACACATACATACACACTGCGTGAACTATCATACTCACCATTAAATGTATTCCTTCAAGGAATGAATTTTTGACTTCCTCTTTCACTGTTATGTAGTTCAAACTCTCTTTCAGTTCTGTGAGTCACGTCCAACTTTGTATGACTAGGGTTTTGATCTTTTTCCATGGTTATTTTCTCAGAATTTTGGACAGCTTCACAAGTAATAGGAGCCCATCATTACTATAAGTATTTTCCCCCCACCAAAAACACAGTATCAATCTTTAGAAGCATTGTCCAAGCAGGACTGAGAGCATAGGTCTTTAATCTCCAAGCATACATTGTTCTCCTATCTATGAGTTGCCCGGAACTCTGAGTGACCCCATCCTTACACATCGCTCTAACTGCCCATGGAGAAGCACCGCAGTGGAGCATTCCATCGTGAATGAGAAAATCAGTTTCTGGTCTCACACTGTTGTCTTCTGGTAGTTTCCAAATATCCACCCACTTTCTGAACCGCAGTGCTTCTTTATTCATCCAAAGCTCTGATATATTAGATCTCACTGTCCTTTATTTGGTTGCTTTATTCTTTGGGGAAATGAAAGGAAGGTATCATTCATTCTAGAGACAAACCTAGCCTTCAGGGATCAGGCAAAGGGTGGGACACAACATGGAACATAACCATTGATCAGTAAAGGACAAGGTAGAGAAGTAACAGCAGGGAATCTCTACCCTGCATGCCACACACAAGGCTAGTTGGCCAGCTGGCACCAACATGCTGCCCTTGGTTTTCCAATTCTATTCATACCATCAACCCCATTGGTAGCCAATAGAGTTGGCATAAGTCAAGACTAAGTTTACCGCGTGGTGGCTGAGAACGGTTTGCATGTAAAGGGTGGGAGCAAGGATGAGGGATGTTACTCAGAAGAAATGATTATGGAAAAGTGGTGAAGGGACACGTCAGACAGGGCAAGATATGACAAAATACCCATTTATAAATTATCAAGGGCTCATGAGGGAGGGGGCAGTGGGGAGGGAGGGGAAAAATGAGGACCTAATGCCGGGGCCTTAAGTGGAAAGGAAATGTTTTGAGAATGATGAGGGCAATGAATATACAAATGTGCTTTGCACAATTGATGTATGTATGGATTGTGATAAGAGTTGTATGAGCCCCTAATAAGACAATTAAAAAAAGAAATGATTATGTAACCATAAATTTATTTTTTAAGATTTTAAAATTATTATGCACATACCATACCTTTCAATAGTTCAGTAATATTGAGGGGGGTTGTACAATCATCACATCATCACCACAATGAATTTTAGAACATTTTCTTTTATTTTGGTGCTCATTGATTTTAGCTCCCCATTTCCCCTGACCTTCCCTGCCCGGAAAAGTAGCTCAGGGCCCAAATGAGGTTGTTTCTTCCTGATTTCTTTTGAATTGTCATATTGAAAAGAACTATCACATTTCAAGTTTTAAAGCTCATTCCAGACAAGTGTTAGGATTAAACACACACACACACACACACACACACACACACAGTTGGGGCTCAGCATTATAATTGTTCCCAATACCAGTAGCAGGTCAGCAGGTCAAATTTTCAGTCAGACCCAAGTAAATATATATGAAGGATAGGGAAAGGAGAAACTGTATTCCAAGTCAAAAGGGGAAGTTACAAAGGCTCTATGAATCTTCCCCGGCATGCCACTGCTTTGGAACAAACCCCAGATTGCTGTAGTGTTTTGTTTTGATTCCTGGCTTATTTACTTTATAACATGGATTATGTATCTCCTCACATACCACAATCCTGGCTGAAAGAAAACTAGTAGAATTTACAGACACTTCCCAATTTAAATTTTTTTAAATCATCATTACTATAAGCCATAATCCATAAGGGGACTTCAAAAAGTTCACGGAAAAATAGAACCAAGATATAATGCATTTTTTTCCATTAACTTTTTGAAGTCTTCTCAGGTTAGACACTTATGAGATAAATAAAATATATTTTTAACCTTACTACATCTTAATTCTCACAATAACTCTCTGAATTACTTATTCCTAGGCTTAATGAGTCTAAGTACTTCATCCAACATCACAAGCACCGGCAGTGATGCCAAACCCCAGGCTTTCCTTTTAGATGAACCGTTTTCCCTAATAAAGACATCCTGGAGGGCTCGTAGTTACAGGTGTGGCTGCTGTGGGTCATGTCAGCCGTTTAAAATTACCAGCCAGAAACTCACAGGGGAAGTTTTACCCTGACCTCTAATAGGGTCACCATGAGAAGGGATCAACTCAATTGCAGTGAGTATTTGGTTTGTTTCCTAAGACACACACACGCACACACACACACACACAGAGTATACACTCATGTATAAGACGAGTTTTTCAGCACATTTTTAATGCAGTTTCTGTGGTAAAATTAGGTTCCTTGGCTGATATTCGGGTCGGTTTATACTCGAGTATATACGGTATATCCTAAGAGCTGTATCCTTCCAACAACAGGAATAAAAAAAAAATTCTGATTTTGGTTAGATTTCATTCAGGACCCTCAGTTGCTCTTACCATTAGGGGCCATTGAGTTGGGGTCAGTTCCCTGGGAGCCCATCTATAACAGTAGAAAATATTTGCTATGTTGCCGTCACCGTGTTAACAGTCTTTGTTTCCATGGATTCTCTGCTTTATAAAGTACAGGGTGCTTCTCCAGGGACTGGTCCCTCTTGATAGCATACCAAACAATGTCTCACATTTCGAAGAAGCATTCTGAATGTACTTCTTCCAAGACAGATTTTTTTTTCATTCTGTGCCGACATGCGGGGCTTCACTATAAATAATGTTCAGTTTCCAACACCAGCCAACTGCATTTGTTTCCTTTGGTCTCCTTTATTAATTGCTCGGCCTTCACATGCCTATGGGACAACTGAAAATACCAAGGAATTTTAAAAAATCTTTTTATTGGGGGCTCATACAACTCTTATCACAATCCATGCATGCATAAATGGTGTCAAGCACATTTGTACATTTGTGACCCTCATCATTCTCGAAGCATCTGCTCTCCACGTAAGCCCCTGGCATCAGCGCCTCAAATACCATGGATTTTGTTCTGCTGCATCTTGAGCTTCAAAGTGACACTTTGCTTCTTGTCTTTATCAGTATGTTTGCTCGGTGTAATACCTCCTTTGATTTCTTTGCTACCACTCCAGTGGGTATTGCTTGTGGATGCAATGAAAATGAAATCCTTGACAACTTCAGTATTCTCTCCACTTATCATGATGTTGCTTGTTAAACAGTTGTGAGCATTCTTGTTCTCTTTAGACTGAGGTGTAATCCACACTTAAGACTATAAAGGCTCTGATTTTTTATGTGCTAGTGCTTAAAATCTTCTTCACTTTCATCAAGCAAAGTGTGTCATCTGTTTATTGAAGGTTGTTATTAAATCTTTTCCAAATCCTGATGCCACATTCTTCTTTATATACTCATCTTCTCAGATTAGTGGCTGAAAATACAGATTGTGTACTTGCTTGGCAAAGGGATATGATCCAGATGCACGTCTCTCCTGATTTTAAACCTTGCAGATCCCGCTTTCTGCTGTTAAACGAGTGTTCTTGGTCGATGTATATAAAGGAGTCCTGGTAGTGTAGTTAGGATGAGTTCAGCTATTAACCTCAAGGTCATTAGTTCAAACCCATCAGCTGTTCTACAAGAGAAAGATATGGCTTTCTACTCCTATAATGATTTGTAGTCTTGAAAGCCCACAGAATCAATTCTACTCTGTCCCCACTTGGTTGCTAGGAGTTGGAATGGACTCAGTGGGAAGGAGTTTGGTTTTGTTCCTGTGGTCTATGTTTAGGCGCTCCATAAGCACAAGTGTGTTTTCTCAAATTCTCATTTTTGCATATCATTTCTAATAATATGCTATTACCACAGAATTGAATGCCTTTCGATTGTAAATAATATACAGAGAATGTATTTACAATAACCCGTTTTCCATCAAGAGCCAATTGGCGTGAGAAATGATTTATCTTATTTATGTTGTCTTCTGAATTTGTTTTGAATCTGTCTGGTGGTTTCCTATGAATATAAGATGGCAACTGTTTTTTATCTTCAGCATATTTTTTGTATATGACTTTAATGATATTTGATAATTTCCACATTCTATTGATCCTTTTCCTTTGGAGTGGGAACAAGTATGGATCGCTTCCAGGTGGTAGGCCCGGTCGTTGTTTCACAAGCTTGTTGCAGTTCAGTTAATATGGGCCTAGTCTGAGTTAATTAATGTTGTGTGATTTATCTCCAGGTTCTATTATCTATTGCAGTACGCAGAACTCACAAAGTTCATGATTAAAGGGTTTATTAAGGAAGTTAGCAAGTTGTAACGCCAGTGACAAATTCTCAGAATTGAGTTGTTTATCAGGGCCTGTTAAAAAGTTCTGTTATGTCTGCTAACAAATGCCCAAAGACGTAGAAGTCTGCTTTAAAACTCAAGACATAGAAGTCTGCTATAAAACTGAATCTGAAGGCATCCAGCTTAAACTCCATGCATTGGCAAACCAAACTCCCAAATTAAGTGTCCAGAGCTACTCAACTTTTATAAGGCTTAGCCTAAAGGTACTCAGTCCCATGTCCATGGGAAAGGAATTTCAAATTCCCAGTTAAGTCTCCAGAGACACCCTGCTCCGCAAGCTAACCTCTTGCACAAAAACATTTCATTTTACTTGCTTTGTTTAGTTGGGAAGTCCATAATTATATCCCATGCTCTGGTTCTTAGTTCTGATGATGCTCCTTTGATGATGTAGCTGTTGTCTGGATCCAGGAGTTTCACTGCACAGGGATTTCAGGTCCAGAGGATATACTCCACTCTTGGTTATTGCTGGAAAGGAGACCCCTCCCCCTGCTTCTCAGAGGGCTCATATTATACCCAACAAGATGACACTCGGGAATCCTGTTCTTAATTACTCACAGGCATATCCTATCAGCATCTTCCCCATTTTCTTACCAGAGTCATGTGCAGAAAGCTTGTTTAGTGGGAATGTGAAATGTTGTCGAGAAGGCCCCATTAAATAATTTACTGCCCTTGCCCTTGCAAAAATCCCCTTGCCCTTTTAGTGATTTATTGTAAATCCTAGTCTCAATAACTATGATTATCACCTCATTTTTGAGTTATCTATTATGCTAATGAGGTAGGATTCAACTTGGCATAAAAGGAGTGATTCAAATCACCAACTTTAGTATTCTTGCAGATGTGCTTGGCACAGTCATCATCAATATCTGCGTGAAAACAAGAACTAACGTTCTGTTTTACGTTGTTCCATGAACAGACAAAACGTTAGCATCCTGCTTAAGTACGAAAAGCAGGAATCTGTGGTCATAGAACTGACTGAAGGAAGCAGTATATCTGCTAACAGTTCGACATCTGAAGGCAACAATCACACCTTCGTCAAAGCTCTGAATGTGAGCAAGATGTCATTGTGTAACTCCCCTCCTTCTTAACATATTCAGAAGACAAATCCTGAATCATACCAAAGATCACCAATCAGATGCCAGTTATCATCCAAAAAAGACCCCTTGCCCAGGGCTTGGGGAGTCATCTGGTGATGTGAGTTCCAGTAGACACTTTTGGTAGGTCAATCTTGGCATGACAAAGTAAACCCCACCAGAATGACTCCTGAACTACAGATTGGGCCTTGCCAGCCTCTACAATGGTTGCTTTTAGCCAAAGCCTTTGATGCATCTCAGACTTCTTACTTGAATCCCATCCATTCTTGATCAGTTCTTTTTAGTACAGTCTATTCCATTTTCTTTTGAGGCATCTTGTGCTGGTCAATTTTTTATTCATCCATTCTTGAAATATAACAACTTAAGGGTTGAATTTTTATTTAGTTCTTTCAGTTTGAGAAATGCCGAGTATAGTATTCTCTTCTGGTGGAACAACTCCAGGTTGTTCCATATTTCTTTATAATTATTTCA
>NW_022103906.1:87240627-87261805 GCF_000313985.2 Echinops telfairi | reverse complement strand
TTCATGAGGGAAGGTGGAGCAGGAAGGGAGTGGAAAAAATAAGAAGCTAATGCCAGGGGCTTAGGTGGAGAGGAAATGTTTTGAGAATGACGAGGGCAATGAATGTACAAATGTGCTTTACACAATTGATGTATGTATGGTATGGATTGTAATAAGAGTTGTATGAGCCCCTAATAAACTGATTAAATATACATATATACAAAAAAGTCAGCTATGGAAATGTAACAACAAAAGTGTGTGTCATGATTGTATCATTGTATCATACTTAATCAATCTGTATGCTGAACAAATAGAGAAGTTAGATTATATGAAGAAGAATGTAGCATCAGGATTTAAGGAACACTTATTAACATTAACAACCTTCCGTATGAAAATGACACAACCTAGCTTGCTGAAAATAAGGAGGACTTACAGTACTTGCTAATGAAGAGAAAGGATTTTAGCCTTCAGCATGCAGACTTATTGTAAAAAAGACAAAAATCTTCATAACTGGACCAAATAACTTCATCTGCAAGTGAAAGTTAGACATTGAATAAGGGTTAGGATTAGGGTACTGATGAAAAATATTTAAATTATCATGGACTGCCAACAGAACAAACAAATCTGTTTTTGAAGTAAGCCATAAGGTTCTTTGGAAGCAAGGATGGGAAGGGTTTGTCTCAGATACTTTGGACGTGTCATTAGGAGAGATCAGTCCCTGGAAGATGGAGATCATGGTGGGTCAATTAGAGTGACGAGGAAAGAGAAAGGCGCTCCATGGATCAACTGACACAATGGCTGCGCTGCTATGCTCAAATCTAACAACGGTTGGGAGAAGGGGGCAGGCTAGGCAGTGCTTTGTTCTGTTGGATATATGGTAGGTATGATTTGGAACGGACTTGGTGGGATGGTGGTTAGGGTTTGGGCTGATAACTGCAAGGTCCTGTTTGAAACCACCAGCTTTTCCATAGGAGAAAGGTGAGAATATCTACTCCCATAAAAAAAGTTACAGTCTTGGAAACTCCCAAGGGCAGTCCTTCCTGGGGTTATATAGTGTGATGAATCGGAATGGATTTGATGGCAGTGCCTTTTTGGTTTGTTTTTGTAGTTAACAACAAAAACATTCTCCCAAGGTCCACCTGTCTATTTTGCTGCTGTTGTTGTTTGTTTGCTTGTTTTTCACAGGCCAAATAGGTAAAGTAAATTAGGGATCACCAACCCTGAGAGTCCTTCCACTCCTTGATAGTGACACCAATCTCTGAGATCCCTCCAGAAAACCCCGGGATCCACTGTGAGGTGAAGCTGAGCTAAGACTTCATTAGAACCTCACCTCCATGCACCACCCATCTAGCTGCTGGGCCCTCACACATTTTAGTTCTCCTGGAATTAGAGTCAGGTCTTAGCCAGTGTCTGGGGATCCCCAAAAAGCCTGACCATTTTCTCTCCTCCATTAAACAGTCATTCTTGTTGATCATAGATCCCGTTTTGCAAAGCCTTGGAGAAAAACTAACAGCATAAACCCTTTGTAGTGTAGAAGGATTATTCTTCAAGGGACCCATTATGTGTCTGCATACAGGTTCAGATGTGGGAATTGAATGAGGTTCCTGATTTTCTGTTCGGGTGATTCAAGTTAGACTGCCATTCTTGTGACCTAGACTTCTTCTGCTCGTAGAGATCAAGTAAATATTTAACAGGTCTTCTATCTGTTTTGCCACCCTGCCTAATTAGCCAACGTGGTAAGTACGTATGTGTCAGACTATTCTGGTTCCTACTTTGACTCTGCTGTCCGTTACACAAACCATACCCACCTGGTCTCTGTTAATTAAGTGCTGCTATTTGGTCCCCCCCCCCTCCACGCCTCCCCCACACACACACACTCCTGGGGTGGTGCTCAGTCTCCGTCATTGCTGGAAAATGTCGTCCTCCTTTATGGAAGTTCCCATGGCCATGCCAGGCTGACATGAAATAGCAATCGCAGGAGTCTCCAGTGATGCTGGGACTCTCTTCACAACGTTTTACTGACTGGGGAAAAACTGTGTCCCGGGGACCCTCAATTGGTGGGTCTTGTGTTCTTTCTGATTTTATACCCTACCATGCCAATTTCTCTAGGCCTTTGGATACTTTCTTCTATAGTATAGGTCAGTCTGGCACTGTCATTTGACTTGTATAAGGCATCTCATCACCCATGCTTCTGCACTTCTGTAGTCCACCCAAGTAAACGATTCGATACTCTTCTAACCTCTCATGCTGGAACATGGAATGAAGCATCTGTGCTTAGGGCGTCCGTAATGGTAAACTCAGGCAGATCCAACCTTAGGATTCTTGCACCAGTGTATCACACTCTTACTAAGCTCCCTCATATGTTCTCCAGGTTGCTGTCTCTTCCAGGTTAAAAACAAAACAAAACAAACAAACAGAAAAACAACTCTAGCATTTTTTTAGAGGATAATTCACCTTTTCTTGGTCACCATATGGACTTCACCTTTCGGGACTTGCTGTGTCTTTAGTCTATTTATGGGTCTGAAAGCGATCATTAATGGTGAGATGGTTTCCTGGAAACAGGAAGCAGTTTCTTTTTTTGTTTTTATTTATTTATTTAAATAGTTTTATTGGCATACAATTTACAAGTAATGAAATTCAGTAGTTTCATCATATTAAGAAAATCTTCATTCTCGTATTCATTGTTACCAGCTGCTCATTCTCCCCAACCTCCCCTGCCAGACCCTCAAGTAACCACTAATCCAATTACTGTCTCTATAGATTATCTATCCTGGACTTCAGATACAGAAAAAAACATTTTGAAAACATCCCCCCCACACACACACACACAAACAACAAACACCTTAAAAACTAATAACAAAGTAAAACAGAGACGTTTCAATTGAAAATAAAACAAAACATATTAAAACAAACCACTTGAACAAATTTCAAATGGGTCCAAAGGAGATCAAATGATAAGGTGCTGAATTTTACTGTAACTCCATCTGAAAAACATTGACTTCCCGATGCACTCTGCATGATAGTAAGGCTAGTCACATCCCTCCTCTATGGCCACCAAATACTTCATCCACGTGTTTCCCCTTCTTCTTCTTCTTCTTCTTCTTTTAATTGAAAGAAATTAACGATGGGTCAAAGGGATATCGAATGATAATATATTCAGTTTTAACCTAACTCCACCTACCATAATTCACTTTACAATGCTCTCTAACAACAAGTTAATTCAAATCCCTGGACAATGGTCAGAAGGGAGTAAACAGAGGATTAATCCACATATGAATCCTTCAAATGGATTTTGTCTTTCACTGTCATCCACAGGTGTTCACAGTTTAAGCTCTGATACCACCCCCTTCTTCGGATTTGTATTTTATTGTTTATAATCCTTGAATCACACAGGTTGATGTGGTTCTTCCATGTGGGTTTAGTTGACATCTCACTTAGATGGCTGCCCCCTTGAAGACAAGCCTTTAAGACTCCAGACACTGCTTCTGAGAGCCAGGCACCATCTAGTTTCTTCATCACACTTTGTTAGGGCATCCATATCTCGAGTGATCTCTTCATGGGGGTGAGCATCAAGTAGGGCCATGTCATAAGAACTAGTTGTTCTAAGATTAGGAGTAAAATTAAATGAAAGCCCCAAATTCATGCATGTTCTATGATTTATAGATGGCTCTGATTCACCTTAGAAACATCATTGTCATTTTATGTTAAAGAATATTATCAACCATCTCCCTAGGGCATAAGGTCATGCTATTCAGAGACTCATTCATTTAGCCAGTGATATAGAATTTAAAATACTGTTGAAAAAGGAAATTATATGAATATAGGCCAGCTATGAACTGCAATACATGAATTGTTGATTTGTACAGATTAAACTCTTAAGTAACTGGACATTATTAAAAATAGGGGTTGATGATAGGGCAAAACTTTAAAAAATATTTATTCAAAACAGCAGATCTATGCCTACTGGAATGATACTTGTGATGATTAAAGCAAGGAGGGCATTATAATAGGAAGTATATGGTCACTGGGGGGCCACCGTCAAAGTCCAATGTCCTTCAGTTCTGTGCCCTTGGGTAGCAGTCATCTGCTTCTTCTCACACTAGGGACTTTCAGCCTGAAGTCCAAGGGCTGGAGATGAATTTGAGGTAAATCCCAGTACACTTAGTGTGGTTTCCAAAGCTAGTCCTTCTGATGTGGCCTCAGCAGGATGCCATGTGCCTTAAAAAACAAAGTCTAAAGTCCTGGTCATCTACAGCACACAGTCTAGATTGCCAAGGCCTGGATAGAAACCAGGTACAAGTGTCCAATTAGGAACATAGTACCAGGGCTCTTCTTGGGTCCTATATAAGTATTAACCACTTCTTTTCCTGATGAAAGGTTGTTCTCCATGTTCCTACCAACAGAGGTATAATCACCTTCTCTGAGACAAACATGCCTCCTACCGCCTATCTTGACTTGACTTTCCAGTAAGTTTTTCTTATCATTATGGTAGGAGTGTCTGTTGGTTTGGGATGACCTTAAGCAGTGGTTCTCAACCTTCCTAATGCCACGACCCTTTCATACAGTTCCTCTTGTTGTGGTGACTCCCCAACCATAAAATTATTTTCGTTGCTACTTTATAACTGTAATTTTGCTACTGTTATGAATCCAGTGACCCCTAGAGGGGTCGTGACTCACAGGTTGAGAACGTAAGGCTTAGCACAATGTTATGTGGCAGCAACCGAGTGATCTTCTTGAGCTCCCTACAGTTTAAAAAGGTGACCCCAGGTGAGGTAAGGTCTACTCTAAGTGGTTTTCAGATGCACACATAGAGAGTGTGATCAATGGTTCATGGATGCTCGGCAGGCTTTCTATGTCATTGCAGCAATCTGCCTCAGGCAAGGTTCTAGGATCAACCTGTGGGTCGCAGTCCCTTAGGGGTTGAAGGACCCTTTCACTGGATTTTGCCGATTCATAACAGTAGCAAGATGACAGATATGAAGTAGCAACGAAAATCATTTTATGGTTGGGGGGTCTTCACAACATGAGGAACTGTAGTAAAGGGCCGTGGCATGAGGAAGGTTGAGGACCACTGCTCCAGGTACAGCATTAGGCACCATATCGGCATTCACAGCTGGGCTCACTAGAGGGAAGCTGGAGAGGCCATGGATTTTACTGCCAGTAGATTAACCTCTTTAGGTGGGAAAGGTGGTACTGGTACCTGGAATGGTTCAATGGAATCGAGGGGCTCAATTTTCCCATTTATTAGCCCCTATGTCCTCATCTGAAGTTTCAGGGTCCCATGTTCCCCTGCAATGCCCTTCCTTTAACATTGGACCCCATTCTTGGTTGAGAATTCAGGGGCATTGTAATTTAGCTCCTCCTATGATAAGACTGTGGGTTTGTTTTGTGGCAATATCACTCAGTTCTGTTACTAAAAATGATAAGTCTTTCTTTCATAGCACACATGGAAGATTTAAGGTCTTTTGTGTGACATCTGAGCTATGCCTGAATAATAGGTATTGATATTCTTACGATCTCCTCAGGAAGAGCTGTGAGTTGGTATCAACAGCTAACCACAAGGTGGTTCAAGCCCACTAGCTGGTCAAAGGGAGAAAAATGAGGCTGTCTGCTCCCATAACCGTTTACAGCCTCAGAACTCCTATACAAGGTTGCCATGAGTTGAAATAGATTTGAAGGCAGTGGTGTGTTTTGGGGTTTGCTCAAAACATAGAAAGCATTGGTAGTTCAGTGCTACTAGAATTCTCACTTTCTACGTGGGAGGCCTGGGTTCAACTCTGTCAAGGCCCCTCATTGCAGCCACCACCTGTCAATAGAACCTGATGTATTTCCATGATACCGATCAAGCGTAGTCTTACAGACTGAGACACCCTAAGAAGAAAAAGCCTAGAGATAAGCTTCTAAAAATCAGTCAATAAATCAACACCATAAATAACAACTGTCTGACCTTCAGGTCAGACTCAATCACAGCTAACAATAACAACTTTCAGGAAATGGATCAAGCATTCATGATTATTCCTACTAGTTGGATGGCCGCTTCTCTTCCCAGTGCTGTCCTCCTGGGTAAAGCCAGGGAAAGCTAGAGATAGATGGGGTCTTCTGAGATTCTCAGGAACAATACCCTCGTGTATAGGCAGACAAGCCAAGCTCAGGGTGTTGTAGGGACTGACTATGGCCACACAGGGAACAAATGGCCACGCTTCTGGGAGCCCTGGCTGGTTTCACTTGTTCCCCCGGTGCTGACATCTCTGACACCTCTCATTTCTGTGCCTTTTGACCTATGTGAGTTCACTAGGAAGCCTTTGACAAACAAACAGGGGCCTAGCGATTGCACTCACTTGAAGCTGGTTAGGCGGGTTCACTTAGGATTTGAATCAGGGGTGGGAAATCAGCTATACCAATAGTGCAGAGGGATGAATCCCATCTCAGATTTAGTTTACAAATGATGGTCCACTTAGCAAATATTAAAGGGGAAGAGCAATGCAAGTCTCCTTAAAACTCACCCTGTTTTTATAATTCTTAAAACCAAATAACTGAGAACAACTGGTTCAGACAAAAGAGCAATACCAACAAAAACAAAAAATCCACTGGAAAGAAACTAAAGATATTTAGATGTGAAAAAACCTTACAGATAAAATTTCCCGTGATTATCTCTAATATAGACAGGAAAGGAATGTGATCAAATAGAGTGGGAAGGGTTCTTTTCTTTAGCGCTCTGACCATCTGGCTGTGGTTAATTTTGAGTAAATGCTTTTCTTCAAAATCTGACCATCACTCTTGTGTAGAGTGAAGAGTGAGGCACAGGTGATAAGGTGATTGGCTATAAGGGAAAAGGTGCTGTAGAGGTCTAGCTGACCAATAGTTTCTATTTTCTTGCACCTGGGGAAATTCTAGGATGTAGAACTTTAAGTACTATGGTCACAAGGCAGACGGGTGATTAGTGCATAAACACTTCATGAAATATGAAACTTTAGGTTTCTGTGATCATTAGGCACTATGGAGCATATACAGTTCTAGGAACTTAAAGGAAAGAATAATCACATTTGGGTATATTTTTAGGATAGGATCATTAGTGAGGGCAGGATGAGATCTTTTTCTTTCTCTTTTGTTTTTCTTTTCCTCAACAGTTTAATTGGCATATAATTTACATATCATACAATTCAATCGTTTAATCACATGAAGAAGAGATGTACAATCATCACCACAATCAGTTTGAGAACTGATTTTCTTCATTCTTATATTCATCATTATTAGTCCCCCTTTCCCCCAACCTCCTCTGCCGTACTTAAGGAACCACTAATCCAGTAACTGTCTCTATAGAATTCATACACAGAAAGACATTAAAGTGCACACACACCAATAACAAAGGTAGACAAATAAAATCCTCAATAGAAAAGAAAGCAGAAGATATTAAAAATATTAAAAACTAGAACAAATGTAAATGGATCATAAAGGAGACCAAATGATAAACCACTTTTCCAGTGCATTTTGCATGATAGCACGGCTAGTCATATCTCTGGTACACGGGAAGAGGAGCTTCATCAGGGGCTTATTTCAAGTGTATTTCCTATTCACTTAAAATTTTAAAAGTCTAAAACATCCATAAAATGGGAAATCAAATGATAAGATATGCATTTTGACCTACGTAAATTCTGCCAAAATCAATTTTGCAATTGCTCTCTGTCTGATAACAGGCCACTTTACATCCCTCAACTATGATCGGAGGGGATTCACCAGTGGTTTAATCCACGTGTGAATCCTACAAATGTTTTTGGACTTTCACTGTCATCCACAGCTTTGTGCAAACCAAATGTTCACAATTTGAACTCGGATACCATTCCCTCCTTTAGACTTGGATTATATTATTTACAATCCTTGAGTCACAAAGGCTGATGTGCTTCTTCCATGTGGACTTGAGATCTTGTTCTTAAAAGATGTGTTTTGGACTGGTGGGAAGAAAGAGCTTGAGCCATCCTGCAGGGAGAGAACACAAGGCATCTGAATGAGAACTTGGATGGCACCCACCTGCACACACACATACATGCCTGCATCCACCCCTTTTCTTCCATGGCTTTGGTCCAGTTTGGTGCAATTCTACCTTGTGCTGAGAATTTGCATTCCCATGCCAGATAAAATTATTGGGATTTACCACATAACAAGAGCCCCAGGTGATTCTGATAGGTGCTTGTTAAAATGTAAACACTGATTCAGTAGATCTGGGGTAGAAATGTAGTTTACATCCTTGGCAAGAACTGGAAAGGACGAGTTGGAAGCCATGCTTTCTAACCTTTGCCACATTTAATCCACCTTCAAAACCTAGTCAGTTGAACTCTAAGTGTATCCCAGATGCCATCACTTCTGCCCCAACTCTAGTTCCAGCCATACTTAGCTTTCACATTGTCTGTTGTAACAACCCCTCCCTCGTCTCCCTATTGCGTTCTTGCCTCTTCTTCACTAGAGACCGGAGTGACCTTTTCAAAGCATAGTCTGTTTGGATGGCCTGTTTTGTTGAACTCTGTTTAGAATGTACCAATATTTTCTGTTCCACAAAAGTACAATCTGTACTCTTACTTCATTGATAAGGCTCGATACCATCTGGCTTTGGCCTGTCTCTCGCTATGGCTACATAACAAATCAACCCAAATGTAGCAGCTTACAACAACACAGTTAGTTAATATTTCTTCATTCTAGAAGTTTCACACAGCATACCTGGAACCTCTGTGGGGTATCGTGAAGCTGCACACAAGGCAAAGTTGACATCCAATACGTGGTTGGACTGTACTCCATCTGACATCTAGGGAAAAGGCACTTTCAAAGTCAGTGTTAATGCTGGCCAAATTCAATTCCTTGTGGTAGGATTTAGATGCCTGTTTGCTTGCTGGCCGGCACCTGAAGACTACATTTACCTTCTAGAAATTACCTACTATTGATCTCCATGTATCAGCCAGCAAAAGCATATTTCACCTTTCCTAAGGTCCTTTGGAAGCAGCAGCTGGGGAAGAGCAGGTGCTTGTAAAGAGCTCACATGCATAGATTGCGCCCACCCATCAGATATTCCTTTCCTAATGTCAGCTGTACCACACATCATTATCATTCAAAGGAATACATTACTTTGTACTCAGCAGTCTCTGGATTACCCAGTGTGTAACACACATACATGGGGATTAATTAAGGTGAGAAATATTTGAATTCCATCTACCATAGTCATGTTTCAAATATATTTCACTTCAGTCAAATTGAACTTCTTTCTGTGCCATAAACAAGCCAACTTGACTCCTCCCTCAGGACCTTTATATTCACTATTCTGTTTGAACAAAAGGTTGTTTCCCCCCACCCCCTGAAAAATCACCTATTACACCCACAGTTGCCTCAACCATCCTATTAGAAACTTCTCACAATCAGCTCCAGGGATCTTAACTGTATACGTGCCAATATAGACTATACAGAGCGCTGTTTGTGCACCCCTTAAAGCACTTGACTAACAATTGCATGTTGTTGGCACTCTCCCGCTGCTCCCTTGGAGTAAGTCATGGCGATCTCCTTTGGTAGAAATGAGAGCCCTGGAAACTCCTATGGGTGCAGTTCTACCCTGTCCTGTGAGGTGGGATCCACTTGATGGCAATACCTTTGGTGGGATTCGTGTAGAATCAATGATGCATTTTATTGAAGCTGAATGGATGAATAATCTCAGCAATATATTTTTATGAGAAGAGTTAGTTACTCCTATGATACAGCAGGCATGTGGTCCTGTGACAAAATGCTAGCTGAATGTGAATTAAAAAAATGTCAAAGAGAGTGGTGCTAGTTTAGAAGTTTTAATGGGCAACCAGGAATTTCCTTTCTGGTTACTTCCTAATAAAGTGATTTACTGATGTGCAGTGAGGGGAACGGCAGGGTTAGATATGTCTGACTAGGTTATGCCGAGAGTATCTATGTCTTCTGGGCTTCAAACCAATGTACATAATTAATTTTTGCCCGGGCCTGTGGGAGTACACACGACTTGTCATAAAGCAGGCTACTGGCATTCTTATACTTTGAGGGTTTACTTAGTTCATGAGAAAGATTGAGGAAGAAGCTATTAGTAAAATGATGTTGATCTTCTTTCAACAGAGGGTAAAAAGGAGCCTTAAGGTAAAAAGGAGAAGGTTCAGAAGGAATATCTGATGTGTCTGTGATAATTATGTTTACATATGTAAGAGGTGTCAAAGTGACATTACTCAGGAGACTGATTTGAACAGAATGTTACAAATTACATTCAAGATATATTTTAGACTTCCCCATATTTTTGAAGGTTGGAGTCAGGATTACTGGCTTTGGTAATTAATCCTTCCCAGCCTGCATTCTTTGCTACTGAGCATAGGAGTGATTCAGGTGCCCAACGTGCTAAATCAAGATAATGCTTGACCTTTGGAAGCAGAACTCTTTCACTCAGCCAGAGAAACAAAATCCACACGTACAATTGGTAAAATCTGCAGAGTTATATTTTCAGAGCTGCAGAGCAAAATTAATAGACTGAATTTGGGTTATTTTCAAAGCTTGTTGATATAATCACTTAAGACATATAAACTCGGCAGAGCATTTAGCTGAGTTTTGTGTCTGAGTATAGATTTGGGGCTCTTAAACAGATAGAATATTATCAAGGGAAACTCATTGTAATATGTGCCTATCAAAGGTAATTAATCAAGGCTGTTGGGTTCATATGTTTATTTGTCTAACATTTGGCAGTTCCACAGCATCATTGAGTTAGGGTCACAGCTACGCATGAAGAAAGTCCACTGGTCATGTTTGGCATGAGTTAAAATATTTTTGAAGTCATTTTCCCAAATGAATTATTATCTATCTGTTACTCTGCTATTAGTTACAATGTATTTAAATGACCCATAGGGCTCTTGTGAGATTACGGAGATAAATAAAATGATCACTTTGCTCTTTGTTAAGAAATGGGAGGATGATCCCCTTTTCCCTATGAAACTAATTAAGTTTTACCAAAAGTTCGTACCAGATTGGCTCAGTTGTAAAGACTTAATAATGGGGCCATATCCTCCAGTGCTCAGCACAATCGATACATATCAGATATTTTTAAATATGTATTTGGGGGTGTGTGGCAAAAGGAAAATAATTCTGTTGTTTAACATAAAAAACCCAGTCATTTAAACATCTTAAAATCAAGATTTTCAGACTAGAGAAGGAAACATTTAATCAAGTTTGCCACTGAATTATTTCCAGCTCCGCTATTTCTTTGATTTTTAAAGTCTGTTTGAGGTACGGTGGCATGAACCAAGATTAGGAAGAAAATCCTGTTTTGAAAACCAGCAATATCATTAATTATTCTCCCTTCCCACAATTACGCCCACCATTCTTCTCCAGTGTCCCCCACCTGCCCTCACAGGTCACTCTGAACGTGCCTTTATCAAGCCCCTATCACTTCGTCCAACAAGTGCGGGATTGCTCTTTCTGTCCTTCTAGAATGTGTACACCCTGAGAGCAAGGTTTAAATGTCTAATACCCTAACTGTACATCCCCGAAGCATTGTTGGTGTAGTGGTTATGTTTTGGGCTGCAAACCTCACAGTCAAGCAGTTCAAAACCACCAGCTGTTCCTTGGGAGAAAGATAAGCTTCTCTACTCCCATAAGGCGCTACAGGCTAACAAAGCCACAGGGGCAGTCCTATCCTGACCTATACGGTTGCTATGAGTCAGAATGGACCGGACTCGGTGACAGCAAGATTGAGTGTTCAGTTTACATTCTCGGGACCCACTAAAAGACTCAGACAAATGAGGGGATAAATGATGTAGGTGGAAAGCGGGAAGCTGCGAGAAACCTGAACTCTGAACCCATGCATTTCTTCTGTTCTTGTATGGATGCATGTGTCTTGTATGTATGCATGTGTGTGTGTGGTCCCAGATGTTACCATACTCATCCAGTTGTGAATTCTGTTACGGTGTTTAACTTAAACGGAATTTTACACTCACACTCACACCCTACCCTAAACACACTGCAAATATCCATTACAACATTGCACAATTTCAGACTTTAAAGTATACAAACACTCACATTTTTAGACCTAAAACCTGAAAGTTCTGCTCTCCAGATTTTCCAGCACTGAAGCCTTTTTGGTAGCGAAACTGAAAGCTCTGCTCTGTCCTTGAAGTTGTCGACTGTGAGCTGTCCTCAGACATTGTAGGGTTATTTTGTTTTGTTTTTTACAATTTTGCTTTGCTAGCCGTCAGAAGCAGGAAGACACTGATGGTTGGCCTCAATTTTGTTGTTACCGTTTAGCTGCCTGTATGTGGAAGAGTCATCACGGGGCAGCTTTCAGAAAGCTGGTCTTTCTAGCCGGACCTTTGTAGAGACTCAGACAAGATTAGATAAATGTGTGAATTGAAACCAAGATTATAGTGTTCCATTAAGTAAACTTTGTAGGCTTGGCTCAGTTTGATGTCAAAACGTCCAGATGCAAAGGAGGTTTAAAAAGGTGCGATGAGTTTACTTCGCTCCGTGCTAGAACCACACGTGTGCTTCAGAGGGAGGATTTGCAAGTTATATAAGGTCTGAAATATTTGCTCCCTGCCTTTCTATGACACGTGTTTGAGACTGAGAAGCTTATCAGTAGATAAGGACCAAAGAGGCTGCCATCTCACATTCCACAAATGCACTTCCAGCTGGTTTGCAGACTTAGGGGTGAAAAACTCAACCTCTTCAATCACACCAAACTGCCCACACCTTTATTGCCCCATTTGTTTAGCAGCCTGTCAGGGGCCTCCTAACATCTCAGAAGCAGCCATGAGGCAGCTGCTTAATGAACTCCTCCGGACTGCGTTTTGATGGGGGCAATTCATCTATGATGAAAAAGCAATGGGAGGCTCTGAGGGGCGTTGTTGTTCTTTAGTGGTTACTAATATCTGGAGCTTTTCTGGCTCAGTCCAAATAGCAACAAACAATGTTTGTTTGTTTGTTTGTTTGTTTGTTTTTTAAGGAGCTACTTTATCTGTTGTTTTATTTCTATTTCTTCTCCCCCCCCCCTCCTCAAATCAGTCTCCCTCTCTGACATGCGAATGGAGAGTTGTGCTGGAAAACAATGGCTTTCTTCTGGATATTGTGGTTGTATGTGTGTGTGTGTGTGTGTGTTGTACGTATTTCACTGTTGTCATATTAATTTTCTGGACACAGTGTTGCATATTTGCTGCCCCAGGTTACAAATCCTTTGGGGCTAAGGCAATTCACACCGTGAGTTTTTAAGAACTGACAAGAAAACTTTTGGCGGCACACACTGAAAGAACAGAGATCCCTGCCCTCAAGACATGTAGTTGCCTTTCTGTAAAAATAGAGGCTCACACCTTTTCTTATTTTTGTAATTAGAAATATTCCTTTTTTGCACTTAAAGAAAAGGTACAAAGACACTCCAGTGTGTTCTCACATGTCCTTCAACCTCAAGTAGAACACCTTATGTAACCATGGAATCAGATGAGGAAATACACATGTATGCCATTTTGGAAACCCTCAGGCCAGTTCGACTCTATGCTGTAGGGTTGATATAAGTTGGGATCAACTCAAGGGTAGTTGAGTTACATTAAAAAAAAAATTAGAATCTAAACTACAGACTTTACTCATGTCCCTTCTTGTGTTTCAGAATCCAATCAGGATACCACATGGCATTTCAATGTCTCCTTTAACTCAAGACATCTTCTCGGTCTTTCTTTGTCTTTCATGACCTTGACCCTTTTGACGGCAAGATAGTTTGTATAATCACCCTCTTCCCCCATCTTCTCAGTACCTACAGTGAATCTGTGTCTTTCCACATGCTCCCGGAAGGCAATGTGCAAAGAGGAAGAACAATGTACTGCAGAATAAAGCTAGAGGCCATGCCATCTAAAAATTGCCGATCGGGAGGTCCTGGTAGCCTAGTGTTTATACATTAGGCTGTAATTCACAAGGTCAGTAGTTCGAAACCACCAGCCGCTCCTTGGCAGAAAGACTGGACTTTCTACTTCCATGAAGAATTGCTGTCTTGGAAATTCACAGAGACAGTTCTCCTGGTCCTATAGAGTCACGATGAGTGAGCAGCGACTTAATGGCAGTGAGTTGGGTTCATTTGGGAGGAAATGAGGTCCAGAGAATTTAAAAGAACAGATGGCAGAGCTTGAGTTAAAATCCAAACCTCGCGACTTTCAAGGAAGTATTTGAAATGTGCCTCTTTCCTCTTTAAAATATTGAGGAAACAATTCCTGAGGCCGTCTGACCTGCAGGCCTGGCCCCAGCAGTACATCCCTGAGTTCACAGCCCAGGGCCTTCTCAGCAAACAGAAGTTGGCTGGATTCGATTGTGCGTCAGAAACTTAAAGCCTTGAGGCTGGATAGAACTTCTCTCAGAGAAGTGCTAAACCTGGATAATGAGGTCAGGACTGAGAAAGCCAGAGGCACCACTGCAAGGAGAAAACGAAGAAGAAGAGGAGGAGGAGCAAGAGGAAGAAGAAGAGGAAGAGGAAGAAACAGCAGCAGCAGCCAGACTCTCTGGATGCCTAAGAATCTCCCTAGATGCCTAAGGCCAAGACACAGCTGTAGGGCAGTAGGTCTAACAAACCTCCCTGGTTAGACAGCAGTGTTCTTCAGTGCATAGGACCACGGCATGTGCCTCTCCTCCACTCAGAATCCTGCAGAAAAGGACCAGTCTCAAAAACTAGCTGCCCATCTGAGATCCTTAGACGTAGAACACCGAAAATGAGCCCCTTGGGGGCTCTCTCTCTCACCATGTCTGTGCTCAGTCTCCCCAGTGCCTCACACAATTTGTTCAGGTCTAGACAGATGCTAGCCAAGTGCTATGATCCTCGAAACTCAGCGATTTTACATTGAGAATTGAAATTGAGGTCAAATAGTGTGATCCCTTACTCTCTAGAATACGAGGATGTGTAACCCTAAATATGTGTCTTATTACATGATAGTGTTTTCTGGAGATTGAGCCCATGGTTCATCATTAGTGGGCAGAACTTATCACTTGGTTCACAATGCTTGAGTTTTCTTGGCTATCGATGGTTTTCTCCTGGCACCATTCCAACACGCAGTAGGTATGGAATAGATTAGCCTTGTGCTTTGGAGGAAATACAGGACAAGCAGGAGACTAGACGGGGGACTTGGTCTTCTGGGTTCTTACTGTAGTCATCCCACTAAGTGACTGAGTGACTTGAAGAAGTGACTATTTTATGTTTCACAAAATTTCCCAGCTGTAACCCAGCTGCATGCCAATAAGTTGGTGGTTTTAAACTGCTCTCAAGGGGACCCTTCAGTTACCTTCGTCAGAATGGATCATTAAAATATTCTCTTGCAAACCATGAAGACAAACAAACAAACAAACACAAAAGGAGCTGAAGCCAACAGCCCGAGTGATCTAGTTCATACTGTTCAAAAGCAGTAATCTCACCATGCCCGACAATTCTGGTTTCATAGACCAGCTCCGCCACTTCTTAGCTGTGTGCTTGAGGCAATTTGTTTAACCTCCTCAAGTTGTCTTTTCCTCATCTTTAGAGAAGAAATAATATTTGTAACTCCCTTGGAGGTTTTGGGTGAGGGCTTAATGAGTTATGACTTACTACCTCCCCTAGCACCTGTTTAATTTTCACAGCCCTGTTCTCTATCAAAAGCTCCCCCAGCTGGGAGATCCTGTGGTTCTGAGAGCTGGACCTGTGGAGGTCCTACTGAAGCGTTTTCACCGTGGCCACAGCCTTCTGCAGTGTGAAGGTAGTTTCTACACGGAAGCCATTCGACACTGACAGAACAGCATGTCAACCCAACCCAGGGGAAGCAGGAGAAAGTCAATGAAAGTCAGTTCCTTACCACCCAACTAGCTTGAGAATTGGTGCAGAGGTGACAACATTATTCTCTGGATTTTGCACAGGGCAGGATATTGGGAGGTTGCCCTTCTCGATTCTTTCCATCTTACCTCAATTGTTTAGGGCTATTCTGGGTCTACGTATTTTAGGAGCCATAATGAGGTGCCTTTCATCAGACATTGCCATTTTCAGACAGCTTTTACTACTCATTGGACAATGGGACAACCTAGCAATTAAGGAGCTATAGTGGACTAGGCTGGAAATAGAGTTGCCTCAGCTTTCAAGAACTGCCTTTGGGCTGGTGGAGGAGTAGGGAATTTGCATTCTCTCAGAAAAGGGGTCAGCAAAATGGCCCAGAAACACATCCAGGGATGATCATCAATTACAAGGAAATACATCTTCTTGCTTTTCTATCATATTATCCTTGGAGAATCCAAAAGCATAGATGCTCTCTTAAGCAGCATAGAATAAAATTCAGTAATCACAGGAATTAACAGTGGACTCTTATCCCACTATATCTCTAAGGGA
Source organism: Echinops telfairi (assembly GCF_000313985.2). Taxonomy (NCBI): domain Eukaryota; kingdom Metazoa; phylum Chordata; class Mammalia; order Afrosoricida; family Tenrecidae; genus Echinops; species Echinops telfairi. The sequence goes on along the minus strand of NW_022103906.1, from coordinate 87,245,475 downwards.
AATGCAGTTTGCCTAGCCAGGACTCATTTGGAGTTCATGAGCCTCAGTCAGCTGTAAAGAGGAATTTTGGCTTTGCCGGACGTCTTTTGAATTCTTGGTGTGGAAGGAGAGTCACCAGTCAGCCTTGCCTCCATCCTTCAACCTTTTGCACCAATTCTGCAACCAACCATGGCACTCTCTACTTCTCGACTGGGTTCAATCATTCATTAATATAACCACACAGAACTTAGAGAGAATACTCATGATTGTACGGTTTACTAGGGGAATTCACAGGTTACAATTTAGCATCAGAAATGCTTGGGATGCAGTGCCTCCATCTGGAGCACCTCTCTTTAGGTAGGCTCTCATTGGTCCCAAGTCTCTCAACCACTCAGCCCCTTGGCCTTGGCCCTGCTTGGGCAATGTTTTACCGACAGCAAGAATGCATTTAAAAAGAGGAAAGTTGTCAGTTACATGAGTTTTTGACACAAAATATAACCCTTATAAGTGCTTATAAATATTGAAAACCAATCATCCCTTCTTTTCCTAGAGTACACAATGGTCTAGAATTTCAAAGCACATCAAGAATTTCTCAGACATCAGGCGAGGGCACTTTTCTTTCTTAATTTGAAACTATAAAGTAATTCTGTGATTCAGTTTCCCTGGTCCTACAATCTTCCCCCAAAATACATACCATCTCTGGCTCCATAAAGCACATGCATATCTGCTTTATTTTCAAAACATGAAAATTACAAGAATAGGTTATATAAGTGATTCAAAGAAACCTCATTCTTGCTAATCTGGTGATAGGGGGGTAAACAGAGAAAAAAAGGTTACACTTGTGACATTTTGCTCAAGTTTCCAAATAAAAATGTTGTCCCAGCTTTCAGAACAGGATAAAGGAAATCCCTGTCGCCAGCAGCTGACACTTCCTCTGGTCATATTTCAGATACAATTAGCCCCCATGGAGGGTGGTGGTTGATCTATCAAATGAACAGCTAATCTTATCTGTGTCTCACAAATGGCTCAGATGGTAGCTTGTGTCTTTGATTACTGGGGGACTGGTCCGCATCAGACTGCTTTGCTCCAAACAGTGGTCCTTTCAGCCCCCTGCTCCAGAAGATCAAAGCACTCTCCCCTCTCTCTATCTGCAGGGAAGCTCATTAGAGGAAGGCTGTCAGGGTTATAATCATGCAACAGTTTTACTTCTGGGTTATAACGCTTTCCCCTTCTTATCAGCCTGTGAGGTCTGAAGTGAGACGGATAAAGGAGGTACCGATGACATCTGATACATTTAATAGGCTTGCTGGTGACCGCTTGGGTCTCCACTCTCTGCCACTGTTGCTTCACCAACTGCTGAAGCGCCCTCTCCCTTCAGCCTCCATATCTACAGGAATTGGATTTTGTGCCTGCACAGACACGCAGGATTTTCGGTCTCCTACACAGAACTACAGAAGCGCAGAACCAAATAAAATAGAGGTTTCTAAGTCCATAGATGTGCCTCAAGAGTTTCACTCTTTCACTAATAAAATGTGAATCTGGACACTTTACTGAGAACATCAGTTCTCCCTACAAAATAGAAAAAAAATTCTTACATTTTCACGGGATTTAATGTGACTATTTCAAAGGTTCCCTGTCTCTGGAAGCATTCCATAGTCATGCAAGTCTGTCTTCCTCTAAACAACACTGGCTCGCAGTGTTTAATCACATGGCTTTGGTGCAAACCCACCCAGAGATTCTGCAGGAGAAAGATCTGGCGACGGACTTCTGTAAAGAGTGTCTCTGCCATTCAGTTGATTCTAACTTACAGTGACCCTATAGGAGAGAGTAGAACGCCCCTATGGGTTCTGAGACTGTACTTTTTACTGGAGTAGAAAGACTGACCTTCACCTGTGGAGCGGGTGATGGTTTCAAACTGCTGACCTTGTGGTTAACAGCTCAAAAGCTAACCCACTGCCTCACAGCAGATCCTCCGTGTCAGGATTATAGTCTACAAAATCCTATGGGACCTTTTTAATCTGTTACATGTGGTCCCTATGAATCAAAAATTGCCTTGATAGCATTCAACCACGAAAACCACGTTTCTTCTGCCTCTGCTATCTAAGTGAAATCACTTTCATTCTCAGTTGATCCCATCTCTTTTGATCACGTACCCCCAACAAGATCCACTGCCATTGATCTTTGGCAACTCTCTGTCGGGCTTTGGGAAAGCTGGTGGCATCGTGGTTTCAAGTTGGGCAGTTACCTTCCAGGTCAGCAGTTCAAACACCAGCCACTCCGTTGGAGAAAGATGGGGCTTTCTCCTCCCATAAGAATTACAGTCTCAGAAACTAACGGAGGTGGCTCTACCCTGCCCCACAGGGTCACCGGAAGTAGGAATTGACTTTATGGCAGTGTATTTGTTTAGGGTTTCTAAGATTATCAATCTCTAAGGGAATGAACAACCTCAGCTTGTTGTATTTCTAATTTGTGTCCACTTTCAAACTTGCGTCTTTTAGTATTTATTTTTATGACCGGGCACAACTGAGCACAGCAAAGCCCCTGCCGCGCCTGCAAGTGTTCTCTGTGTCGTTGCGTGGCGCTGGCTGCGTGTTTCAAGTGGGGCCTCCTGGTTCTTTTCACTCTCCACTTCAGGGTCACGTCCCAGCACGTTGTTTTCCTGTTTCTGTGTTTGTTCTTAATGCTATTGCCATGTGGCTGGGAAGCTGGCTCCGTTTATAATATCTGTATCCATGTTTTCATGACATTCATTGATAGTTCTGAAAAGGCTTGATGATGAGCTGGGAGGGGGACCTCGCTCCCAGGTCAGTCCGTGAAGCACTCTCAGTCCCCCAGGTGGTGGTCTGGGATGCTAAACCCAGACGGCCCTAAGGGAAGGGCTTCCTCTGCCGCCTTGGTGGCAATGCAGAGCCCCTGCAATGCGCAGAGGAAGGAGAAGCCAGCTGGTCTATACGGGTAGGCTGGGATTTAGAGCAAGATAAGCAGTGTTTTCATGTTCATTTCTTCACATTCCTGCTCGTATGATATTTCTGCGGTAATGAAATCCTTGGAGGGTGATTTTATTTTTCTGTAAAACAGGAAACATACGTACTTCACGGGGTTGTTGTAAGAACTAAAAGCAGCGGGTATTGGAAATGAAGCCTGGTGGTGCAATGGTTAAGTACTTGGCTGTCCCCCAAGAGGCTGATTGTTCAAAACCACCAGCTGCTCTAAGGGCAGACAATGTGACAGTCCGCTTCTGAAAGATTACGTGTTAATAGTCTGGGTAGACCAGAGAAACAAATTTATAGACACTGATATGAGTATAAGAAAGAACTTTATATAAAAGAGCAAATGTATATTGAGAAAACATCCCAGCCCAATCCAGGTCAAGTCCATAAGTCTGTAGTAGCCGATATATCTGATACAAGTCTATAAATTCCTCTTCAGACTCACGCAACACATGCAATGATGCCAAATGCAGGAAGTTCACAGGCCACTGGGTGGAAAGTCTTGTGGATCCAGTGGCAGTGGAAGCATCTCAGTGCTGGTGTGGGTCTCCACGTGGTTCCTCCAGCTCCATGGCTCTAGGGTAGCTCCATGTATCTTGTCAGAAGGAAGATGAAGCAGAGTCTGGCAGCAGAGCCTGTGTGGATCTGGCCTCCAGTGAGCTATGAGCTATTTTTCTCCTTGGCATCGCCAAATGAGGTCATCAAGCTGCAACCTGATGGACAGGCTAGATTCCACCCCTCCGCAAGTTTACAGGAGATTATGTAACTGCCACAGATTACAACTTGGAAACACTGTGAGGCAGTTCGGATCTTCCTAGAGATTTGCTGCACGTCAGAATTGACACAATGGTGACGTTTGTGGGGTTAATTACGGTAAAGTTTCTTAAGGGTCTTGCATGATATCTGAAACATACTAAATGACTGGCTAATATGAGGTCCTATCATCTTTTCCCCCTCTCTGTTCCTTCTTGCCACCTTCTCCCACAATTATCTCATAGCTAAGACTGGAATATACGTGATCAATACATGCTCTCTGAGAAACTGAGCAAACACAATCTTTTGTGTAGACTCTTCGGATTTATTTACTCGTCTGTCCCCAACATGACATTTACTATGCAGGCTGCTTGTTTCTTTTTAATTGAAATCTATTTAAATTTTTTCCAAAAGAACTTACTTGTGGATAAAACATTAATCTTCCTATGAATAATTTTTGGACAAAATAATAATGTTCCTATTAGTGCCAATTGTAATTATAATGGAACTTGTGTCTGACACACACTATAAGCCACATGATGAAAGAAACCCAGGCACTCCCCAGAGATCGGTGACAAGCTCAGTGGAATATTAATCTCCTTCCGCTGCTCTTTAAGAGAATAAATAACTAATCAGTCACTAACTGCTAATAATAATATATAACCTTGTTGCTGAGATGGATGATCATTTAAGCTTCAGTTAAATATATTTATTTAGCTGACAGAAACCATGACTCAATTTTATTTATTTTAAGTGACAATGCAGAAAAAGCCAGATGAGCTGTAGCACTTGCAGAATGGACTATTTTTAGTAATTAAAAAAATTAATTTATCTTTATTAGACATAATACATTCTATCAAATTCATATTAAGCATTCAACATATAGCTGTTATTGTTTCTAATTATCTGGTTTATTAAGTGACGTCTTTAGATGTCTTTGTCAGTTCCATGTTTAGTGTATGGTCACTTTGACCACCATCTCTAATGGCATATGCACTTAGCAACAAAAGTTTTGATAAGTATTTGCTGAGCAGATTAAAACTAGTTCTTATCTTTCCAAGTAAATTCCAGGTATTAATCAATTTTCTCATGATTGCCTTTAACTCCTGTAATGATGTAAGGAGAG
>NW_022103906.1:87229882-87239634 GCF_000313985.2 Echinops telfairi | reverse complement strand
TTTTTTTAATTTTATTGTTTTTAATCATTTTATTGGGGGCTCATACAACTCTTATCACACTCCATCCATCCATCCATTGTATAAAGCACATTTGTACATTTGTTGCCCTCATCATTCTCAGAGCCATGGTATTTTTAATTGCCTCCTATGCATGTGCAAGTTGGACACTGAATAAGGAAGACCCATGAACTTTCTATGCATTAGAATGATGATGCTAATGAAGGATTTTGAAAGTACCACATTTTGTCTTAGCAGAAGCACACAGCCAGCATGTTCTTTAGAGGCCAGGATGGCGAGACATCTCTCAAATACTTTAGACATGCTATCAGGAGACACAAGTCCTTGGAGGAGGCCCGCGTGCTTGGTAAAATATAGATGCAGCAAAAAAGAGGGCCCGCAGCAAGATGGATTGACCCAGTGGCTACGCGAATGGGCTCAAGTAGATGCGCACCTGTGAGGATGTTGCAGGGCCTGGCAGTGCTTCATGCTCTTGTGCGTGGGGCCCTCATAGATGGAACCAACTCACATGCACCTAACAGCTGCAACCATGGCCAACGTTAAGTAAAACTTTGATGTGTGTACCTTTCAATGCAGGCAGGGAGACTTCTTACTGAGTTGTCTAACCAGGCAAAAATGGGCCCTGTGACTCTAATGACTCTGGTTTTACATATCCTCTGTTCTTACCGACATTGCAGTTCCCATTTAGATTTCCCAAATACGTTTGTCTTCTTAGTCTCCTAGTTCCTTTATGTAAGAGCTGATCTCAGAAGTGGGCATGGGTGTGCAACTTAATATATACCAGATAGCAGGGTTGTCTTTAATAGACTGAGCTCGTGCACGTGTGAGGTGTGTTTCCTGAGACAGCTCCACATGTGCATGGGCCTTGAGGTTTCTTCAGAAAAAAGCTTTATCCTCGTGTGAAGGTAGCTTGGCCAAAATATTCGAGTGTGGGTTCTGAGTCTTGCTTAGTTCTGAGATAAAAGTAGCTGTGAGCGACCCAACTAAATATTTAGAGGAAGTAAGAAGACACCTGCTTCCCTGTTTAAGCTTTGACAGCTAAATTATTTCAGCTCAGCCTCCAGGCAGTGGAAGTCTGTCGGAGTTTAACAATAGTTATGTGACTGCATGGTAATCCATTCTCTGTACAACCCTTATCGTCACAGAGGAATACAAAGGTAAATAAGACATAAACTCTCCACACAGGAAGCTCACATGCTGGTGGAGGGAACAGATACCGTTCTCAAGCTAAAAATAAAGTTCCATAAGTTCTGTGATATTAGGTACACAGAAGAGGCCCTCCACATTTTTTATTCCTGAGAATCACTGGACTTGTTATAGAAGCCGAGACCTGGAGAACTGAACTGGGCCAGCCAGGTCCTCCTGTGGCTATTTGGGATAAAGGAAGTGCGTCCGAAGCACATCGATGAAAGCCCAGTTGGGAGTGCACATTGCAGGAGTTGAATGGTGAGAAAGAACACCGACAGAGACAATGCGGCCCTGCTATTTAAGTATCTAGTAAGGGTTCCTTGTGTGTCCTGGTGAGTTACCATTATATACACTGAGGGACCATACCATACTTGAAACAGCTGTTCTTTGTTAGCATACCCATTTTGTTTTGTCAGACACCTTGCTTGGCAATCTTACCTTGATCAGGTGTCTAACAACCTATAGACACAATATCATTACTCAGATTTACATATTAAGAAATTAAAGATAGAGAGAATAAACGAGCTCCCTTGATGCACGCACAGAGCCAGGGTTTGAAATAAGGATGTTACAACCTCAAAGGTTAGGCGGTTTCCATTCAGCCTCTCGGAGGAGCAGAAAGGACATGGTAAGTGAGGATTGTAACCAAGTGGACACTGACTGCAGGCGCCCGGCTGAGCGTGGCCTGGGGTCTCATCTCAGAGCCTGCTGCTCAGTGAGTCCTTATCTTCAGGTCCCTAATGGACATCTGCTTGTATTTATCTCCACCAGCCCCTCCCTCCACAAACCCACCTCCACCCATTTCATTTCTGATTTTACTATTTATTTCGCTCAGATCCCTACATATTCTACCCCAAAATGATTGCGGCTGGCCCTAAGAAGCTAAAGTCCTAGGCCAAGTAAAGGCTTTTCGGCCTCAGACATTCCCAAGATCTTTTCTCTCCAATGAAGAACACTTCACAATACTTGGGAAAAGTGCATCCCTCCCCTTCCTAATGGCCTCTTCCTTCTGTTCTGGAGAAGGCTACAGGATAGGGAAGTCTGTTTTCTCTAAGAGCAATCACAATTTCTCTCTGATTGTTTCTTTGAGTTTCAAATGAAATGCTGATGAGTTGGCCTTCTGGCTCTCAGCGGAGGAGTGAATATTGTTTGTAGTTTGTTTTCTCCATGCAGTTCCAACAAAGCTGACCCTCAGAGCGATCACTTGACGAAAAGGCAGAATTAAACCTGAGTGACAGAAGTCTGACAGCAAGTAGCACTCTGCTGGTGTCTTTCATTGAAAGGCATATAGGATTACCTTATTGTTCCAGATATTACCTTTCCATACCCAGCCTCTACATATTTAAATAGCATATTCAATGCCTCTACATTACAAAGCACCTATAGGTCGCCAATATTCAGAAAGCCTTTGTTTGGCCAAGGCCAGAAGACACCCTTCCAAGTGTCCTTTACACTTTAGAGCAGTTGTTCACAACCTGTGGGTCGCCTAAGACCATCGGAAAACACTTATTTCTGAAGGTCTTAGGAACCTAGACACCTGCAGATATGCTAATCTGGTGAGAAAGAAGCACTTAGCCTTCACACAGATGTTGACTTTTTTAGGAGGACTGTCGCAAAATGTAGCAATGTAGTTTACTGTTGTTCTATTAAGACTTACCCATACTACACCATGCTTCAAGACAAAATTTCATTTATTTGTAATTAGAAATCAATATTTCACAATATATAATCACATATTGTTTGTGTGATTAATCACTATGCTTTCACTATGTTCAATTTGTAACAATGAAAACACACCCTGCATATCAGATATTGACATGATGATTTATAACAGCACCAAAATTATAGTTATGAAGTAGCAACGAAAATAATTTTATGGTTGGGGGCTCACCACAACCTGAGGAACTGTATAAAAGGGTCGCAGCATCAGGAAGGTTGAGAACCGCTGCCTTAGAGGCATTGTCTCAGTGCCTGCAGCAGGGGAGCCAGCTTGAGGTTCAGAGAAAATATTGTTGAGTTCTTTCCGACCGCCTGCATAAAAGAACTTGAATTTGAACGAGATTATCTTTGTACTGTGAAGGTGCAAAGCACCAACCCCAGGAAGGCAGCTTGCCCTTCTAAAACCCAGAAAGGCTCGGTTAAATTTTTTTTTTTTTTTTTCCCTAAGCCACAAGGCCGCCGAGCCTCCAGATTGTGCCCTTGCTAGCTCTGGATAACATTATCAACCCGGTGCTTCAGGGTTAAGGTTTGGGGCTGAGGTATTGTTAGTCTTTTCATCACTAGCGGAAATGTACAGTCTGACAATCACCATGCACCCGGATCAAAGGCAGAGGGAGGTGTGATCTGCTGCCGGCTGGGCTGTGACTCTGAGCACATTTCTGGTGGGCTGACCCCAAGGTGAGCTCCATGGGAGAGAGTGCTCGCACAGACAGCGGTGTGTGTGGCACCACAAGGGATGGTGTTCTCAGGGCAAACCCGATGCCCTTTCCTTTGGAGTAGTCCACGTCCCCCATCTGAACAGAATGGAGGGCTTTGGACGTGGCAGTTGATTGGTGTGGAGGAAAAGCACGGAGCTTTGTGGAACGACGGATCTGCAGCAAATGAGAGACTCCCGGTGGTTTTCCCAAGGCTGCCACGGGTCTGCTGCTTTCTGCTGTGGGGCAAGTCCCGGGTCCCATCACACGGACGGCCTCCACAATCACCTGCAAAAACAAACACAAAACAGAACAGCCGACGTGTTGGTTGTCCATCCTGTTCATCCCCACCTCACAGCAGAGTCACACCATTGTTGTGAGCCTCACGGTTTCATTGGCTAATTTCTGGAAGCCGACAGGCAGACCTTTCTTGGTCCTCTTACTCTGGAAGCTCCCCGGCAGCGGCTACCCAACACATAGTACCGCGCTGACAGAAGGGTCGTGGGCAGGTGCCTTGTCTAGGAATTGAGGTCCTGGTCCCCCACAGGGAAGGGAGAATCCTACCACAGACTCACCGTTGTCCCAGGAGCAGCTCGGGCCTTCCCTGTTTTTCCTTTACACATGAGACCACGGCTCACTGTGGGAACACGGGACCCCATCTTCTCTGCAGGCCGAACTCCTTTTTGCTCCCAGGCCTCTGCCTTTGTGGTGCCTTCTTTGAATTAAGTTACACCCTTTGAAGAATAATGTCTCTCTCCTCCGAGTTCCCCCAGCCCATCCTTTCGGGTTTCCGTGGAGGTCTTCACTGCCAGGCACGGAATTTGTCACCATCTCGACTTGAACGCCTCCAGCAGGACCCTGTCCCACCTGCCCATTATCACACCTGGAACTTGGGACTCAGAAGAGCCGTGAGATGAACGAGGGCTTGCAAGTGAGATGGAGGAAGGATTCGCTGCATCCCTAGAAGGAAAGCCTTTATTCTGGATCTAGGGGTGCTTCTTTAGGAGAAAACTTTCTCGTGGTTCCCGTATGTCTGTCCTTTCCATCAGGTCTACAGTAGCATGGCTAGGAGGGCCGCAAGTCAGGAGAGGCTTGACTGTATCCTTCTATAAACATTGTCCCATGGCCTCTGTTCAGTGCTATTGGTCCAAGTGAGGAAAGGTCTTTTTAAAGTCCTATTATCCTCGAAGTTTGTTTAGACAGAAGTTCCTTACTAGAAAACTCTCAGTCCCATCTCAAGTTATAACACATCTTCTGAAGATTTAATTCTCTGTCCTGGCTGCAATCTTTGCACATCCCTAGACCTGTGCATCTACATTTAGTCCTCCCTTAGCCAGTTTTCCAACTGTCAGTTAGGAAAGAGCAGGCCAAGAGCTTGAGGTACCATGGCATCAGGTGAGTTACATCTCCTGGTCTCCAAAATAGCTTGACGAGCCAGTACACTGGACCAGAAAAGAGGTTGACTGGTCCCTTGGACGCTCTGGGCCAGAGAACACATGTCATATAACCTAGGAGTTAATAGAAGTTTATTAGGTACTGAGAGAGAGTGAAGGAACCCAGTAGATACTCCTCCACTACCACCAACAATGCATGATTCTGATGGGCAAGCATTCATCTGCTATCCATAACCTCAGTGGTTCAAACTCCCCAACTCTTGTGTGGGAGAAAGAGGAGGCTGCCTGCTCCTGTAACTATCTCTAAAGCCTTATAAACTATTGAGGGATGCTAGGAGCCAGAATCGACTCGATGGCAGTGAGCATTTTTGTTTTCATTTTGTTTTTAAAATAGTTTCATTGGGGGCTCATACAACTCTTATCACAATCCATACATACATCAATTGTGCCTAGCACATCATTTGTACATTTGTTGCCTTCATTCTCAAGATATTCTCTCTCCACTTAAGCCCTTGGTATCAGCTCCTCATTTTCCCCTTCCCTCCCCGCTCCCCCCTCCCTCAGGAGCCCTTGATAATTTACAAATTATTATTATTTTGTCATGTCTTACACTGTCCAACATCTCCCTTCACCCACTTTTCTGTTGTCTGTCCCCCATGGAAGAGGTTATATGAAGATCCTTGTGATCGGCTCCCCTTTCCACCCCACCTTCCCTCCGCCCTCCGGTATGTGAGATAGAAAGTGTTTTTATTGTTTGTTTGTTTTCATGAAAGTGTAACCAAATGATTAACACCCCCCCATAATTGATTTTGTTCCCTCCATGATTCTCCCTCTGTCCTGGTGTATGCGGTTGTACTCACAAGTACAAGCAAGTTTACTTTTGCCTCAGTTTCCCTTTTAAGGGAACCTCAGCTAAAATACCTCCCTTGCTATGTCAGGTTACATTGACTTCCTTTGTGCTCCGATAATATGGTGTGCACATTTCTTTAGCTTTCCTCAGAATAATTCACTTCTTCTTTTTTGAATCTCTACCACTTTGCATCGTGCCTGGCATAAAGTACAACTCTGAGAATAGTAAATATTTGTTAGATGGCTAGATATAAGTACAAAACACTATGGTTTCCTTTGATCAGGGAGAGTCCAACAGATCTAAGAAATCATTTAAACACTCAATGTTTCTTTGTGTGATCTCCTTCGGCTTATGGAACTTGAGTTAGACGTGGTGTTATGCTAACAACAGCCTCACATCACGAGATTATAATTATTATCCAATAATTTTAATAATAATTACTGCAATATGCTGGATATATGTATATCTTTCATGCCCTTAGACATTGTTGAGTCCCTGGGTAGTGCAACTGATTATGTGCTGGACCAATAACTGAAAGGTTGGCATCTGGACGCCATCCCAGGGTCCCTTGAAGAGAGGTTGGGGCTCTGTGTTTGCAAGGTCGCAGTCTTGGAAACACTGTTGAACTGTTTGACTCTGCACACCTGCAGTTGTCAGGAATTGCAATCAACTTGACAGCAATTTACAACAACAAGCGTCATTGTGTACATTTTGATTAGACTATCTCTTTATTGCAGAAACGTCATTAGGGATTGCTATTGCTGAGAAACTGGCCTTGACTGAAGCTCTCCTTAAGGGTACATTAACATTTGTTTTAATTATAGATTTTATTCAGTGTTTAACACTGCATCTGCCAAATGGTATGTAACTGCTGACGTCTAGAAAATAATGATGGCAACATATGTACAAATATGATTTATACAATTGATGTATGGATTGTTATTAGAGCTGTAAGAGCCCCCAATTAAAAACAGAGAGAGAAACTCATTACAGCTGTTAAGAATTAACATAAATGTGACGCTACACCTAACACGCACTCTACAATTATTATCTATATGAATGCTCTGCTCTAACAGTGATACAAATGCAAGACCACTGAACGGAACATCTCAGTGACACCGCCTCTGAGTTTCACATAGCTTCTCTCAGGTGACAAGATGTAACAGAGGGATTCTTAACCAGGGCACAGCGGACCATTAAGGAATTCCGAGTTGGTTTGAACCGGTTTTTTAAAACCCAGTGACCTAAATGCACATATTCTGCATATGTGTTTTATACCTTGACATTTTCTAGTGTAAACTTTATTGTATCCACATCAAATGAGTTCGGCATCACTGAATTTAATGCCCTGTGCATCTCCAGCCTGGGGTAGACTATGAGAGTTGGAGTGCAGCTTATTAATAACTGAGTTCTGTTGGACCACAGAAGGACACAGGGAACAGACCACCCCAAGTATTCTCACTTGAGGCACCTGAGTTACAGAGTAGGCATTTGTGGTATTTGCTCTTCTCTCTCAAATGCTATAGGATTTCACTCTCTTCTCACTCTCCTTCTATTGTTGCTCTGTTGTCAGGACGGCATATTATGAACTAATGCAGCACGAATTGTCCAAACCTATATTGGATTTATTCCATTTGTTAAAAGAGAGGTATCACTAGTAGGTGGCCCCTTTGGCAAGATCTCAACTCCTAGTTCCAGGCATGGGTTCAATCACCTGTTGCTAAGATACTGCAAAAAAAAAAAAATTCATCTGTTTTAAATGTTTCTCTTTTAATTGAATAAACTATGGCTTTGAAATATCAGTGTGAAGGTTAAATAGGTCTTTGAAATCATTATTTTTTTTAACTGGCAGAGGTATTTCTAAACATTTTAAGTGGAGCAGCTGCTGCCCCATGGAGTTCCTTGAGGGAATTTTAAAAGCACACAGAGTGGGTCTCTTGCAGTACAACTGGATTGATGGATGTAGCTCACAGAGAGGTGAAGTTAGGTCATGAAAACCCTCTGTGGCCAGGCAAACTCCACTCATAGCACATGATGATCTAACGGGACAGAGTAAAATGTCAACACGGGATTACGGGAGCAGACTCCTGAGCCCTCATTGCACGGCCCTCAGATGGGTTTGCAATGCCAAGCTATTGGTGAGCAGCTGAGGAATTGAACCCTTGAACCACTAGACTGTCTTCAAACATAATTTTGCTACATATATATGAAAATACTTAGTCGTAAATTGTGTCTGATATTTGGAATAGTGTGTAAGTGGTTTTGGACCAATACCATGGAAAGAAACCTCACAGCACACATGATACAGTAAAGGGCAGGATACATTTAGAGCCTAAATAACAGGTGGACAATGGAAAGTTTGGGGGCCAGACGTTCAAGAGGGTGAAAAGGCTGGAAGGAAGGCATTCAATAGCCACACAAAATAGAAATCAGACAAAGTCCCAGGATGGCTTCAGGGCTGTCTCTGTTCTCTGATATTAGTGTTATTCCATGTTTCCTCAAAAGTTATCAGTTGTATATTTTCCTGGTAAAATTCATTTTATTTTTATAGTCTTACCTATGAGTGTCTAAGGCAGTGCTTGGGATATATATTATGCTCAGGATAACTTTATTAAACTGTGGATGAAAAGTTGAAGTGGGCAAAATTTTGGAATTCAGATAATGAGGGAGTCTGAAGGAACAGTACTTGGGACTGGAAGGACTAAGCTCTGCAAAGAAAGTAGCCGCAACCCGATTGGCTAATGAGATACACCAGGGGAGAGTTTCTATCTTGAAGCTGTAAGAAGGATTGCTGGAGAAATAATAAGCTGTTGTTTGCGACCATTGATCTGGCTCCCAACTCCTGGTCTTCTTGTGGACAACGGAATAAAATGCTGCCCAGGGATGTTCAATTCCCACGATCAGTTGCAAATAGCATCCCATGTGATCCATACGGTTATTTTCAGTAACTGATTTTTGGAGGATGATCGTCTGGCCTTTGTCCTGACCCATCTTGGTCTGGAAGCTCCCCTGAAACACGTTCAGTCTCAAAGCAATAAGCCAGGTGCTACCGAGAGACAAGTGATGGCTGTGTGCAGAATGCAGCTACTGGGGATCAAAGCTGCACCTTCTGCCTGGAAAGTGAGAATCATAGAATCACCGATGGCTTTCAGAGACTGAATGCATATTTTCTAAATTATTCTTACCCAGCTGTATGAATTGTTTCCTTTGTCCCTAAGAAGACAAGAAGAAACAGGGAAGCTTTAATGAAATGAAAATGTTTCCATCTGGGAAGCTGAGTGGATAGTGGGGTGGCTTTAGGATAGTGCTTTGGACAATAGGACCCTTGTGGATCTATGAGCGTAAAGCCGTGCATGACCAGTAGAAAGTATGGTGAATTGTCTTGTAATGGTTCCTAAATGTCAGCATTTTGTGTTCAAGGTTATTCCTCCATCCATCGTCCACTGAGCAGGCTGGACTTTATCACACTCAGGTCACGTTGCTATAATTAAACAGGGATTTTAAACAAACCGCTCAGAAGACTGTGATGGAGTGAGACAAGTACTGGTCCAGGAAACAGAAGTCCATCCAAACACGAGGCCTGAGCTTGACCCCGGCCTCACAAAATGATGGCCCCGAGTCTCGATGACTCTCCTCTAAAATGAGGATGATGGTAGCACCAACCTGACAGGGCTGTGGTAAATGGGATGAGGAATGTCCCTGAAAGTAGTTGTCAAGTAGCACAAGTTCCATCGTTGGATGTTTTGGCGCTTTTGTTGGATACGTGCTTGATATTCCAGGAGATACAAATCTCAGAGCTGTTGATATTAGGTTAAGAAAATGTTACTCTAATCATTTCTGAAGTGCTAAAGTCATAAACGATTATTTAATCATCCAAGGAAATTTTTT
>NW_022103906.1:87213685-87228718 GCF_000313985.2 Echinops telfairi | reverse complement strand
GGTGAGCATCATGGAATGCCAATTTAATAGAACAACGTGTTCTTGCATTGAGGGAGTACTTGAGTGGAGACCCAATGTCCAAAAGATACTTATTAAGATGGTAATGAAGAGATATAATGGGTGGTGTAAGATATGTGTAAAGAATAATAAGAATATGTAATATATGAAGGTTCAAGGGGGTGGAAGGTTGAGGGAAGGAAGGAAAAAAATAGGAGGACCTGATATCAAAGGACTCAAGAATAAAAATATTATTTAGAAGTTCCTGATGCCAACAATTGTACATATCTACTTGATATAATGATATATGGATTTTTATAATATATGTTAGAGCCCTCAATAAAATGATGTACTATTTTAAAAAGAATACAGTTAGACATGAGACAAATATGAGAAAAGTAGAATAGGAGGGCTAAAATAATCTCTATAATAATAGAAATTGAGAGATTATCTCTAAACAGAGGAGCCAAGTGAACAATCATGTGCATGGAATGTAAGTTGTTTAAAATACAAGGCAAGTGATAAAAGACAAGCTGTAAGGGTTGAGAAGGCTTGTCTCTGGGGCGAGTACCTCTGCAAGGGAAAGAGTAGAGGGCGATTTATATAAAGAGACAGAGATAGAAATAGTCATAGAGACAGAGATCAGAACAAGGAAGTACTACATGGTTTAAAATAAAAATAGATGTGCTTTGGGGTTATGTCCTCTAAGGATACTTATTTGATCTCTATACTAAGAAAATAATCAGAATAGCTGGATTATTTGAAGAAAATTGTAGCAACAGGATTGGAGGAAATCTTGTTAACCACCTGTGTTATACAGATGACAGAACTTTGCTTGCTGAAGTGGAGGATTTCTTGAAGCACTTTCTGATGAAGATCATGGATTGCAGCCTTCGGCATATATTATGAATCAATGTATTTATAATATATTAATACAGCCTCAGAAGTAGACTGAGAGTTACATCCTGATAAATGGAGAAAAGATTGAAACTCAAGGATTTCCTCTTGCTTGGATGCTCATGACAACAGCAGTCAAGAGACCAAAAGCTACATTACGTCGAACAAATCTGCTGCACAAGATCTTTACAGGGAATCCAGGGCGGATAAGCCCTACAGGACCAGTGGTGTGAGTGGCGAAACAGGGAGGGTAAAGGGAGAATGGGTAGGAAAGAGGGAACCGATTACATGGAACTGTGTGTGACCTCCTCCCTGGGGGACAGACAACCGAAAAGTGGGTGAAGGGAGACATCGGACAGGGAAAGATATGGCAAAATACCAATTTATAAACTCTCAAGGGCTCACGAGGGAGGGGGGAGCGGGGAGGGAGGGGAAAAATGAGGACCTAATGTCAGGGGTTTAAGTGGAGAGAAAATGTTTTGAGAATGATGTACAAATGTGCTTTACACAATTGATGTGTGTATGGATTGCGATAACAGTTGTATGAGCCCCTAATAAAATGTTTTTTAAAAAAGTGAAAAAAAATGCATTAATTAAGCATCTCCCTCAAATACAATATTTAATGATAAAATTTAAAAAAAATAAAAGTGTTCCAAAACAAGGAGGTTACTTTGGGTACTGAGGTGCCCCTGACCCAGGCCAGGGTGTTTTCCATCGCCTAAGATGCATGTTAAAGTTAGACATTCAATAAGGAAGACGAAAGAAGAATCAATGCCTGTGAATGATACCACTGGTAAGGAATGTTGAAAGCACCATGGACTGCCGACCATGGATCTGTGTTGGAAGAAGTACAGTCAGAATGCCGCCTGAGAAGCAAGTATGAGGAGACTCCATCTCCCATACTGTGCCCATGCTTCAGGAGAGTACAGTCCCGGAGAAGGACACCAGGCTTGGTAGTGGGGCAGCGCAAAACAGGAAGGCCTTCAACCAGATGGACTTACACGGTGCCTGCAACAAGGGCTCAAGTGTAAGAACCATTGTGAAGATGGTGCAGAGCCGGGAGGCATTCTGAGGCAGAACCAACCCAATAGCATCCAAAACAACAATATAGATATAGATTATATACTGATGCTATAGATAGATATAGGAATACGCTTAAGCATAGGCATAGATATAGATGATATATATCTATATTAAAACTCAAAAATCTCAGTGCTATCGAGGAGATACGAACTCATAGCGACCCGATAGGGCAGGGTAGAAGTGCCCCTCTGAGTTTCAGAGGGTGTAACTCTTTACAGAAGTAGGAAGCTCCATCTTTCTCCTTCGGGGCACATGGTGGTTTTAAACTGTGGACCTTGAGCATCAAGTTGCAGCCAATTCATAAATGCAGCACCACCAGAGTTCCGTCTATCTGTCTCTATGTTGTTATTGTTAGATGCCACGGAGAAAAAGCAGACTCATAGCAACACCGTATGACAGAAAGCAAACACGGCCAAGCCCTGCGCCAGCCTCCCAAAGGTGATGCTTGAGTTCATTGTTGGAGCTCCTGTGTCAGTGCAGCTCATTCGGAGTTGCTCTCTTTCTCACCGATGCTATTTTACCAATTGTGAGGACTGAGAGATTAAGTCACGTGGATTGTCTCAACCAGTTCAGTTCAGTTAGGAGTTTTTTGGTTGTTATTTTTAAGTTGCTTTCTGTTACCCTTTTTGCCTCCATTGTATCATGATCTATCTATTGATCTATTGCGGTGGCTCTTAACCTGTGGGTCACGACCCCATTGAGAGTCGAAAGACCCTTTCACTGGGGTTGCCTGATTCTTAACAGTAGCAAAATGACAGCGATGAAGTAGCAATGAACATAATTCTATGGTGGGCAGTCACCACAACTTGAGGAACTGTATGAAAGGGCCGCGGCCTTAGGAAGGTTGAGAACTACTGGTCTTTTGTGTTTCTTATTAAATGTACATTAGTGGCAGCTGAGTACTACCTGAGTATCTTGGTCTCAGGGCAGAAGATGAGGTTGTGCTTCCCATAGACTAGTGGTCATGTAGGTTAGTTTCTTCTCTGGCTCTCTGTGTATTCTCTTTTATCTGGACACAGATCTAGACACAGTTGTTTTCTGATTAAATTGATAAAATTCAAGCGTGTATATGATTGGAGGGAGAAAATATTCAAGTACGCCATAAACCCTGTGATACATCTAGATGACAAAATTTCTTTTGAACTCTTCTATGCCTCAGACTTGTTATGTGTGGCATTTTATTTAGCTATCTTGTCATATGCAATACATTTGCAGTATTTTAGATTAATAAACACAGGAAGCATACATTTCTGAGCTCTGCTTGAGCATCTACCTCTGCTCTGTGAAGATGAATTGAATACAAGCCAGTGAAACAGTGAGACATCTATTAACAAAAGAAAGAATAATTCCCTAGCTAAGTCAGAATGTCCTGGGATACAGGGAATATATGTGGAATGGGATAACCAGGATGGGATAAAAACTACAGGTGTAGGAGGCATGTTGAGGCCTTTCAGGAGCCTGACGCATGACATCGAATTATTGACAGGACCCTGGAGAGCCACATACATTCAAGGCAGTAGGTGGGCAGTCCTATTTCATTGAGTGTTGCCACCTTTAAGTCCTGTCCTCAGGGTTATGTGCATTTGCCCTCACTTTGGAAGGATTGAATCAACACCTACTCACAAAGTATTCTTTTGAATACAACCAATTTTATTTCCTGCATATGCAGCTTTTACATCTATGAAAAAGTTTTGAGGATTTACTTGCACTAAAGTAAGGCTAAATAAGAACGGTTGCACCTGTTACAATGGACCTCAATTCTTAAAGGTGTAGGAATCGATCTTGTTTGTAACCCTGGGCCTGCCTGTTCCAGAATGTACAGCCTCTCTTTCAGAGGAAGAGTAGACTGTAGGATGGCCAGATTCCTTCCTATCTTCTCGTCATGACTTCAGGCCCTGTTGCCTATGTACGGTGACCAGATTTTAACGTTGGTAAAGCGGGACACCATTGATAAAACTCATATCCTGGTGAAATAGCCACATGGCAGCCAAAAACCATAAACCTTAGCTTGTCATGCATTCTTTCCAAAAATCGGGACTTTTTAAAAATGCTGCGGGATGTGGGAAAAATTGTTAAAAATCAGGACTGTCCCGCCAAAAGTGGGATGTCTGGTTTCCTTACCAGGCCTAGGTGTTATGATTCGGGAACAGTGCTCTATTTTCTTTTAGAACCTGAGCAACCTGGTGTCAACCTGAAGGCCGGAGGGAAGCTCTGTCCTTGCTAAAGTTCATTGACTGGGACAACCTGTGTCAGAGTGATTCATTTCTCCAGCTCTGGGTCTTCTGAATGCCTCATCTAAATTGGGCACTGTTGAGGTGATGACAATACTTACCAGAAACAAAATGAAGCCCCTGTACTTTTGGATGTAGTTCACCTTTTTTTTTACTGTTTTGTAGAAGGCAAAAGGGATGGTTGGGAAATGAGCAAAAAATAGGTGTGACTATTAGTGACATAAGGGAAAGCTATCACAGCTTCTCCCATGCAGATATAGGGAATATACAGTTTGCACTTGATAAAATCACCTGGATTCTCTAAAACCGGGATCGCTACAGAGTTTTATAACTCTGTTACCCCCAATGTTCGTTTTTGAAAACCATTGTGACATACTAGTGGGATGTGAGGGAAGACAGTTTTAGATTTGAAATAAATCTAAATCTAGTGATGTTCCCTAAATTTTATCATTTTCAAAGGATGATAAAAATGTATAGCCTTTATGATTTAGTAAAACATATTGCATATAAAACATAGCGCTTGATGTCTTATACATATGAATAACAGTAATGATAGATAAAGCTGGTATGACTAATGATAATAACACCCCTCTCCATAGAGAAAAAAGTTTCTTTGGTTTTGAAATGGACTCTAAGCATTTAAACTACTTTTCATCACTCAGCATGATTAGAAGCGCTTTTCTCATATTTAGCCATAACCTAACTTATTAACGTAAAGCTTTGACTCCCACCTCGATCTTAACTAATGTCTTGGGCTGAAGGTTTGAAATGAAATGAAAAAGCTTCAGTGACTTCTCGAGTCTTCACCTCTGCAGACTAAACATGTCCAAGTCGTCTGAGCGTTGTAGCCATGCCAGATACTAAATGTGGACGTGAAAGGGTTATTGCATTTTAAAGCTAGATGGCTCTTCATGTTCAAGTCAGTAGCCAAAGTTCATCTAGCACTCCGTTCTTCAGATTTCTACCCAGAGCAAACCAAACAAAATATTTTTTAAAAAAATGCCCCTGGTAGTGACAAGTGTAAAAGCAAACTAAAACTCGGACGTGCTCCATCAAGAAGGACTCCGTGTGGCAAATGCCGCATCCGGAACTTGATTCACGGAACAGTGTCAACCTCTCCTTCTGAGATTCCCTAAGGTAAGAGCTCCTGTTAGAGCAGGATTCTGACCTGGGGACCCCACCAACATGGATTTCCACCGTGGGGAATTTCTCTGGGGAGTGATTATTATTTCTCAGCTCCCCCCCTGCGAAGGACCAGAAGGATGGGAGCAGAATTCAGGGAAGCTCCCCTCAAAGCGCTGTTTCCTCAGCGCACATGCTTGCCAAGAAGCAAATCGACACCACGAGGGAAAAATAGGAAAGGGATCATTAACAAACCCTCCGCTTTCGCATCCCAGCCTATTTCAATACACACTGCATTTTTCCTGCTTGGGGATATTGTTTCAGATATTAAGTAGTTGCGACTCTCCAGCACATTCGAATTGGAAGTTGGGATGCTCCCAGCCTGAATGGAGACCAAACACCTGGGTCCTGAGTAGGAGTCAGACAAGATGAAATTTGGACTCCCCCCCCCCCCCAGAATCAGACCACTTGTCTTCCCTTTTTCTAAACTGAATTGTGTATCATTTATCAATCTACTTTAAACAGGGAACCAGACTCAAAAATGGGAGGACATGTTAAGAATATTACCTCTCCTGAAATTTCAGAAAGCAGCCGAGACGTACACATACAAATGTTAATATGATTGATAGTACGGATGTTAAATAATTGGTAAATGTGATGCTGGATAGTTCATCTTGCCCAAATGACCTCATAGAGAACAATTCAGGCATCTTATGCGGTTAGAAATGTGTTCTGTCACAGAGAGCATGAGCGCTGGCAGTCTACACTAAGAGGCTTTATATTTTTGATAATGCACGGTTGCTGTGAGTCGGAATCTACTCTATGTGCGTGACGGAAAACAAATCTTGGATGGGCAACCACTAGCCTGAATTCAATGTTTTGATAATGTAAAGGCCAATATTTCCGTCAGTCACCTATTGCACAGAGACAAAGGGTTAGGATTGTGAGCCTAAAGGAGATCCAGAAAGTGATTCAATGCTTTGAAAGGGTACTCACTCTCAGGGATGAGGTTGAGGGGTGAGTCAACTGAGCAAGGGTGAAACAGGTCACATAGGACCTCACTCTATGGATGTCTGATTTCCACCAAAGTCCTCAGCCCTCACCCTTCCTGCTGTGCCCCCCCCCCCACACACACACATCATGTTCATGCTCAGGCTAGAAAAGGATGAAAAATGAAAGGGCTGTTTCAACCCGATCTTTCTCAAACATGCTTTCCATTTGGGCTCACTGTTTAAGTCTGGATTATAGACAAACACTCCCAAAGGACACTTGGGAATCAGAAGACAGGATTGTCGGAATTGTCTTCAGTCAGTCACAACTCATCACTTGGGGCTGAGCACATCTTTTTTTTATTTCTGGAGGAAAAAAATGGAGTTTGATTAGCAAAATAATATGGGTGGAGTAAGTATTGTTATGTAGCCAATGACAGTGAACTCTTACTTCCACTTCCAGGCCAGTGTTTTTGTTTTGTTTGTTAAATGGTGCAGTAGTTATCCCATAATATTAAAATCAGTTGCTTAAGTGTTTTCTGCCTCCATAAGCTAATAGCGCTGATCTTATTTTCCTTCTCCTGTGATATTTCACACATTGGAGAAAATACAACTGTTATTTCCTTACTGATCTATTGCATTGCTTTGGATGGAATGCCTTGATCAGAGCATGCTGAATTAGTGAATGGTAGAAGTGAAGTGTATTTGGACATCTGAACTGTCACTTTTCTTGGGGTGCAAATAGGCACCCAAGAGAGGCTCTGAGAAGATGTAGATTTTATAGCACATCTTAAAGAATGAGTAGGGCCCAGGTCTGCTTTAGTTTGATAACACCCATAGTCCCTGGAGTCGAGTTTATTCATTTATTTTCTGCAAATGTTTGTCCCGCTGACTGGATGGAAGTTGATTAGAGGCACAGTCAGAGAGTAAAAGATCATAGGTAGAAAATATGGCAATCCTGGTTTTACTCCTTCTTGCCTGGCCTGTAAGGCCGGGGTCATACATAGTGTTGTCTTCTGTTCAGCCCCCACATCCACATTCTCATATGCTTTGGCTCTTTGTGGAATACATTGTGAACTCTGGGCTAAAACCAGGCCTGTTTTCCACCTGCATACACTCAGCACTCTGTTGTTCATCTAATATTAATTTGAAGCATGCCGAGATGACAGAGCTGGCAAATATAAGAGCAGATACTTTCAGATAAACTGTGCTAAGTTTCAGTCCTTTACTGAGGATGTCTGTCTGTTATCAGTCGAGTAGGTTGACTTGTCTTTGCCAAGTCCCTCCCTTCCTGGTGTGTGACAATATGCCAGCTTCTTTCTGACTTATCTCATGGCAGCCCTGTAGTACAGTTGGAAGATCTGAGACATTGAAAAAGAATTTGGTCGAAGCTATAAGCTGAATTATCCATCATCATTACTATTTGATTTGTAACTATATTTCAATAAAACTTACAGAGGTTCTTGATGTGAGTATAGATCTATAACCGTTGAGGTTTTCTGATGCTTAAAAACTAAAGCAAAAGAATCCCTTGGAATGTATCTTCTCCCAAATGGTTTCAGTACAAACGTTTCTTGACTCGAAATAGGGTAGGCAGACAAGTGGAGTGCCTGGGTGGTACATGAACTTCAGTACATGGCTACTAATCAAAGGGTTTAGTTCAATGTATACCATCATGGGGCACAAGAAAGGCCTGGGGGTCTGCCGCTGAAAGGTGACAGTCACACCATGGCACGGGTCGGTTCTATTCTGTAGCATATTGGATCACCATCAGTGGGAGTTGACTTCTTGGCAGCTATTTAGTCTTATTAAACTTGAGGTAGGAAAAGAATATCAGAGTGACAGAGAAGCTGAGGTTAAAACAGAAGAGGGGTGATCCTCATCTTTAATCGGGGATTCTTGGTCTTTTCTAAGTAAGGCATCATTGGTGCATTTTCCCGTCAGGACTCAGTGATTCTCCAGTAAACCCTCCCTCTGGAGTTGAAAGAGAGCGTTTGGATATCTGTAAAATGTGACTACTAAATTTATTCAACACATTTTTTCCAAAACTATGTTTGTGCCGTGTACTTCTTGCTATGTAAAAATTCCTTTACTTTTGGGAGAGAAAAAAGAGAACATAATTGCATAAATGTAGCCCAACAAAATAAGTTTCGTAGCTTCTCTTCCTTCCTTCTCTTCTATGAAGAGCTGCATGAGCTAAAACTTGCATCTGACTGATGAAAACAGTGATGGGAAATAGCAGGGTCTTAAATAAATCGGGCGATTACTTTTCTCTCATGTAAAAGGAATCTGAAGGGAGCCAGTCCCGGGAGAGTGTGATAGATCTGCACTCTCATCAGGATCCCAGGTTTCTTTCATCTTTTACTCCACTCTCCTTCACAGATGGTGTCTACCCTCCAGATCACAAGATGGCAGCAGGAATTCTCACGGTCCCAGCCATGTTGCAGGCAGAAAAAAGAAGGAGGGAGGAAGAAACACAGTGCACACTTCCTGCAGAATCAGACTCGTAACGAGTCGGTCTGCAGGTCTCCCCCAGCAGCTTCTCTTTACATCTCACCGACTATGCCTAGATGCAAGAGGGTCTGGGACATGTTTCGTGACTGGCTACACGGAATGCTAGAACACTTCTGCTAAGAGGGGAGATCGTTATAGAGGGAACACTAGAACACTTCTGCTACTAAGAGGGGAGATACATATGGAGAAGGCAGTGAGGCGTCTCTGCAGCTAGGGAGGGTGGATGAAAAGAAAGACTAGACTTGGGATCATAAGATGCCAACCTTTACTAAATGACTATGCAGAGTCACCTGACAACCCTTGGACATTTTGCTCTGCAGTTCTGCCTCTGCGTCTTCATACCCATAAAATGAAGCTGATGGTTAAAATCTGGTGGCATTATCTTCCATGGAAACAAGATGCCTCACAGTTCACTATGATATCTGGTAAGCAGTTCCAACTGCTGCTTTTCATCAGACTTCTTGTATTGCCAATCCTGGCTTCCAAGATACCTCTGTTGTTGTTGTTGGGTGTCGTCCAGTTGGCTCTGACTCGTAGCAATCCTGTTTACAACAGAACAAAACCCTGCCGGGTTCTGCCCCACCCGCACCATCGTTCCTATGTGTAAGCCCATTGTCGCAGCCTCTGCTTCAATCCATCTCATCCAAGTCCTTCCTCGTCGTTTCATGATACCTCTCTGTGGGTGTCAATCATCAGCCTGTAGGCTAGTAGTGAAGTGCCCAATTGTGTGTACCACCCAGGGACTCCCATATATGTTACTTGTTTATATTATGTTTCCTTCTATTTGGTGGTTACAGATTTGGAAGAAATCTACAACTATCCAAAAGAGAGATTCAGAAATCTGCACTTCATTAGTCCTTAATGTAGTATCAGAAACCAGGGAAAATTGACCGTGGTGATCATTGCACTTATCTTTAACTATACTAAAAACCGTGGAATTGTCGATTTTTGACTTTAAATGAATTGATTGTAACATGTGAACGGTATCTCAATGAAGCTGTGAAACGAAAGCCAAACAGGGAGGGGAGCACGTTGAAAAGCACTTCGTTCCGGAGCCAGTGTGGCTCACCAAGAGTCCTGTTTAGCCTTCTGTTCGTGTAGAGAATCAATCACGCATGTTGATGAACAATCCCCAATTACGACAATAAGAAGACATGTGAGCAAGCAGATGGGGACCCGGACAGCTACTCTCCAAATGACCTGGGAATAAATGGAGAGTTGCCTTCGCCTTGTGTGTTATTAGATGTCCACTGGGTGCTGATTTCGTGGATCCAAGTCTTGCTCTTCCAATGAGCCATTGTGGATTGGGTTGCTATCATTCATGGAACACTGGTGGTGTAGTGGTGGTTACATGTTGGCCTCCTAACTGCAAGGTCAGTAGTTTGAAACTACCCAACTACTCCTCAAGAGAAGGAGAAGGCTGTCTATTTCTATTAAGGGTTACAAGCATGGACAATACAGGAGCAGTTTTATCCAATCCTATAAAGTCAGTTTGGGTGGGAATTGACTTGATGGTGGTGACTTTTTGTTTTTATAGTTTTGGCCTGCTAATTTTTGGAAATAGATCTCCAGTCTTTTCTTCCTAGTCTTTCCCTGAAAGCTTCATGAAAGCTTGTTCTGGCTAATAACAGTGCCCAAGCCTTTATTAACAGGCAGGTGGTGACTGCACAAGAACTGGACTCTAGACTCCCACATGAAAGAATCCTCCCACTTCCATCATCACAGAGCCCACTAGCCTAGGGGAGAGGAAACCAAAAGTTCTCAGTTTTGTGGTGCTTGAAACAGAATCTCATCAAATCAGACCTTCTTTGACTTTTCTTTTGCGAGCAAAGGGTAGTAGATGGATAGAGAAAACGATGAGATCTTGGAAGTAGAGTGTATTCTTGGTAAGCACGTGTGTGAAACCCTTGGCTATAGGCCAGTGTTGAAGGAGGCTTGATACGCTCAGTGCTAAGGCCCTGGTTGCTGTGCACACAGTTTGGCTACTGTGTCCCTATTTGTTCTGTTCACCTTTCTGATTTTATGCAACGTGCTTTCATCACAGACACATCCTTCGTACCCCAGCATTTCCTTTGAAATGTCCATCTTTCCCTGAGCCTGGCTTTATAAACTCCTAATTGTATTTGTTTGTTTTAATTGAACAAACATGTTCTGTGTCTTGAGTACCAGTGATGGCTGCTAATTGGTTACACGTTCGCTGGGCTGGCAGTTTCAGAGAACGGGGCTGCTCTGGATCTGGTTGATGCATGGAGGGGGAGATCACTTTAAAGCTTGATTAAAGCAAGTTTCTCTAAAGTCAGGGTTACTTCTGAAGATACAAGCATAATCCTGGAGGAACAATGAAAGCTCACTCGACTTTAGAGAGTTAGAACAGAAGTTTAAAAAAACAACCCTTGGTCCAATTTTCAACAGGATTGTATAATGTTCAAAAAATGAAAAAAATCTCCCCCACTTGTAACCACAGGAAGCCAAGCATTACGTTAGAAAAAAGAAACCCTCAATTTGACTCCCAGAATGAACTTCACCATATTGTTTTCCTTTCGTGCTTGCCGATTTCAGATTTTCATTTTTTCTGTACATTAAAAAGCAGGAGAGACTTAAAAAAAATATTCGTTAGCGGTTTCTGTCTAAATCTCATCATCTAATTATTTTCACAGTGAACATTTGAAATGGTAGAAGCAATCCTGCCAAGAGCCTTCTCTCTCTGGATTCCAGGAGATGTTTCACAATAATTAGAAACCCCAATGGGTCTCTTAAGAACCCTTAAAGGGTTCCATATGTAGACTTCCATATGAAGTGGTACAATGCCTAGTTCCTCATTTTCTACAATAGGGCCTGACAGGTCTTGATGTACATTATTACATTAAATGAGATGCACATTAGTTGGTCAGACTGCTGGGTAGCTAGGTCCAATGCATTGAGAAATAGAAACCATCCTGGTAAACCCGGTCATTGACCTCTTCCCACCTCCTCTCCACCCCAAACACACACACAGAGTGTGGCTAATCAAGTACTAATTGGCTTCTTGGACTCTGCTATTGACTGAAGGTACTAGTCCAACTGATTTTACCGAAATAGGAAGGTGATCTGATGTGTCTCATGCTATCTCTGGACTTGGCCAGCAGCCAGTTAGCTTTGCTCATTGGTAGTGGACTTTCATTTGTCCTTTCAGAAATGTAAAATATAATAGTCACCAAAGAACCAAGCAGCGGGCAGACCTCTCTTTAAATGGACTAGATTTTAGCCTCATTTGTCAGCCTCTGCTGTGGTATGCTATGCTAAGGCAGCAGGAAACAATTATATGAAGACATTATTGCACGCAGCGTCAAGTTTCTTTATTCACTATGGCTTACTAAGCAAGAAGTTAATGATTATCAACCTTATCATGGCTGACAGAAGTCAAAAGGATATACTTTGGGTGACAGTAAAATACTGTTTTGTTACTCAAAGGTGTGCGTGGTGCATTGGGTGGGTAATGATTCTAAAGTCTTTGGAATTCAAGTCGGTGACAATTCAGGAGACTTTAATTCCTGATGTTCTGTACATCCTTAATAAGGCCATGCTGTGCAGCGTAACAAGCCTTCCAGTGAACAAGACATCTGGTAGACCATACGAAAAAGGTAGTTTCCTTCCTTCAGGAATTGTGCCTTGAGTAGAGCAGATGGCTTACAAAACTCAAAATCATAAAAAAAGACCAGGCTTACTGGTCAAATAAAGACTGCTGCAATTCTCAAGGGGATGGCCCTCAGTCATCATCCAGGCCTGAAATGAGTTCACCCCAGTGGTTCAATTTTCCGCCAGACAATAGAGAGGTCTGTAAGGTGAACAATAACACCAAGGAAGTACTCACTCCTTAGGATAAGCAAGCAGTTGGGGTAAAAGGGGCAGCATTTGCCCAAAGACAAATTTAGGAAATGAGAAAGGAGGAGACATGAACATGGAAAGGACAGAAAGGAAGTGGGATAAGTGATATTGCATTGTGGGGTTGCAATCAATGACAGGAAACAACATTTGTATGAATTGTTGAATGGGAAAATGATCTCCTCTGTAAACATTCACCCAATTTTTGAAAAGTTAGAAATATATATACATGATTTTAAATTAAAAAACTTACTGGTATTTTTGTCTTGACAAATTTAAATATATTTCTTACCTTATACATAATGGTTCACTTATTTTGCCATTTGTTTTAAACCAGATGACAAGTAAGTTCCATTTATAATTGCTCTTAAGAAAAGAGAACTTGAAAAAATAACAAAGTTTAGTATACCATTTCTCATTATTGTGTGCTGTTTAAAAATTTTCATGGTGCATTTAGTATTTTCAGAAGCGAAGAAAAGGGTTCAATTCAGAACTAGGTAGACGAATACTTGCTCCCATCTGCTCACTCTGGAGATAATTATTCAAACTGGCAATGCTAATTTATTGGAGATGTGTTAAATACATTTATTAGTTTGTGCTTGCTCTATGACATCATCTCCTGGTATGGAGAGCGGATAGGCTGACTTTTAAGGTAGTTTAAATTGTCTTAGAGAGTTGTTGTATCCGGTACCATTGAATGGGCTCCAGCCCATAAAGACCCTTTGTACAACAGAACTAAACTGTGCACAGTCCTGAGCCATCCTCACAATGGTTTCCAGCCTGGAGCCGATTGATGCAGCCGCTGTGTCAGTCTATCCCTCAAGGACCTTCCTCTTGTTCACTGGTACTCCACCTTGTTAAACAGGACGTCCTCTCTAGGGACTGATCTCGCCTCACAGCATATTCAACATAGGTAAGACAAATTCTTACCATGGTTGCCTGCAAGGAGCACGATGGCTTTACTTCTTCCAAGACAGATCAGTTTGTCCTTTCAGCAGTCCATGATATTTTTATTATTCTTCCACAGCACCACCACTCAAACGCATCTATTCTTCTGTGGTGTTACTCATTCAATATCCAACTTCCATGTGCGTATGATGCAATGGAAAATACTATGTCTTGGATGAGGAGCACCTTCATTCTCAAGATAACATCATTGCTCTTTAATACTCTAAAGAGATCTTATGCAACACATTTGCCTAATGCAATATGCTTTTGATCTCTTGACTGCTGCTTCCATGAACATTGATTGTGGGTCCAAGTTAGACAAGATTCTCGACAACTTAAACCCATTCTCAATTGATCGTGATGCTACCTATTGGTCCAGTTGTGAGGAATTTGGTCTTTTTACATTGAGTTGTAATCCATACTGAAGGCTAGCCCTTGATCTTCATCAGTAAGTGCTTCTATTCCTCCTCACTTGTAGACAGCAAGGTTATGTCATCTGCATATGATAGGTTGTTAATAAGCCTTGCTGCAATCTTGATGCCACACCCTTCTTCATGTAGTCCAACTTCTCTGATGATTCGGTCAGCATATGGATTGAACAAGTATGGTGCATACCTGATGCACACCTTCCCTGATTTTAAACTACGCAGTATTCCCTTGTTCTGTTTGTACAACTGCCTCTTGATCCATGTACAAATTCAGAATGAGCACGATAAAGTGTTCCGGAATTCCTATTGTTCTCAATGTTATCCATAGTTTCTTATAAGCCACACAGTCAAATGCCTTTGCATAGTCAATGAAACACAAGCAAACATCTTTATGGTATTCTTTGCTTGGCAGCAAGATCCATCCATCTGCAATGATATCCCTTGTTCCATGTCTTCTGAATTCAGCCCAAACTTCTGGCATTCCCTGTCAATGTGATGCGGCATTCATTGTTGGATGGTCTTATGGCTGGTGTGCAATTTTGATGATATTATTCTAGAATTTGACCATTCTGCTGAGTTTCTTTTATTTGGAATGGCAACTTGAAACACAGGGAATCCAGGATAGATAACTTCATCAGGACCAGTGGTTAAAGGGGCGAGGCCTGGAGGGTGAAGGGAATGCGGGGTAGAAGTGGGGAACCAATTACAAGAATCTAAGTATAGACTCAACCTTGGGGAATGAACAGCAGAGAAGAGGGAGGAGGGAGATGTCGGACAGTGTAACTTATGACAAAAGTATAATAATTTATGAATTATGAAGGGTTCAAGAGGGAGGGGGGAGAGGGAAAGGGAAGGGGGAAATGAGCAAACGATATTGAGGGCTAAAGTAGAGAGCAAATGTTGTGAGATTGATGAGGGCAACAGGTGTACATATGTGCTTGACTCAATGGATGTATATATGGA
>NW_022103906.1:87199208-87212231 GCF_000313985.2 Echinops telfairi | reverse complement strand
TTCATCCAGTCTATCTTATCTAGATAGATCTGAAGAGATACTAATATGCATGAAAAACCAGGCCATAGCAAGATAGGCAATCAGTGACAGCACAGCGATGACAACAAAAAAGGAACCCAATTACCCATAGCAGAATAAGTTAATTAAACAAGAAAAAACTTAAGCAGAAAGAAAAACCTGTAAATAGATCAAGGTCTGATTTTTGATCTCTAGGTGTGTCCTTCAGTCAAGACTGATGGGGTACCATGCTCTGACCCTCAAGAGTCTCTTTATGCATACATTTTGGTCTCGTCTTTTTTCCGGTCCTTTTTTGTTTTCTTCATGAATGGTAGTCTTGATGTCCTCCAACAGCTCATCGGGTCTCTGTCAGTAGTGTTCAATGCATCAAGTCTGTTCTTGAGATGTTCTCAATATTCAGGCGGGGTTGACGCAAGGTCATATTCTTGCTCCTCTGGTTTGTCCTGAACTTAACATATGAGCAATTGATGGTCTCTTCCACAGTTGGCCCTGGTCTGATTTTAGCTGCATATATTGAGCTTTTCCATAACGTCTTCCCACAGATGTAGTCAATTTGATTGGGGAAGCCCAGGTGTATAGTCATTCACCTTTTGTGTTCTGGAAAAAGGCATTTACTATGAACAAGTTATTGGTTTTGCCAAATTCTATCATGTGGTCTCCAGCTTCATTTCTATTACCAAGTCCATTTTTCCAACTACTATTCCTTCCTCTTTGTTTCCAAATCATAGAGTAGTTGGTTACACAATGAGGAATTTGAATAAAATGATGAATGGTTTTTTATTGTAGAAATTTAGCAGTCATAAGATAAAATACTATGTGCCAAGAAGTTTCCTAATAAAATCATGATTTCTTGCCATCACCAAGAGTTGATAAAAAAGGGAAAATTGATTCTTCATAACTCTTGAGGCCTTTTGCTTCATTGACTTAAATCATCATCTAGTAAAATATAAGGCTAAAATTCATCCATTTATCCAACAGCCTAGGTCATATATATATTTACTCACACACACAGCCCCCCTTTACTTTGAAAGTTAAGAATTACAACTGAAGACAATGTTAATTAATAGTGAACAGAAACAGGGGACCGAACCTGAAGGATATATCCAAGGATCAAACACTATCATTGATTACCCAATTAAGAAAATAGCATAAGGTAATGGTATAGAACTTGTGAGAGATGCAGCTGAAGCATTCAGAGAGAAAGATATCAGAGAACTCTTGATCTCCAAATTGCCAAAGATTCCACAGAAACCTGGGGACATGTGCATGGATGAAAGGAGAGAGGATAGGCCTAGGAAAATAAATTCATAAGGCTAAAAAATGCCCCAAAGAGGTATCTATAAATACTATATATATACATGAACACACACACACCAGAATAAGATAAAAAAATATCTGATGGCATTTTTTTTCACTCCAGCTGCTCACATTTAGCATAGAGTAATTTTCAGAGGGGTCAACTTATATAACCATTACTAATTCCTACCTGGATATTTGGAGATCTGGAAATCAATGATGACAAGATCATCATCTGTAGTGGCCAGGGAAGGGAATTCTGTGCCTGGAATGAGTATGAAAAAAATGAAGCACCGGACCCTGACATTCTCTACAGTTTTTTTGTTGTTCTATTAGTGTGTTGAATGGAGGAAAAAATGGTAAGAAGAAGTGTATATTTTGTGATGGCCTTCTGAGGTCATTTTGGCTCAAATTTGTAGATTAAAATACGTCAGGGTCAAAGATATTGCTATGATTATCGTATAGGATGCATCAATCCATAAGGAAAATCCATTTCATCTAAGTTGCATTACAGATGCTGCTTGTAAGCACATACATAAACTCAAGGCTGTGCAGCATGTCATCCTGTGGGCTAGCGAGATTCATAATGCACATTCATATCTTAAAGACTGTGAACACAATTGCAATAAGCAAATCTTCCTGGGAAATCAGGATGCCATGGCACACAATGTGGAAAGTGCTGCTCTTTATGACTAAAGACCTTCTTAAAAGCTAGAAAGAAACAGAGTCAATTGGGAGTAGATATAGTAAAGGCACAGAAATAGACACTGTCCAGGTTTTATAGACTCTCAATCCCAGGATTAAGAGGAGTCCATTCACACTGGGATTCTATGGTTTCTTGACCTCCCCCTCTCTTCTGCCCCCTTCATCTTGCTTTTTCTCTAAACATGCCTTTTTCTCAGCAGGCTCATTTTTCAGATAAAGAAATAGTTCTGCTTCCCTTGAGCCATTGCTATAAATCCAGAAATTATGTGAAAGTGAGTGTTGCACTTATTTCTTGACTTTTTTTTCATGTCCAATAATTCTACATATTTCTAAGCATTTATTCCAACATCAATAATTTGAATTCAAAAATGAAAAGGACCAAACTATTTGATAAGATGCCTTCTTTAAAGGGTCTTTAAAAGTAGCGCAGTTCTAGTTTTATTATTTTTATAAGTCCAAGGTGCCAGACAATATGATGGATATGGTAACTACTACTCTGTTGTCAATTTGAGACTATTAAGAGTGAAGGGGTGGAGTTTAGCCTGTCAATCAGGTCACAGCTTGATGACCTCACTTGGAGGGGCTAAGGAGAAAAATAACTCACTGGAGATGAAACACACACACTTTTCCTGAGGGGCATTCCTATTGACAAGCCACATGGAGCTATATACTGATAGAGCCAGAGCCCTGGAACTGGAAGAGCCTCATGGAGACCCACACTAGCTCTGAGATGCTTCTATCAACACTGGATCCACAAGACTTTCCACCCACTGGCCTGTGATCTTCATGCATTCAGTGTTATTGCCTGTTTTGTGTGAGTCTGAAGAGTAATTTGTAGATTGGTATCAGACACATGGGCTAATATCAGACTTATGGACTTGATCTGGACTGGGCTGGGATGTTTTCTTAATATACAACTACTCTTTTATATAAAGTTCTTTCTTATGCACATATGAGTGTCTATGAATGTGTTTCTCTAGTTAACCCAGACTAACATAGTAGATCTCTAATAATTGTTTACAAAGTAAAGTATTTTACCTTTCTCCATTGAAAAACTGATAAAAACAAGATTTATTTCAAATCCACCTAACATTTAAATCAAGGGACTTTAGATGATGAAGCGCCTTGCATTTGCCTCCCATCTTCACAAGCACAGGGAATAATGTGAAATGTTGACAAAAGCAAAGAATTCACAATCCCTGTCTTCTTTCTGTTCAAATATTTACTGTGGAAAAGAACCTTTACGAGGAAGAAAAGGTCAGGGCCCTCTCCCTGTCTTCCCCTATACTTTTCATATGGTTGTATTTATCTCATAGTAATAATCACTGTCTGAAATGTTAGGCCTCATGGATTTATTGATCAGTGTAATGTCTGCTTTGTCACTGGCATGTAAACTTACAGAATGGGGTAAGATACTATTGGTGTGGCAGCACTGGTGGTGTAGTGCATCTTGCTGGGCTGTGATTCACAGGATTGGCAGTTCAAAAACACCAGCAGCTCTGTGGAAGAAAGACTGGGCTTTTTACTTCCATAAACAGTGATAGTCTTTTAAACCCACAAGCAGTCACTATAAGTTAGCCTTGGCATGATGCCAGTGAGTTTAGATTTAGTTTATTTGGTTGAGATTGTATTTGTTTTTTATTGTGAGAGAGGATTTGCATAGAATCCATAAGTACCAATAAGGGGCATGAAGGAGAGATGAGTTGATTTAGTCAGTCTAAAAAGCAGCCCTGTTGGCTTTCTCCATTCCTCCACTACCCTGGAAATGCTTCCTGGCAATTAAAACAGGACAAAACCAAAACAGCAAAATGCTCCATTGGTAGTACTCAACTTCCCTCTTAAGAAAGAACATGATTTGTAAATGTCCTAATCATTTTGGCACTTAGAAACTTCTAGTCTCATGGCCCTGCTTCACATATTGCTTTGCAATAATGTCTCCCATTGGAAAGTTCTTGTATTAAACAGATATGCTAATTAATCAAGGAGAAGGCATATTTGAGAAACACTATTCCAAATTTATTTTTTTCCCGCCCATTACATTTATCCCCACCCCTACTATTCCAACTTTAAAAGGGAAAACAAACAAGCAAACTTTTATTCCTAAAGATAATGAAAACAGTTTACAAGAAATATAGGAAAATAACATTAATAAAGAAATATATTTTTTAAAAGAAAATCAAGTAAACCTAAAGCAATAGAAACAGCAGGGAATATCAGTAATCGTTTTATTCCTCTACTGTTTTTGTTTCATTTCCTATTTTTTAAAACATTTTATTCTGGTTTTATTGGGTAAAAGTTTACAGAATAAGTTGATTTTACATTCAATAATTCATATATATTTTGATTCATGGATTGATATCAATCTTCACAACGTAGCAGCATGTTCCCCACATGGTCCCTGTATTTTCCATCATCTTTTTCTGTTTCTCCCTGTCTTCTGAGCTTTATACCTGTGTAAATGCTGTGTGATTTATTCCCCACTAGTTGGATGTTCTAAGGGGTGTGTATCTCCCTGGTATTATTGATTAGCTGTGGAGTTCAGGCCCAGGCTTACAGGGCATTGTCTTAGGGGTTCCACTGACCTCTATCAGAATAATAACCCTGGTCCTTTTTACTAGAAATTTGTTCCACATTTCTCTCACACTCTATGCAGGACCTCATCTAATGATCTCATTCAGAGGACGAAGTAGTGATGGAATTTTCTAGAAGATATATTCAAGAAAACAAGCTTATGAAAAGGGTGGAAAAGCAAAGAAAATTAAACATGAAGGAAGAAATACACTGGAATTAGTTGAGTAGTAGAATACATCCTATGATGAAAGCTGTCCAATTTTCCTAGTACAGGAAATTCGTTATCCACCTCCAGAATTAAGAATACAATAAAGTAATATATGAAACATGCAATGACATTTTAGTGATATGCTGAAAAAATAAAGTTGTATACTTGTTTTCTTTGTAAGAATAAAATAAGAGCAATTACAAACTTCATATAAAACATATATAATGTAGTACACAAATATGTTACAACCATCGAAAAGAGGCTTCAAATTCAAGAGTATTCACTATTTTGAAAATATATAATAGAATGAAAGAAACATGCCATGATTTCCTTGATACTTTAGGATTTCCTCTTTTGCTAAAAGGCCATGTCTCATATGAATGTGAAGCATAAAAGGAACAAAGAGAAATTGATGTGTTTTAATTGTGGCTAAAGGGTATTGTTTATGCTTTGAACTGCCATTGATTATAGAAGAACTGCTCAGAAATCTTCCTAGAATCCAGGCTGATGTGTCTTCCATTTGCTTATCCTGGACAGGTCACTAGGAGAAAAGATTGTTTGGTAAAATAAAGGGTTCATGAAAACGAGGGAATCTGTCCATCAGGTGGATTGGCACAGGAGCTGCAGCAACGGGCTCAACCATACCAGTAATCTTGGAGCTGGCACAGAGCAGGGAACAGTTAATGCTGGAGTCGAAAATTGTGCCATGCGTTGGAGCTGACTGGAAAAGAGTCTTAAAAACATTCTGGGGTTACATCAATATGCTCTTAAATGTTTTTAGTTCAAACATTGTATTTCTCAGTTCTTTAATTTAAGATCTCTAACCCACATGAGATTTACATTTGCATAGAGTGTAATAGAGATTTAACTTTTCTTTTTTCTGCTGGGTAGACAAGCATGCCAATGCCACTTAGTAAAAATATCATTCCTAACTTTCAGAATAAAAAATGTTCTGTTCATTTTTTTTAATGAACAACAATAAGTAAGTTTAGGCATTTTAGGAACAACTCATGCTATGAATTGTTTCAGGAATAACTTAGGCCAAAGGAGTCAGGAAAAATAGGTAAAAGACAACTTTTTCATAGAGATAAAAGAGACAGCAATAAGTTGAAATAATTAAATGACATAACACAAATTTGTGTTCTTAATCTAAGTCAACATAAGAATTAATTCATTTATTCTTAAATTAATAGATTTATAAATCCATCTATATCATCATAAGAATAAAATAGAAGGTATTATGTAAAATCAGGAGAATTTAGAAAAGGAGACGCTTAATAAACTACAGACACTTGGAAAAATTAAATACTATGAAAATGTAATTGGAAAGATAGTAAAATGCATACTAATTGTAAATAGGTTAATTTTACTGAGTGAAACAATCATTCAGGTTGGATAAACTTGCATATGCATGCAAAATACATCGTGTTTTTTGAGAAAGATCATGGACATAAATTCTGTTGTTTATTCAGTGAAGAGTTGAATTCCCAAAGAATGTATAAAAGTCTGTGACAAAACATAGCATCCATTCCTGCTAAAAACGCTGAACCAATTATGAACAGAATAAAGTTTCTCAACCAGATAAAGGCCTCTCCAAAAACCTCACAGCTATCAGCATTCTAAATGTTGAAAACTTGAATACATTCCCGTTAATACTCAGAAAAACGACAAAGGAAACTGGACTTCCTTCTATTATTCAACTGAAGATTGTAGCTACTGCAATAAAACAAGAAAAATAATAAGAATTTGAAAGAAATTGGGGAAACTGTCCTCCTAGATGACACAATGATATGTGTAGACATTCCAATAGGAATTGACTGGCCAGGTAAATGAGTTTAACCAGGTTGGAAGATATAAGATCAGTGTACAATATCAGTTACATTAGTAAGAACTATCAATGAACAGCGGAGCCCTGGGGGCAGCGTGTTTATGTGTTGAGCTTGAATCCAAAGGTCAGCAGTTGGAAAACATCAGGTGTTCCAGAGGAGAAAGCCCAGGCTTTCTATTTCTGTTCAGAGTTACAGTCTTGGAAATTCACAGGGGTAGTTCAAGCCTGCCCTATCGCTGTAAGTCAGCATCACCTGGATGGCTGCATATTTTGGATCAATGAACAGTCAAACTTTTAAATGAAAAACAACACTACTTGCAATAGCGTCTGCAATATGACATATTTAGAGACAAATTTAGTAAAAGATGTACATGCCACATATGCAGTAAAATTACAAAACATTGTTCTCTGAAATTACATCTAGATGAATGGTGCAGAATGCTGAGTGTGTTCATCTGGGTAGACTAGAGAACTTCATAGACACTCATATGTATATAAGAAAGAGGTTTATATACAAGAGCAATTGAATATTGAATAAATGTCCCAGCCCAGTCCAGATCAAGTCCATAGTCCAATAGTAGCCCATATGTCTGATACCAATCTATATCTGATACCAACCTCTTCAGACACACAAAATACATGCAATGATGCTGAATGCAGGAGCAACACAGGGTTGGAAGTCTTGTGGATCCAGTGGTGTTGTATGAATCTCAACACTGGCAGGGCTCTGCATGTGGCGTCTCTGGCTACAGAGGTCTGGTAGCATCAGGGTAGGTTCATGTGGCTTCTCCAGTTGCCAGGGTATAGCGCCATGTGTCTTGTCAACAGAGTGTCTCTCAGGGAGTGAGAAGAGAGAGAGAGAGACTCCATGGGAGTGAACCGAGAGAAAGTGTCTCCCACACCCAAGAAGGAAATACAGGAGTTCCCAGGATTCTCAGAAGAAGCCCATGCCCACACAGAGGTCACATTGGTTATGACATGATTGACAGACTAGAATCCACCCTTTCACTCTTAATCCTCTCAAGTCCCAAACTGACACTAGATTATGTAACTACCACACTAAGACTACCCCAGATTGGTCAATATATTCAATACAAAACCAATAAAAATATCAGAAGAATTTTTGTAGTTGTTGACAAGTTATTCTTTTCACTAATGTTGAGAAAGTGTTAACAATTCTTAATGTTACTTTATATATTTGTGAAGATTTTGATCAACACTTATTTGTTTTATAATTAAAAAAATAAAACATGTAGGGTTTAGATGTAAAAACAAAATCCATTACTGCTTTTAGATAATATAATCTACATAGATAAAAACAACAGGAACACCTAATAATTCTTAGAACTAGAACAATGTTGAAGTTTATTTGCTATAATAAATTGTAAATATCAGTTTCAATGTTTTAGGTAGCCAAGTGAAAAATATAATGTATACAAAGATAATATTTTATTATTAGCAAAATAATATAAGTAATATAAATTTTAAAATACATATTATGGAAAATATTTTGAAATTGTTAAAGGACATAAGAGAAGATCTGTATAGATTCATTCATTGATATCTGTGGAGATTAGTTCCAAGACCTTTGTGGATACTGAACTCATAGAGGCTTAAGTCACTTATATAAAATAGCATAGTACTTGCATTTAATCTATATATATCCTCCTGCTTACACTTAATTATCTCTACATTACTTATGATACCTAACACAATGTAAATGCTATATAAGCAGTACTTTGCATTCCTTCGCTGTTTTAGAATTACGTTGACCACTAAATTGCCTCTTTTTTTCCCTTGAATATTTTCAATACTTAGTTGAACGAATTCATGCATGGTGATGTATAAGTAGAAAGATATACACATTTCCCTGTGATATGACAATACATTATTTACATCAATTTTCTCCACAATTAATAAACTCAATAAAGTCCTAATATAAAAAATACTTTTAAGGTACTTCCCCTTCTTTAGAGATTTTAAAAATAACATTTATATAGAAGAACATGAATCAACAGCTCCCATTGCCACTTCCATGAAGTCCATTCCCACTGAAAGTGACCCCCTAGGACAGGGTCAAACTGCATCTTAGCATTACCTGCCTGTGTACCTTTATGGGAGCAGCCGACCTCATGTTTTTCCACAGTAAATGGATAGCTCATTGACATTGTTACAAAAAGGGGAAGTTTGTCAAGAAAGAGGAGTTGCACGCTTGGATATTAAAACATACTACAAAATAAGTCAAGCATAAGATGAAAACAGAGAAATAACCCCAATAAATAGAATTCATAATTCTTCCTGTTAAAATAATTCAAAATCCATCTAATAAACATAATTCATAACTTAGATAAAGACCTAAATAAAACGGGAACAAAAGGTATATATATGTATATAACCATTTTTATTAGGCTTATCCTAAGTTCCTATCAATAAAAATATTGTAACAGAAAACGGTGAGAAATGATGGGCTTTCTCCACAATAGTAAAGGAAAATTAGCTTATTTAATGAAGAAAATGACTACTGCTTTAATTTCCCTGCAATAGCTACAAAGATGGCTTAAAACCTTTATGTGTAAAGTAAAAAATTAAGGTTAATAAAATAAAATTTAGGACAATACTTTTAGATCTTAGACTGATAGGTACAATTTGATTTCTCCAGTTGGCTCTCCTTCATGGTGATGCCATGTAGACTAGAGTAAAATATTGACTGGTCCCACACTATTTTCATGATTATTGGTATTTTCTATTGTATTGTAGCTACTGTGCCAATCGACTTCACTAAAGTATCCCTCACCCTTGCTGGCCCTATACTTCAGCAACTTGATGTTCTTTCCAACAATTGATCACTTCTGATAACATGTCTAAAATAAAGGAATTGGACAATATTCTGTGTGATCCATAAGGTTTTCCTGAATGAATTTCCAGCAGAATTTCTCCAGACATTTCTTCATACATTACATAGTCTAGAACTTCAATTTGAACCTGTCCACCATGGTGACTCTGCTCATACTTGAGGACCAGTTTCATAGCTTCGAGTATCACAGCAACACATAAGCCCTCAGCGTACAACAAACAGACAAGTACCAATTTCAGATATTACGTGATGGTGCTATTTTTCAAATTATTAATTTAATAAATAATAGTTAAAATATGAATTTTATTATAGAACACGCAGATGTTGCTGCCTAATGAAATATGATAACTGAGGACAAAATCAGATATTAGGAGAAGATATTTACAATATATGAAAATACCAGAGATCCATGCCTAGTGTAAATGAAGAGGTATTTCAAATTAATGACATAAGATACAAAAATCTAATTTTTGGTGCAAAAATATAAAATCCCAAATATTATAAAGCATATGACCTCATGGTTTTAAAAAAAACATCATTATTTATTAAAAAATTACAAATTCAAACAAGAATGAAATAGCAAAATAAAAATAACAGAACAATACAGTGGAAAACAAAAAGGTTGATAGCACTGTTTTGGAAGCAATAGATTTATATTTGCAGATCATATTTAATTAAGGTATGCATGATATACAAGTGTGACTTGTGCTACATTTCAGGAAAGCAGTCTATCATGTATAATTTGTTTCCTACTGAATTGTACTTGTACTATATGAATCTACCTCCTATTTCTGCTTCCTAATCTGTTCTTCATCTGGAAGAGGTACTCCAGTTCTGAAAAACAAGGCCCTGTAACTTTAGGATTGACAGGGAAATATTGCCTGATATCATGCAAGAAGATGGGCACCCCAGGTTGGCAGGCACGAAAAATGTAACTCGGACAGAGGCACCTCCTTGAACAAGAGTCCATCTCAATGATGTGGATGTAGCAAATCATTCGGACCTTCACTTGATGATGAGGCATGACTCAAAATGAGAAGGAACAAAATTAAAAGTACATATTCATTAATAAGGTCTTAAAAATGAAAAAGGACACATAAAGATCAATATCCTTTGCATTAGTGAACTGAAGTGGACTTGTCTGGGCTATTTTGAATTGGACAATCATATGGTTTACTAATTATGCAGGAAATGAAAAACTCAAGAATAGCACCCTATTCATCACCAAAAAGAAGATTTGAAGAACTATTTTGATGAATAATGCTGCCTCTGATAGGAAAACGTCTTTCTGTCTAAAATGAAGACATGTTAACTATTATTCAAATGTGCACAGCAACTGCAAAACCCAATGATGAGAAAAAGGAGGAATCGAGCAGCTTCTTCAGTTTGAAGCTGATAAAAAATGGATTCAAGATGCATTGGTAATTATTGGTTATTGGAATGGAAAGTTGGAAAGAAAAAGAAAGTATCAATAGCTCTCCCTCACTAAGGGGAAAAAATGGCCTTGGAGACAGAAATGAAGCCAGAAATATCATGATAGAATTTGCAAAATCAATGGCTTCTTCCTTGAAAATACCATTTTTCAGAACCAATGGCAACTAAACACTTGGACCTCATGAGATGGAATCCACAGGAATGAAATGCATTGTCTCTGCTGGAAGAGACAATGGAGAAGCACAATATCATTAAGTCAAGGCCAGTTTGGAACAGACCATAAATAGCTCCTATGTAAATTAAGGCTGAAGATAAAGAACATTACAAGTCACCAGCACCAAAAATAACCTTGAGTACATCCCATCTGAATTTAGAGACCATCTCTATGACAGATTTGACACTGTGATATCTGTGACGTGACATAAAAACTATCACATGTGAAGCAGGCAAAAATTCCAAACCAAAGGCAAGAAAGGAAAGATCCAAGTAAATATCAGAGGAGACTCAGAAACTTTCTCTTGACAGCAGCTGAAGCAAATGAGAGCAATAATGAAGCACGTGAGCTGAACAGAACATTTCATAGGGAAGTTCACAAATTCAAAATAAACATTAAAATGAAATATGTGGAACATGGGTCCATAGGCGAGGAGGAGAGGCAGCTCAGGTGGGTGAGAAAGGAGAGCAAGCGCCTGGGAAGGTCCATCCAGAGGCCACGGCAGGGCAGGTGGGGCTACTGAGAGTCCAGAGAGCCATACCAGTAAGGGAAGGTGGGGCTTTGTGTCTCTAGGAATGGATTTAGTGCACAGGCTTACTCTCAATGGGATTAGCAAAGGCTGACTTATGCGTTTGCACCTGGATGTTGTTTATGCCACGGGGTGCCCACACAAGGGATGTTCACACAAGGATTCATATCCTTTGTGGTTATCATCATGGTGATTTCCTCGGTGTTGATTTTGGTGGTAGCTTTCAAGAAAGGATAGATGGATATATTGATCTTCTGTCAAGGGCCTGTGTCTTGCCATCAAGGAACTCTTAGAATGGAAGACTGTTTATAAGTATCCCCTGGCCTTAATTTTGTTGGCTGTTCTTGTGATTTCAGTGACTCCACCGAGTAACTACCTCAAGGCACCAGACACCTTTATTTATTTATTTGAATTAATAAATCATTTCTTTGGAGGCTCTTACATGTAACAATCCATGCATATATTATATCAAGCAGACATGTACAAATGTTGCCATCAACAATTTCAAACATGATCATTCTTCTTGAGCCCTTTGATATCAGCTTCTCTTTATTCCCTCACTTCCCCCACCCTGCCAACCTCATGAACCTTTTATGTATTATTATTTATACATATCTTACACCACCTGTTCTTTCCCTTCACCTACAATCCTGGTATTCGTCCTTCTCGAAGGATATTATTCCACAATCACTACTATCCATTCCCTATTTCCCCTTTCCTTTCTCTTCCCTTCCCCTACTCTCCTGGAATTGTTACTCCCATTACTGTTTCTGAGGGATTTGTCTATCCTGAATTCTGTATACTGAAAGCTCTTGTCTGTACCGATGTACATACAC
This sequence comes from Echinops telfairi, assembly GCF_000313985.2. Classification (NCBI taxonomy): domain Eukaryota; kingdom Metazoa; phylum Chordata; class Mammalia; order Afrosoricida; family Tenrecidae; genus Echinops; species Echinops telfairi. Next base: position 87,199,738 of record NW_022103906.1, on the reverse strand, counting down.
CAGTCTAGTGGGATTTGTGAGGTAGGACTGAGATCATAATAGTGGGGGGAGGAAGGATTAAAAATTAGAGGAGTGTTGTTTGTTTCATCGGTGCTAAACCACCCCCTGGATATAGTTTATCTTCTGTGGGGGCTTTCTGTGCAGGAATATCCAATTATCTACAGATGGGCTATGAATCTCTACTTTGACCCCTTTCCTTCACCTCAGTGAGCACTGGACACCATTAATACCTCTTTTGTGACTCCCATTTTTATATATTTTTTTCATATCCATAATACTGAGTTGCTCCAGCATTTTATTCAAGGAGTGGTGTGGCATGAAACATGGGAGATACCATTGGGACCCTAAGCTGTCAATGGCCTCTTTTTTCTACATACTTTTAAGAATATTGACATTATTTGGAATCAACAGGCATCTGCTACTAAAGAAGAAATTCCTTATCTGATTGGAAATTAAAACAAATTTGCTTTACTTGAGTAAATAGAGTCTATCTGCTACTAGGGTAAGAACTACTAGGGTAGATGGTGTGT
>NW_022103906.1:87186041-87198679 GCF_000313985.2 Echinops telfairi | reverse complement strand
TTTTTAGAAATGCCCTAGGTAATGCTTTTTTTTTTTTTTCTTTTCACAAAAATACAAACATAAGTGATTTGCTCACAAGTTCTTTTAACTCAGATCTAGAGGAAATTAAGATAACATTGGGTTTCTGGAGAACCCAAATTAATTTCACTTTGGGATTACTTATACTCCTTCTATTTCTTTAAATATTATTCCAAAGATTGATTTTATTATTGAGGTAGATTGGTTTGTCAAGTAATTGCTAAATTACTTCATGGTTACATTATATACTTCACTTTTAATCAAATATTTAATTACCAAAGGAGGGTGGGTTTTACAGATTGTGAAACAAGAGGTCTTTATGAAGTATTTGAATAGCATGATTACTCTCTTTACTTTGTCACTTTTACCCTTATTAAGATAATTATAACTAGTCACTAACCTTTGGAAAATATGTATATTCTCCCACAATAAATGGTAGAGTGTCATTTTCGGTTACAGTTAGTAATGAAAAAATAAAATTAATAAAATGAAATGTGTAATTATTTTGTAAAATGATGGTCGGCATTCTTGGGTAAGTAGCTACTGGGGTCTTAAAAGCTCAAGTTCAGCCATCTAAAGGGTAGCCATTGGTCTCTCCCTGTTCAGCAGAAGAAGAGAGATGAAAATCAAAAGAAATGAAATAAATTAATTCCCTGGTGTGTGGACCACACAAACATCTGCCTCCACAATCCTAAAACCAGAAGAACTAGGTAGTTCCAATGACCATCACCAACTGTTCTGGAAAAAAACCAAAAACACCTGATTAGAAAGACCTGGATGGAGTGGGAGGAAAAATGTGGAATAACGTTCAAAATCATTAAAAAAAAAAAAAAGGTTACTGTTTGGAAAGGTTGATAAGTGGGACCCCATGACAAGGTTGCTTAATCACCCTTCAAGTCTGGAGCTTAACCCACCCTGTGGTAGAATAATCAGCCATCTAAAATAAAAAGTGAAGCATTTCCCAAAGGACAAAGTTCAGAGTTAGGAAAAAAGGGAACTGAAAGAGGAAACAGGGAGAAGAATGGTGGTACGCGGAGGAGAATGTGAAATAATGGTGGTACACGGAGGAGAATGCAATGAATGAGTTCAAATATCTGGAAATTGCTAAATGTAAATGGATGATCTGCTCTGCAAACATTCATCCCATTCATGATAAAACCATAGAGAATAAAAATAAAGAATTGTGTAAAAACCTGGACATAGAAAATCAATAGGGAGGAATACACTCCGTATCTTTCAAGCTGAAAGAACTAAAGATAAAATTAAACCTCAAGTTGCCTTATTGAAGGCTACAAGGGTAAAATATTGAAAGATGCCGAAAGCAACAAAAGAAGATGGAAAGGCTACAGAGTCACTGGACCAAAAACAATTGGTCAGCATTCAGTCATTTCAAGAGTCCACATGTGACCACGAACCAATAGTACTGAAGGTTGAAGTCCAACCTAGACTGAATGCATTAGCAAAAATCAAGGATTCAAAAACTGAATGGAACCCATCTAAATGTTTAAATGATTGGAAGCCCTTACTGGTCTGTGGCAAGAAATTTGGACGATGACTACTTAGGCAACAGACTGGAAGAGATTCATCTTTGTACCCACTCCAGTGAGGCGATGCAAGAGAATGCATCACATCCTTTGAAAATGTTATTAGGAGAGACCAGTCCCTGGAGAAGGAAGTCATCCTTGGTCAAATAAAAGTTCAACAAAAAAGAGAAGAAGACGTTTGAAGAGATGGATCCACAAGAGTGGCTGTAACAATGGTCTCAGTGGAATGGTGCTGGTGGCAGTGGGTTGGGACGTGTTGGGTTGTTTTCCCACAGTCCCTATGAGTAGTAGCTGAGTCAAGGAAACCTGATAGGAACCAGGTCACCTCATGAAACAGGAATGTCGTTCCCGGCTGGGTATCTCAGAGAAATTCTCGTGCATTCTAAATGACATGGAGTTTGGTGAGCAAGCAAAGCACTGCTTAGGTTGCAAGTAGTAAATTGATAGCAAGAAATATTACTTATTAATTCCTCGAGAAAAAGGATAAGAAAAGTGAATTGGATGCATAGCATGGAATATTATACTGCAGTTATATGCCAAACCAAAGCAGAAAAAATCAACACCCTAGATAAATGCACAGCACTGTTTCTGAAGGTGTATAACTGCTGATACAAAATCTTTGCAAATAAAATTACACCTATGATACAATAATTTTGTAAATTAAAAATGTCATACATCAATAATAAGACCTGCACAAATACCCATAAAAGACTACACATTAAACACAGAAGAGTGCACACTAACCACAGAATGATTACTAATAGGCGAATAGAGAATTGGTGAGGAATATAAACAGAATTGACTGCATAAGCAAAACAGATAAATGACGATATATGAGTGAATCATAATAGAGTAACAATACTCAGGAAGATTATTAGCTCAACTCTCTGCATCTGAACACTAAATGGAAAAACAAATTAAAGCAAACAAATATGAAGCTGTTGCTGCTGCCACCAAGTTCAACCATGTTTAACCACCGCTACTTCTAGACGTTATTCTAGCATTAGTGCTAGAAACATGATCATCTAGCCACTACTTCCTGCCACTGCCAAAGAAAGAGAGCCCCTTCCTCCGTTCGCTTTCATAATTCTAGCTCCAGTGCCAAAATCCGCTCTGGTTGTGACTGGTGCATTTCACAGCACAGCACGAGCTTTAAACATAAGGAGAGTGGGCAATTGGAAAGTGAGTTTTCATCATTTTCACTATTTGAGTGAGGGCTAATCAATGCACTATAATGAGACATAATCAGTGGGGAAGACCTGCTATGATAGGAGGGCTTCCAAAAAGTTCAAAGTAAAAATTCTATGATCTTTTCATTCCATTTTACCACATTTTTGAAGCCGCCTTCTCTAGTAAAATGGTTAGAACCTGAATAAGAAAAAACAAATGCTGTGGTAGTCACATACTCAGTTGTCAATTTGAGACTTAAGAGTGAAGGGGTGGAGTTGTGCGTGTCAATAAGGTCGCAGCTTCATGACCTCATTTGGAGGCGCTGAGGAAAAAAATATCTAGCTGGAGGCAGGACACACGCTCACTCCCAGAGAGCTACACTGATGCAGTCAGAGCTCTGGAGCTGGAGGAGCCACGTGCAGACCCCTGCCAGCACAGAGATTTTCTACGCACTGGCCTGTCATCTTACTGCATTCAGCGTCATTGCCTGTGTTTCCTGAGTCTGAAGAGGAATTTGTAGATTAGTTTCAGACAAATGAGTTAATAATGGACTTATGCACTTGATCTGGATTGGGCTGGGATATTTTCTCAATATTCAATTACTCTTGTATATAAAGCTCTTTCTTATACACATATGAGTGTCTGAATTTTTTTCTCTAGTCTACCCAGACTAACACAAATGCCAATATTTACTTTTGTCAAGTTATGAGTTATTTGATTTATTTAACTCAGCATGTCTCCAGAGTTATTTTTATAAAATATTACTCCATTGACTTACCAGGGTATATATTGAAACTTATTTGTCTTTATTAATTTTCTCCTTAGAGATATTATAACCATTAAATGTGAAAATTAAAGTGCTTCAAAATTTCAAAAAAAAGTAAGGTGTTTCTCTGGAATTTATTTTTCAATGTTCGGCTTGTTTATTCTCTAATTTAAATTTGCCATTCGTGCATATATTGGCACTGTTGTGTGTGCCTTCAGATCTCTCGTCTCATTAATTCTTAGACTTTCCCACCCCCGGTTTTCCTTCTGTTCTTATTCCACTGTTTGTTTCAATAAGGCATCTCTAGTCTCCCATTGTGTATTTCCCTGTGATGGAGTCATGTCCCACTTTCATGTGTTCCCTGAGATTTGTTCTTTTGATCTTCTAATCTTTTATTTTTGATGTCACCTGACATCTGCATAGAGGCCATATTACTTTTAAATATCTTACTTGTGTGGCCATAGTTTAATAAAGTTTCTGCTGCCTTACAGCATATATATATGCTATAGTTGTTCTTCTTCCACCATTTCTTTGTACTGATTTTATGATCATTTTTAATATTTAGAAACATGTTTACATGTATTCTTTTGAGTTGTATTGTTATTTTTAAGTTATTTGTACTTGTGTGAATCACCATTCCCCCACACAACAACAACAAAACCCACTGCTCTCTACTTCATTCTAACTCACAGATAGCTTACCTGGGGCACATAGCATCATCTTTCTACCACTGTGCAGCTCTTGGGTTTGACCTGTTAACTTTGCAGCAAGCAGTTACCAAATTGCACCACCAGGGCTTGTCTACTCATATGAGTAGGAGCAGTGCTGTGATTTCTTGTCTTTGAATGGAGGAAATTTTCCTGGATCTATTGTTTATGGAATGATTTGTGGGCATGGAGTAAGAGGGAAGTTCTGTGGTTGGAAACAATTTGAGCAGACGAGCACAGAGATGGAGACTATGTCTACAGGAATTACAGGAAAAAAAGAGCCAGGCGTTCTGCTGTCCCAGTGAAACGGTATGATGCAGGCAGGCAAGTGAGTGAGTGCTTGTGAGAGCAAAAGGGGGATGGGGCAGAAGAGACATTTGCTATTTATTGATATAAAGAACCCTTGATTTTTCCAAAGATAGTGGTCATTTGCAATTCAAACCTAGTTTTTCTCCCATTCCATACAGTAAAGCTGGATTCACAGAGGTTTGTAAATCTATCCGTATTTCTCCTATCCCCAAGCAAAAAGGCATGACTCTTTTGGCTCTAGTCCAGTGGTTCTCAACCTTCTTAATGCCGCGACCCTTTAATACAATTCCTCATGTTATGGTGACCCCCTAGCCATAAAATTATTTTCGTTGCTACTTCATCACTGTAATTTTGCCACTGTTTTGAATCGGGCAACCCTGTGAAAGGGTCATTGGACATTCAAAGGGGTCGTCACCCACAGGTTGAGAACCATTGCTCTAGCCCAAGCCACTGCAGAGGCAGATAACTGTCTTGGTGTCTTCTACTACAACACTTATATTTAATTTTACTCAGAAATCCTTCTTCATATATTGTGATGTATACTTTTCTTTTTATTTATTAATACTTTCCTTGGGGGCTTTTATAGCTCTTATCGCAATCCATATATTCCTCCACTGTGTCAAGCACATCTGTACATATGTTGCCATCATCATTTTCAAAAACATTTTCTTTCTACTTGAGCCCTTTGTGCCAGCTCCTCATTTCTCTCTCCCTCCTCTACCCTCCTCCCCTCATGAACCCTTGATAAATTATGAATTATTATTTTCATACCTTACATTGTCAGCTGTTTCCCTTCACCCACTTTTCTGTTGTTCATCCCCCCTGGGAGGGGGTTATATGTCAATCCTTGTGATCAATTCCTCCATTCTCCCCCGACTTTCCACTTACACTCCTGCTATTTCTATTCTAATTACTGGTCCTGAGGGGTTTATCTGTTCTGGATTCCCTATGTTTCCAGCTCTTACCTGTACCAGTGTACATTTTCTGGTCTAGTCAGATTTATAAGGTAGAATTGATGTTATGATAGTTGGGGGGGAGACAGCATTGGAGAACTAAAAGAAAGTTGTATGTTTTGTTAGTGCTATACTGCACCCTGACTGGCTTGTCTCTTCCTTGTGACCCTTCTGTAAAGGGATATCCAATTGTCTACAGATGGACTTTGGGTCTCCACTCCACACCCACCCCCCTTTCACATTGGTATGATTTTGTTCTGGGTCTTAGATGCCTGATACCTGATCCCATCAACACCTCATGATCACACAGGCTGATGTGCTTCTTCCATATGGGCTTTGTTGCTTCTGAGCTAGGTGGCCGCTTGTTTATCTTCAATCCTTTAAGACCCCAGATGCTATATCTTTTGATAGCCGGGCACCATCAGCCTTCTTCACCACATTTGCTTATGCACCCATTTTGTCTTCAGCGATCTGTCAGGAAGCTGAATGAGCATCACAGTATGCCGGATTCTTAGAACAAAGTGTTCCGTTGATGGAGTACTTGAGTCAAGGCCCAATGTCCATCTGCTACCTTGATACTTAACATACAGATATAAGTACATAGATATATTTTCCTATTGTTATATATAAATATATTTACCTATGTACGCGCTTGTGTGTAGACTTCTATAAATGTCCTTTGCCTCTTAGTTCTTTCCTCTATTTCCTTTTACTTTCCTCTTGTTCCACTATCATGTTCAGCCTTTATTCGGGTTTCAGTAATACATTGCCCTTGATTAAGACCCACTAGGCATCCTATGCCCTTTTCTCCATTGATTTTAGTTCACTTGTTGTTTGACCCTGTCCCTGGGTTGGTTGACCACCACCACCTTCCTTTCTCCCACCTCCCTTCTCCCGTGTCACCCTGGAACCATTGGTCAGTCCCATTGTTTTCTTTTCCAAATTGTTTATCCCACCTTTCTTATCTAGTTAGACATGCAGAGACATTAATAAGTGCAAAAACAAGGCAAAGCCAAATGAAACAAGAAAGTAAGACAAAAATCAACAAAAAACAAAACAAAAAACAAATAAAAAGATAACAACAAAAAGAAAAGCAGTGAGAAAAAAGAACACTCCTATAAATAGTTCCAGGTCTATTTCTTTGACCTTTAGGAGTGTTTTCCAGTCGAGTCTGATGGGGTGCCCAAAATCTAGTTTTGGGTTCCCCAGGGACTTCATTTCTTTGCTCCCCATGCTGCTCTGTTGCATGCACCAAGTGCTTCACCCCAGTGTGATGGGGTCAGATCTGGCACAGTTCCCGCACTGTGTCTCCAATGTTGTCCCCCGCAGTGCTATGGGCCAGTGAGGGACAATGTATCTCATGGTGGGACCTACGCTCTTCTCTGTGCATTGTCTGCTCTGAGCAGAAGTATCGTCCTAGGGGCTCGGTGGGCCAGGATGTGCTCCACCCACTCTCCTTCCCTCTTCATTCCTCCTGTGTGCTCTGATCACACGTGCCCCTTTCCCCAAACTATAGCTTCAGTGCTGTCCTCTGCTGTGCATTCTCCTGGGGTGGGGGTGCGGAGTCCACAGAGTTGGGATTGGGGCCAGTCCCACAGCGATGTATACTTTTAAAAAGAAAGGTGCACTGAATTGGTGCTGATTCCTGGTGATCCCGTACGTATGAGAGTACAACTGCTCTCCCAAGGGTTGTCAGGCAGGGTTACTGCTTATTGAAAAGCAGGTCACCAGCCTTTTCTCCTAGACTCTCTCTGTACGGACTGGAGCCTCCAATCTTACACGTAGCCACTGAGAGCATAACTGTTCACTCCACCCAGGGAATCTGAAACATATCCCTTTCTCTTCCAAGTTCTTCTTGTTTCAATTAGCTTCTTATAAAGAATGAAAATTAGATATTTGTACTTTGCCATCTAAAAACCAGAAAGATCCAAGAACCTTTCAAAGGATGATGTAACACTCCGTGGCTGCCGATAACTGACTGCCACCATGTCTAGTAGACCATTTATTCCAAACCATGCCAGCATAACAAGGTCATATTATCCAAATGCTAAGAAATATAGATGAATCAAAACAAGGAGGCAAAGATCACTTTGAACTGTGCTCAACATTCAGTGACTTCTAATTCACATATTCTCTCTTGGATGACTGAATTTGCATATTAAGTACAAATTATCATGATATACCCATTTGAAGATGCCAGCCAACTTTGTTTTCCATTATGCGAATAGTTCAAATCAGAAGGTGGGCTTGAACAGCATTCCAATGCACTTTTTTTTTTTTCACTCTGCTTAGGCACGTGCACTACACTCATGCACCCTTTAGTGATTATTAGAGCAGACAGGATCAATGTGCCTTTGCGTATTTGAGAAGGTACAGCTGGCTGGATAGGTGTTCCACACCCATTGACTAAAGAATAACTATGCACTGATGTGAGGGGTGTGGTGATTAATTCAACTTAGACCTCTCCTTCAATTAAAATGAAGTCACTGCCATCAAGGTAATGTCAACTCGTAGTGACCCTATAGGATAAGGGAGAACTGCCCCTGTGGGTTTCCAGGACTGTAGCTCTTTGCAGGAGTAGAAAGCCCTTTCTCCTGCAAAGCGGCTGATGGTTATGATCCACTGACCTTGCAAGTTAGCAGTCTAAAGCATAACTGTTACACTGACAGGGCTAGATAGATAGTTAGGGGATGTAAGGAGAGAGAATAAAAAACCTTATTACCATTGCTTCCAAATTATAGTGACTCTAGAGGGCAGAGCCAAACTTCCCTTGTGGATTCCTGGGACTGGAAGTCTTGATGGGAGTAGAAAACCCCATCTTTCTCTCACAGAGTGACTATGGGTTTCGAACTCCAGACCTTGTGGTTAGCAACCCATCGGTAACCACTACTTCAGCAGAGCTCTATTCCTTCCCTAAATAAAGACAATTCCATTAGACTTATCACAATGGTATTTTAAATTTAATGTATGAAATTGTCATATTGTTTAGCTGGGTAATCTTACTCATTGGGTTGCTAATCAACAAGACCCACAGATCGAAACCACCAGCGGCGCTGTAAGAGAAAGATGGGGATTTCTACTCCCATTAAGAGTTACCGTCTCAGAAACCCAGAGGCAGTTCCACTGTGTCCTATATGGTTGCAATAAATTGAAATCACCTCAATAGCAGTGAGTGTTTTTTTAAAATTTTACATTAGTTATTTTTATTGATAGTGTTGCTTTTATATTTTCAACACTGTCATTTTGGCCAGTTCAAATTGATAACGAGAAGGATTTCTGTAGGAGAATAAAGAATTTCTTTGTTTCTTTTTAATCCTAGATTGACTCCCTGGTTGTTAATTCTATCAATGTTTAGAGCCTATAATACATCTATACAAGAAAGCAGAAGTGGACACAAAACCAAACGTCAAAGAAGAGAATGTGACCATGTTAGATATTCTTGACCTAGGTGTCCTAGGCATTGTGACCAAACCCGGTTCAGTATTGGGTCTCACACATAGATATTTAATTCTGTTTCTCTCTCTAATTAACTCACCTCAGCATGTCATGTTTCTTCAGCCGAGCATCTGGCATCGACCTGGTCCCCGTATAACCATGTTGGAAGGCTGAGCGACATGGATGGAAATAACCCCTCTAGAGTTGCGATGACCTTCTCCTATAATGTTTCATAATGTGGTGGTAATGATAGATGCACTGGCTTCTGTATTTGAAGTTAAAAGAAAATTCAGTTGTGTTTTCTTTTTGCCATCCACAAACTGTTATTTTGTAATAATAGAGGGAAGAGTTTTCTATAGCAGCCTCTCAGTGGTTCCAAACTGGGAACAAAATCCAACCACTAACTACTATTTCATTTTTTTTTACTCTATTTCATGCATAACTATGTTTGCTCAGCAGGGCAGCACACGTCGGAGGCAATGCCACTTGGAATAGCAAATAAGCTAGTAAGGCATCCTCTCTGCCCGGCCTTCTGCATTTTGTGAGTCTGCACCCTCCCTATCCACTGCACAGGTGTGATTTAAATAAAATGATGTCTGAAAGGAGATAAAAGATGGCAAAGGACAGTCTTTCCCAAAATATTAGCTTTGTACTTGTGGGGTTTTCTTTCCCTAGAATGGAAAGAGCTTCTTTACAAAAAAAAGATAGCCAGGCACTGGTGGCTTCTGTGGGATTCTGAAGGCAGAGGGCAGAAGGAGGTGGCTTGGTATAAGTTCAACACAGCAGCAAGACAGCGGAAGCTTAGATGCATAATCTTCACAACCTCAGGCAGCATTCCTGTGTTTCTCAGGGATGCTCCTGGTTTTTCTCAGGGGATGCTATTTTAGGGGATTGGCACAAAGAGGCACCACTGGACGTTGGCAGAGCCAATGGCTCTTTCAGTTGCTACAAAGACAATCGTCACGTTACAGTGCTTCATCTTTTTCCTTTGCCAGTGGTGTTTTTATACCACCTTCCCTCTCGAAGCATGTCTGATGCCCAAGAGCAGGAAGAGCTCTATAGAACCCTTCTGGGTTTTTTAAATCATTTTATTAGGGGCTTCTACAACTCCTATCACACTCCATACATACATCAATTGTGTAAAGCACATTTGTACCTTCATTGCCCTCATCATTCTCAAAACGTTTGCTCTCCACTTAAGCCCCTGGCATCAGGTCCTCATTTTTCCACTCCCTCCCTGCTCCCCACTCCCTCATAAACCCTCAATAATTTATAAATTATTATTTTGTCATACCTTGCCCTGTCCGACGTCTCCCTTCGCCCACTCTTCTGCCGCCTGTCCCCCAGGAAGGAGGTCACATGTAGATCCATGTAATCGGTTTCCCCTTTCCAACTCACTCTCCCTCTACCCTCCCAGTATCACCACTCATATCACTGGTCCTGTAGGGATCATCCGTCCTGAATTCCCTGTGTTTCCAGTTCCTAGCTGTACCAGTGTACATCCTCCAGTTCTCCCTTCTTTTAAGCAAACTCAATGGAAAAAACAAAACAAAACAGCCCTCAAAGTCAGAGACCTAGAGACTGGGACAAGACCTGTGTTCCTCTATGATAAAATAACTGGCGACATCAGGGATGGAATAATGGGCAGGTAATGGTCCGGAGTCCCCTTTCTGCTGTCTTTTATCATCTCGTTCTCCCCGTGTCTTTCTAGTTTATGTCCCAAAGCGAAGGGGTAAAAGCATACATTTCAATTTACGAGTTCTGATAAAGTCCCAACTCAGCACTTTAACTACTTTGCGTTTCAGTCTGCCCATCTGTAATATGTAGATACTACTTCCTGGGGGTTGTTGAGAAGACAACAATGAGATAATTGAGTTTAGTGAATCTAAAATTTTCCCACCAAAGCTTTTTTTGGAGGGAAGCTTTAGACTGGAAATGCTCGATCTCTGGGCATGCCGTTTAGAAATTTTAAATTGCTCTGTGCTGACTCATTTTTACACATGATAGTAAACATTTTTCCCTATCTTGTTCCAAAATGAGACTTGTGTATGGAATAGAAGCCCAACCTCAAGCTATTTCTGGACCCATCGTTCCTTTCGCAAATGTGAACTAACTTCCCCCGATGTAGCCGGCAGAGAGAGTGCCGTTTCCAAACTTCTTATCAGTTTCTGCCCCCAGCTCCCAGAACACGATCCCATCACTAGACGGACAAATTAATCCTCCATGCATTCCTTCGACAACTAATTGCTGAAATGATTTCTATACCTCTGAAAGAATACACCAAAGGAACCAGATCAATCCTTTGGGTGCTAGATGCAGCCCGAAACCTGAGGAAAAATAGATGATAGGAGAATTATTTTATGAAAAATGCTGAAAAGGGCCATGCATTCTTTGATGATGTGCTCCAGTAAAATGTTAACAGAAAGATTTTTTTTTACTATTAAACGATCAACTGAGTTTGACCTGTGAAGCGCCAGCTGGCTTATATTACTTGTAATGTGCTTTGGTGTGTCTCCGATGATAAATATGAAGAGTCTGTTAAGATATACAGAATTATTAAGCAACTAAACATGATGTGCCCCCTCCCTTTGAAAATGTGAGGAGTTGAAAGAAACATGGAGGATATTTTTAACAGGAAAAATAAGGACATATGGCCAGATCACTTTTGTTGCCATTCCAAGGAGTCTCTGTCCTCCTGGGGAAGAGAACCATGGGGTCTGAGCTCCAAAGGTCAGGGCATTAGCCAGCACCTCCCTCCCCAACTCCAAATCAAAGCACAATTCAGCGTGGGTCACTGTCCCCAATTGGGTCACAAAGGTTTACTTTGTTTTGCCGTAAGAGATCATCATGTTGGCATGGTCAGTCTTTCTTTCACCACACCTTTGCTCACTTTTTCTGGATTCAAAGCCTTACCTGACCAGCCAACTCAAATGTATTTCCCACTCTTTCTGGTCTCCTAATTGCACGTCTGCCCCACTCCCCACCCTGCTTAACCTTTGGAACCCAATTCTTACAAATGCTGAAAATTGTGTGCTTTTACTGCTCGATACTAGCCTTCAGGAAGAGATCGCTGAAGATGAGGGTGCTAGAACCAAGTGTGGTGAAGAAAGCAGATGGTGCCCAGCTATCAATTGGAATAGTGTCTGGGGTCTTAAAGGCTTGTATTCAATAAATCAGGCATTTAAGTGAGGCATCAACGAAGTCCACATGGAAGAAACACACTATCCTGTGTGTTCCAAGGAAGACAATCACAAAATCCAAAGATGAGAATGGAAAGTATCAGAGCTTGAATTGTGAACACCCATTTCGTAGAAAGCTATGGAGGACAGTGGGAGCCCCAATCCATGTGTAGAATATCTAAGACAGAATATCAGATTAAGACTCTGGCCATAGGCTAGGCAGGATCATGAACAGCTTACTATCACATAGAGATTATTATAAGCTTGATTATGGTGGATCGAACCATGGTATAATATACTTGGTGTGGTAGTTGCAAAATTGTATGCCAACTTGATAAGAGAATGAAGGGGTTGAGTCTAGCCTGTCCATCAGGGCACAGCCTGATTGATCTCTCCTTGTGGGCATGGCCTCATGATGATTCTGGAGGCAGGACACATTCTCTCTCTTTCACCTTCCTGCTGACAAGCCACATGGAGCCACTCTGATGGCAGTCAGAGTCTTGGGGATGTGTCCACTGCCTTTGGACCAACAAAACTTTCCACTCACCAGCCTGTGA
>NW_022103906.1:87184889-87185941 GCF_000313985.2 Echinops telfairi | reverse complement strand
TGGCCTCATGATGATTCTGGAGGCAGGACACATTCTCTCTCTTTCACCTTCCTGCTGACAAGCCACATGGAGCCACTCTGATGGCAGTCAGAGTCTTGGGGATGTGTCCACTGCCTTTGGACCAACAAAACTTTCCACTCACCAGCCTGTGACCTTCCTTCATTCAGCGTCACTGCATGTGCTGTGTGAGTCTAAAGAGAAATGTATGGGTTAAGATTGGACTTCTTGGCTACTATTGGAATTATGGACTTCACCTGGACTGGGCTGGGATATTTTAGTGATGCATAATTACTTCTTGATATAAAATTATCTCTTCCATATATATGAGTGTCTCTGGATTTGTTTCTCTAGTCTACCTGGAATAGCACACTTGGTCAGTTGACCTCCCTATTGACCCAACTGAAATTTGATCTAGGCTTAAATATTTCTCACTTTTTCCAAGACAAACTATTCTTCTCTGGCTTTTAAAGTATTGTTGGTGATCTTTTCTTTCATATTCTGTTTTTTATCTTTGTATTATTATTATTACTTCTTTGTGTTTTGTTTGGTTTCTGGTTTTGTTTGTTTGTTTGTCTTTAATGGTTTCTTTTAGGTTTCCCAGTGTAGGAAGCACAGAAGGAATGGATGGATAGAGACAATAACTGATGTACCTGGAAGGGCAGGGGGGCTTAGGAAGCCATCAGTGGATGCAGGAGTGGGGAGGGGCATTCGAGCCGATTGTGAGGATGTATATACAACACTTTTTAGAAGCTGTGTTGATATTATATCAAGCAAACTACTAAAGAAGAAACCAAAGTTGAGCAATGGTTATCACAGGTGGTATGTGATAGTGGTATGTCAATAGTGGTAGAATAATTTGGAAAAGGATATCAATAATGGTTGCCTAACATGAAGACTATAATCAATGGCACTGAATCATTCATGTAGAACTTGTTGAACTGGAGAATGTTTTGTTGTTCATAATTTTGCCACAATTAAAAACAAGACAACAAGCTGGACATCCCCTTACAGAAGGGCCGCAGGGAGGAGATAGGCCAGTCAGGGTGCGCATG
>NW_022103906.1:87183366-87184211 GCF_000313985.2 Echinops telfairi | reverse complement strand
GACATGAAAAAATGATAATAATTTATGAATTGTCAAGGGTTCGTTAGGGAGGGAAAGTGGGGGAGGTAGGGGTTAAAATAAGAAGCTGTTACCGGGGACTCATGTAGAGGGAAGGTGTTTTCAGGGTGATGATGGCAACAGGTATACAAATGTGCTTGACACAATGGATGGATGGATGGGTTGTATAAGCTCCTAATAAAATGATTTTTTAAATGTTGGGACTTAAACATAATCTAGTTTCATAACCAGTAACATATTTACCCTTTAGATATCTTACTCATGCATGTCTGCCTCTCCTTACTAGGAGTCCTGGTGCATGTGCATTGGGCTGCTAACCACAAGGGCAGCAGTTCGAACCAACAGCCAATCGCAGGGAGGAAGAAGCAGCTTTCTATTCCCGTAAACAGTCTCAGAAACCCACAGGGTCAGTTTTGCCTTGCCCTATGGGGTGGCTGTGAGTCAGAATTGACTGATCGCAGTGAGTTTGGTGTTTTTGTTTGTTGCTTCCTTTTAACATGTCGTCAAGGACTTGGCTCATAACGGGTACTTCCTCAGGGTTTATTATTGATTTTTGAAGTTTGAAAAGTAATCCATTACTTTTCCAATGCATGGCTTTCTCCTACTTAAACCTACGTTGTTGTTAGATGTCATTGAGTCTCGTTCCACTCATAATGATATTATGTACAATTTAATGAAAGACTGCACTATCCTTTTTTTGGTATTCAATAATTTTTTAAAAATAATCATTTTATTAGGGGCTCATACAACTCATCACAATCCGTACATACATCATTTGTGTCCAGCACATTAGTACATATGTTGACTTCATCATTCTCACAACACCT
>NW_022103906.1:87181637-87182937 GCF_000313985.2 Echinops telfairi | reverse complement strand
TAAGACCCCAGATGCTGTATCATTTGATAGCCAGGCACCATTTGCTTTCTTCACCACTTTTGCTAATGTACCCCCTTTGTCCTCAGCAATTGAGTAGGGGCAAACTGATGTGCTTCTTCCATGTGGGTTTTGTTGTCTCTCAGCTAGATGGCTGCTTTTTATCTTCAGGTCTTTAAGGCTTCAGGTGCTATATCTTTTGGTAGCTGGGCACCATCAACTTTCTTCACCACACTTGCTTGTGCACCCATTGTCTTCAGCGACTTCAGGTGTTATATCTTTTGGTAGCCAAGCACCATCCGCTTTCTTCACCACATTTTCTTGTGCACCCATTGTCTTCAGGCCATTGTTGTGCCAGGCAGGTGATCATCTCATACTGCCGAATTGTTAGAACAAAGTGTTCTGGTGTTGAGGGAGTACTTGTGCAGGGGCCCACTGTCCATCTGTTTTCTTAATACTCAACCTATAAATATATGTACATAGATCTATTTCCCCCTCATCATATATAAATATATCTACACCTTTAAATGCCTGTATTTACATCCTATGACTACCTTTTGCTTCCTATTTCTTTCCTCTATTTCTTTGTACTTTCCTCTTGTCCCACTATCATGTTCTGCCTTCATTTGGGTTTTAGGCATTCCTCTCGGTTACATTGCTCTTGATCCAGCCCTGCAAGGCCTCCCACATCCATGACATTGATTTTGATCACTTGTGTTCTTGTTAACGCCCTCTTCCTTCCCCCTGCCTCCCCTACCCCCATTCTCCCCAATCTGTTATTCTGTTGTTCTCTCTTCTGGTTTGTTTATTCCACCTATCCCTTCCAGGTAGACATGCTATGTACCATCACCAGACTGAGTGCATCAAAGCGACAACAGAAAGTAAAACAATGGCTACAACTGCAACACACACACAGACACACACACACACACACATGAATACATATATAACCTTATGAATAGTTCGGGGTCTGTTCATTTTCCTTCACGTGTGCTTTCCAGTCAAGTCTGATGGGGAGCCATGCCCCGGCACTGCCTCTATCACTGGGAACCTCACTGCTCTTCTCCCCCCACTGCTCTGATGCATCCCCCCATAGGCTGGTGTTCCGGGCGTTATGGGCTCATGGCAGGCAAAATTCCCGCCGTTTGTCTCCAGTGCTGTCCGCATTAGTGCAATGAGTCAACGAGGAATGCTGTGTCCCGTGGTGGGGCCGGCCCCATGCTCATCTCCATGCATCGGCTGTTCCAAACAGGCACATTGTCCCCAGGGCTCTGCGAGCCAGGATGTGCTCCATTCTTTCCTT
>NW_022103906.1:87142237-87179785 GCF_000313985.2 Echinops telfairi | reverse complement strand
GATAGCATTGAACTTATATAGTGCCTTGGGTAGAATTGACATCTTTATAATATTGAGTCTGCCAATCCATGAGCATGGGATCTCCTTCCATTTGTTGAGGTCATCCTTGGTTTCTTTTAATAGTGTTTTGTAGTTTTCCTCATACAGATATTTTGTTTTTTTGAGTCAGGTTTACCCCTAGATATTTTAATTTGTGTTTGGCTATTGTGAAGGGTACCCCCTTTTTGATCCCCACTTCTGTGTCCTTGTCTGATGTGTTCAGTAGTGCGATAAACTTCTGTTTGTTGATCTTGTAACCTGCTACTCTGCCATATTTCTCTATTGCTTCCAGTACTCCTATTGTGGGACATTTAGGATTTTCCATATATAAAATCATATTATCTGCAAATAATGATAGTTTCACTTCTTCCTTCCCAAGGTGAATCCCTTTGATGTCCTTTCTTTACCTTATATTGTTAGCTAGGACCCCCAGCACGATAAATAGGAGTTGGGACAAGGGACATCCTTTACTAGTCCCCTTTTTCAGAAGAATTGATCTCATCTTTTTTCTGTTGCCTACCACATTGGCTGTTGGTTTTTCGTATATAGCTGCTTGTTTTTTATTGAGGACTTTTCCTTCCATTCCTATCTTCTTGAGTGTCTTAAACATGAACACTTTTTCTGCATCTATTGATATTATCATGTGGTTCTTATATATCTTCCTTTCAATGTGACAAATAATACTCATGGTCTTTCGTATGTTGAACCATCCCTGCATACCTGGTATGAATCCCACTTGGTCATGGTGAATTATTTGTTTTATATATTTTTGTATTCTCTTGGCTAGTATTTTGTTAAGGATTTTTGCATCGATATTCATTAGGGAAATTGGTCTGTAGTTCTCAATTCTTGCGGGATCCTTGCCCGGTTTAGGTATCTGAGTTATACTAGCTTCATAGAAGGAATTTGGGAGTTTTCCATCTTTTTCTATGTTCTGGAAGAGTTTGTGTAGGATTGGTATCAGTTCTTCCCTGAATGCTTGATAAAATTCACCCGTAAATCCATCTGGCCTTGGAGACTTCTTAGTTTTTAATTATTTGATAAACTTGTCTATTTCTTCTACTGAAAAGGGTCTGTTGAGGTTTTTGATGGCCATTGAGGATAATCTGGGGAAGGATTGTTTTTCCAAGAAATCATCCATGTCTTCCAACTTTTTTAATTCATTTGGAGTACAGTCCTTCATAGTACTGTGTAATTATCCTTTGGATTTCACTATGGTCCGTTGTAATATTCCCTCTTTCATCCCTCATCCTTGCTGTTGAAATGTGTTCCTTCCTTTCTTTGGTCAAATTCGCGAGAGGTTTGTCGATTCGATTTATCCATTCGAAGACCAAGTTTTAGCAGTATTGATTTTTTCCCATAGTTTTCTTATTTTCTCTCTACTGGATCTCAGATCTAATTCTTATTATTTATTTTCTTTTTCTGTTAGTTGGATTTTCTTGCTGACTCAGCTCTAGTTGCGGTAAATTTTGTGTCAGTGTATCAATCATATGTCTCTCCTCCTTCTTTATGTGTGCATGGAATACTATGAGACTACCTCTGGTGACTGCTTTTGCTGTGTCCCATAAGTTTTGGTATGTTGTGTTTTAATTCTCGTTGGTTTCTAGAAATTTCCCAATTTAACCTTTGATCTGAGCCAGTACGCTCTCCTTTTGCAGTAGAGAGTTAGTCATTCTCCAATGGTTTGCCCTTACTTTCTTTATCTTCCTTTGGTTTGTTTCCAATCTTATGGCACAGTGGTCAGAGAGAGGTGCTTGAATTTATGTAGATTTGACTTATGCCCTATCATTCGGTCTATTTTAGAAAATGTGCCATGGGGAGCAGAATAAAATGTGAATTCCTTTTTGTTTGGGTGGAGAGCTCTATAGATATCTATCAGGTCACATTGTCTAATTGTAGTGTTTAGATCTCTAGTCTCCTTGTTGAATTTCTTTCTGCGTGATCTATCTTTCTCAGAGAGCAGTGTATTGAAATCACCTACTATAATTGTTGAAGCTTTGATTTCTTTTTTTATCCTTTGAAATATTCTGCTGGATGCTTATTTGGTGAGTAACTGTTTAGAATGCTTATTGGTCCTTTATGTAATGCTCCCTTGAGCATTATATAGTGTCCATCCTTATCTCTTTTTATGGTTTGCACTTGGATGTCAATTTTATCTGAGATTAGGATTGTAACTGGTGCTTATTTTGAATTAGAGTTTGACTGATAATGTCCCCATCCTTTGATTCTCAGCCTGTTTTTATCTGTAATGTTGAGATGTGTTTCCTGTATGCAGCAGATCGAGGGTTTGTGTTTTCCAACCCAGTCTATTAGCCCCTGTCTCTTAAGGTCTGAGTTCATCCCATTAATATTCAGGGTTATACACTATCCTTATAATTCTTATATTTGAGCCTATTTATATATCCATTGTGTAAATTCATCCCATTGAGGACCTTATTCTTTTCTGCTAACTCTCTATTTTACCAAGAATGTTGTCTGTCTCCATAGACTTGTCCTTTCGAAAACATGCCCAAAGTATGCAAGACAAACTCTTATTACCTTTGTCTTGAAGGAAAATTTTGGTTATATCTCTTCCAGGAAAAATGTGTTCCTTCCATGGCATATTAAGTATCTTTCTCTAACACCACTGTCCAAAGGCATCAATTATTCTTCAATATTACTTATCCACTGTCAAGCTTTTGAATGGCTATGGGAACATTGAAATCGCCATGCACTAGTTCAGATATGCTTACTCCTCAACATGACAACTTTTCTCTTTAATAATTCAACGGAGTTTTTAAATATCATATTTGTTTTATGCAATATATCTTTTGAGTTCTTAACTGCTGCTTCCAGGGATCAAAGTAAAATATAATCCTTGATAACGTCAATCTTTTCTCTATTTATCATAATGTTGTTCTTGGTCCAGTATGGAGGGTCCTCGCTATTCTTTATGTAAAGGTGGGATCCATAGTCAAGGCTATAGTCTTTGATCTTCATCAGTAAGTGCTTCAAGCCTTTTTTGCTTTCAGCCAGCAAGGTTATGTCGTCTTCACATTGTAGGTTATTAATGAGTCTTTCTCTAATCCTGATGCCATGTTCTTCTTCAATTAGTACCTCTTGGATTATTTATTTTGCATACAATTTGAATAAATACTGTGAAAGGTGCGGACCTTTCCTGTTTTTAAACCACACAGCTCTATTGCTTCCTGTGCTAGGCACAGGTCCTGCATGAATCCAAGGAACTGTTCTGAAAGCCCTATTCTTCATAATGTTATCAAGCACAGAGCACTACCAGAGAGACTGGGTGCCAAGTGTTTTACCACTTCCTTTATCATTTGCTTGTTGGTAAGTTAACCTAATCTATTCATCCAGTCATTGAACATGCTTTTCATTTCAGGATTTGTGCTAGCCCTGAGTTAGCATATTAGGTACATGTGACAAACACTGATCAAAGGATGATCTTAAGAGAAAGAAAATAATTCCTGTAAACTGTCAATTTGTTATTCAGAGGCTTGAGCCAGGATCATGCTTCAATTTTAGGAGAGAAAGTGGAAGTTGACTTGGAGAAATTTTTAGAACAAAGTTATTCTGAGAGAACTCTCCCATCTATCTCATGCTTCCTAAATTTTTTCCACTAGTAACCCATTTTCACCCAGTAAATTTGTAACATAGGAAAGCAATGCCAGAAACACTTTGGATTCATTAAAGGTTTGATTTTGAATTGATTGTGGAGCTTTCAGAACCTTTTACTGTTGCCAACATTTTCATGACCCCAACATTCAGTTACATGATTCCATATGGGGTCATGACCCACAGTTTAAGAACTTTAAAGTTCTATGTTATTGATCAGTGTTCCCCATAGTGGTGATATAACCCCCTGGGAATTGCTGGAATTACCCTAGGGCGCCACAAAAGAAGATACCTACGTTTGATTCTGGTTTATGGGCAGAAGATTTTAATTGCCAAAGGGTCACTATGATTTTTTTTTCCTTTGTAAAAGGGCCGTAGGCCAAATAAATTTAGAAACCTATGCTATAGATTATGCAATTGATATGGTTGGGTGCCAATTTTTGGGGACACAATTCTCAGTGGTCTGATGGCTATGATGGAGGAATCCCCCAAGATAAAGTCGACTATAATGTAATCACGTCCATGATGAAATCTGTTATGACCAGTCAGTGTGTCAATTGAAAGGGACAGTCCTCAGAGTTGTGACCTGCTTCCAAGATATGTTGACACACTGGGGAAATTTGCTTGTTTTTACTTATCCAGGTTAAATGTGTTTTTACTCATCCAAATTTATCATATGATCTCCAGTTCTCTGGACTTGAGCTAACGGCCTGCCATATTGCCTGCCTATCTTTGGAGTCACGGAAGCCTTCCACTTTACCTCCTAATCCTTCGATCCCTACAGCTATGTGCATCCTTATATAGGACTCATGGATGCTACAACTGTGTGACTATTTCCTGTATATGAACATTTTTTATGTATACATAGGTAAGGTTTACTATTTTTGTTTCTCTAGAGAAACCAAGATGAGACAAATGACAATAAAAAATTTGATATTAACTTTAGGAATGGTGACTACTAAAACCATAAAAAGTGATGTGGTTTTTCTTTTTTGAAATCCAAAGCATTCCTTGAAATGAGGGAAGGTATGGGAGATCAGTATATATCCAAAAAAATAAAGATGAAAGTCTGTCTTTGTCCTTCTTTCTAAGTTTCCATTTCCTGAGAGCTTTGGAGATAAAATAGTAGAACAATCTCAGAATTTGGGGCCATACAGTGCTCAGCTACAAATCTCAGTTCAACTGAAAGTCTTGGTAGATCAGTCACTACCACCAAGACACATTGTTTTCATCTGTCAACTACAGATAGTAATATTTGCCTTGCAGATTTTTTTTGCCCCCTAACTTTCCATTCTAAGCAAACAAAATCCTAAGATCTATGGCTAGAATGTAATTCTGGGACATGACTGGGAACAAAGAATTAAAAAATAAAAGATGTCTTCCTGTGTTTTATGGACTAGATGAAGGCATGGGACTGTGTAGATTACTTACTCATTAAGGTCAAAACTGTATGGATCACATCTCAAGTAAAGGAAACAAAAGCCATCACAAAAGGACAAATTAGAAACTCCATGCTAAAGAAAGAAAATACTGACCCTGTCAAAGATGTCATTTTACTTGGATTCAGAATCATTGGCTCTAATAGCAGCAAACAACAAAGCAAGTGATGTGTTGCATTGGGAAAATCTACTGCAAAACAAGTCTTTGAATGATAAAAAACAAAGATGTTACTTTGAGGTCAGTCATATCTGACCAAATCCATTTATCATACATTATGATTGCTTCTTGTGCATTTACAGTCACTTCTTATGCCCAAAGAATCTCTCTCGACAATGAATAAGATAACTGAGGAATGATTGATTCATTTTAATTGCATTGCTAAATCATATTGAAGATACCCCAGGCTGCCAGAATGACTTGGAAAAAGTATATCCAGATGTTCCTTAGAAGCAAAGATGGTGACACTTTGTCTCACATACTTTTGACATGTTATCAAGAGGGACCATGTGTTAGTCTGGGTTACTAGAGAAACAAATCCAGAGACACTGATATGTGTATAAAAGAGAGCTTTATATCAATGATTGATCGTACATTAAGAAAACACCCCAGCCCATTCCAGATTAAGTCCATAAGTCCGATATTAGTCCATATGTCTGAGACCAATCTATAAATTTCTCTTCAGACTCATGCAACACATGCAATGATGCCAAATGCAGGAAGATCACAGGCCAGTGGGTGGAAAGTCTTGTGGATTCAGAGGTGTTGGAACATCTCAACGCTGGTGTGGGTCTCCAAATGGCTTCTCCAGCTCCAGGGCTCTGACTTGGGATCAGCGTGGCTCCATGTGTCTTGTCAACAGGAAGATAAAACAGAGAGTGGGTGTGTCCCACCTCCAGGGAGTTAAGCTAGGAGCTCCCAGAATCCTCAGGAGAAGGCCACGCCCACACTGAGGCATTATTAGCTATGACCTGGTTGACAGGCTAGACTACACCCCTTTGCTCAAGTTGACAGGAGATTATGTAACTGCCACAGCTAGATTCACTGTATGCTATTTCCCAATTTTTATGTTGCATTAGGTAAATCTGCTACACAGAACTTCTTTAAAATGTCTGAAAGAACAAAGTGTAGTTTGAGGACTAAGGTTAGCTTGACCCAAGCCACGATATTGTCAGTCACATTTGAATGTTGGATATTGAATTAAGAAAACCAAAGAAAAATCAATTCCATTGAACATGGTGTTAGTGAAGAGTATTAAAAGAACCATGGACAGGCTAAAGCAGAAATAGGTATTTCTTAGAAGAGGTATTGCCGGAATGTTCCTTAGAAGCCAGGATGGCAAGCGTTCATCTCACATGCTTTAGACATATTGTGAGATGGCACCCGTCTTTGAAGAAGGACCTCGTGTTTGGCAAAATCGGGGAGAATCAAAAGAGAGGCAGACTCTCAAGGAGATGTACTGACACTGCTTGCCACCAGGGCTCAAACAAGGGACCACTGTGAGGCTAGCGGGGGACTGGGCAGCGTTTCCTTCTCTTGTACACAGGGCCACCAGGAGTTGGAACTGACTGGATAGTATCTAACAATCACAATTACAGCTCTTCTTAAGAGAAGGATTTTTTTCTGATTGTTAGAAATAAAAACCAGATAGTAATATTTTCCCAAATATATAAATAGTCTGTAGAAACCAGTTACTTTAAAAGAGAAGAAATTTAAAGTTTAATAACCCTAGTTTGGCTCTACTTGTGTGAGGAATGTGAAACGATGACACTGCCTGCTTATGCAGGGGCCTGTTGAGTACGTCGGTGATCCCCAGACAGCTCTCTAAGCAAGGCAGCCATCAGGGAATCACTGGAGTCCTCTGTTCAACACTGATTCCTATGTTCTATCCTCAAAGACTTTTAATTCAGCAAGTTTGAAGTAGCTAAGAAATCTTTGTTTGCTAAAGCTTCCTCCAAGACTCTGATGGTTTAGACACGTAGAACCATTCATCATGATAAGAGCATTTCATTTGTACCAGATATTGCATTCCAATCTGTAGTCAGTGTTTCACCCCTTGTGGACTCAAGAAAATCAAATGTATTTCCTGAGATACATATTCCATACTACATATTAGAGGAAATACAACCTAGGTGGTGTCGGGACCATCACAAGAATCTATACATTATATGACAGCATTCATTTGAAAGTGTTGCATAACTATAAAGGTTTCCTGTTTTCAAACTCATTTTATTGGAAGCTAATACAGATACCATATCACTCAATAGTTCAATCATATAAAGTAGTGTTGTACAATTGCTACCACAATCAGTGTCAAAACAGTCTCCTGTCCTTGAACTCCTTGACATCAGCTCCGTTTACTCTCACTTCCCCACCACAACCCCCAAGAACCCTTATTCTACTTGCTGTCTCTACAAGTTCATTAGTCCTGGGTTTCATAGACTAAACAAAAGGAAAAAAAAACATATAACAAAAATTCAAGAGAGCTACCCCCAATGACAAAATACAGCAAACATAAACCCCAATATCAGAGAGAGAGAGAGGTGGTGGTGGTAATCAACTGACAAGGTTTTAACCATTAAGTCAGGTTTATCATTTTGATCTACTATAATCCTCTCTCCAATGAACTCTGTTTGGTAACCGGTTTATTCCCATCTCTCCGTTATGGATGGAGGGAAATCACAGGTGACTTATTTCCTGTGTGAATCTCATAAAAGTATCTTGGGCTTTCACTGTCATCCATAGCCTTCTGCAAATCAGGATCTCACAATTTAGGCTCTGATACTATTCCCTCCTTTGGCTTTATATTATATGATTTACAATCCTTAGGTCACTGATGTTGGTGTGCTTCTTCCATGTGGACTTAGTTGACATCTCACTTAGATGGCTGCCTGTTTGGAAACAAGCCTTTAAGACCCCAGATGTTATTTTATTTGATCATCAGGCCACATTTAATTTCTTCATCACACTTTGCTAAAGCACCCATATCTTCTGTGTTCCCTTCCTGAGGCAAGTATTAAATGGCCATTATGAAGCTAATTGTTCTAAAATTGGAGCTAGAATATAGTATAAACCCATTGCTGGATCTATGTTTGAGTTTATTGTTGTTGTTTTATCTGCTTTTGGCTCCTTTTAGAGACCTCCTTGTTAATTTATGGTAGAAAGTTTTATTGATTATCACCATGGAGCATAAAAATCTTCCATTAATATTGTCATTGATTAGCCCCTGGTACTAATTTTTAAAATAGTGTTGAGAAGGCAATGTAGGCTAACTACATATCACAGTGCCTGAATTATTCCTTTGTACTAAATCCTTTCATGGCTGAAAACGACTTACACAAACAATGGGAATAGGTTATCAGGGAAATTTTACAATAATATTCACTGACAATATCAGTCACAGGCTTGCCAAAATTATATATATATATATATCTTAATACAGCATACAGAGCATTGATGTAGTAAGTCAATGTTTATCTCCTACCGACAGTTCAATACTCTTGGTATAGCTATGTTTTGATTCTTCAAAGCCTATGAATTTTTAGTCTTAAATCCTCAGGTTACAGGTGTCTTTGAGACAGAGCCCAGTTCACCTAGTGTAGTTTCCACATCAGGTCCTTCTGATGTAGTCTTTGGAGCAGAGTTGGCGTCTTAAAGAACCAGGATTCAAAGCCGCAGTGTTCAGTGGCACTGAGCCCGGGTCTCCATGGTGTGTCCAGAAACTCAGGCCAATCTGGCTTATTCGGTGCCTCTTACCAAGGATCCTCCCATTTTCAGGTGCTTACAAGTAGTTTGTAGTCACTTTCTTCTACCAACTTGGATATGTGATAGTTGGGTTTTGGGTGTGTTTTGTTTTCCCTTATGGACACCATGACTTTAGTTGCCTCCTTTTCAACTCTATATGTAAGGGATTTTGAGTGACAGCGCTATGCCAGGCTGGATTGTCTAGACCAGATGAGTAAGGACCGTTCTTACTCTCCTGTTTCTGTTAGCTTTCCATGTATCTCCTCCTAAGCCCAGTAGCTCCATCTTACCTTGCATTGATTACTGACCTTTAGATCCGGTTATTATGTCCTGATGGCCTGTCTAAGGGTTCTACTTCTCTGGGATCCACCTCCATGCCCTCTCTTTAGTTGAAAATTTATCAAAAGGGAATAGGTCTTCTACTTTCAAGGGAGCCCGGTTGTTGTTATTGATTGGTTCCAAATCACAGTGGCCCCGCCCACAGCATAATGAATCACTGAGCAGTCCTGCCCCATCCGCACGACTGTTATTATGTGCAAGTCCGTTTTTTCAGCCACTGTGCCAATCCGTCTCATTAAGAGTTGTGTTAGGTTGGGTTTCTATAGTAACAAAACCAGTACGGCGCTGACCCTCTGTCAGTTTGTTAACTGTGTGAGCTATTGTTTCTGTTAGTTGCTAATGAGTTGTTTTGGGACTCACGGGACCCCGATGTGATATAGCAGAACTATCAAGTAGGGTTTTCTAGACTGTAATCTCTGTGGCAGCTTAATACAGCCCTAACATGAGATATTTGTCTTCTCTGAGCATGTTTGTCATGAACCATGTATGTCTGCCTCATAGTACCCTAGGAGAGAAATCCAAGAATCATCCAAAGAGTCCATTCCAGATCTCTGCCTGAAGTGGCAGAACGGAGACCAGAGCAACCAGAGACTGGCAGGGAGAGTATGGCACAGAACAAAAGAACCAGGCTGAGACCAGAGGCCAAGGACCATGTGTCCGAGAGGCTGAGTCCCTGCGACACTAGGGTACTGACTAAGGAGAGGTCTTGCTGTGGATGAATGACTATATCCTTACTGTTTTCTGATCATGGTTTGTGGTAACTTGGAAAAGAAAAACAAAACCCAAACTTACTTTCATTGAGTTACTTACTCATAGCTCCCCTATAGGATAGAGTAGTATTGCCCCTGTGGGTTTCTGAGAGTGTAACTATTTATGAGAGTAAAAAAACCTCATCTTTCTCTTGAGAAGCAGCTGGTGGTTTTAAACTGCTGACTTTTTGGCTAATCCCCCACTATAAGACTCAGTGGAGATCTGTTGAGTTGAGTGTCCTAATAAGCCTCCTTAATTGTGAGCATAGATTGTGAGTTCTGTGGACCATTGCAACAAATTATTGAAATGGCATAGCATAGAAGTAGAGTGCTATGGGAGGCATTCCCGATGTAAAAATAAAGTAAAGAAAAATAGAGATTGGGGCCATTTCTGACTCCCACCTCTTGCACTAGGGAAGCCAGGACAGACTGGATATGGCCTCCATGCTGTTTGTGCAGGGAGTTGAGTTCACTTCCAGATACGAAGGATGGCTAAGACCTTGATCTCAGGGCTTCCAGCAGGCTCTAGATGACCAGTAAAATGGCTTTGCTTTATGATTTTGAGTTTTGTTCCACATGTTTTCTCCCAATCTATCCAGGGCTTTCTAATGTGATCCTTTTTAGGACATTTGGCAGTGGTAGCTGGGCACC
Organism: Echinops telfairi; assembly: GCF_000313985.2. Taxonomy (NCBI): domain Eukaryota; kingdom Metazoa; phylum Chordata; class Mammalia; order Afrosoricida; family Tenrecidae; genus Echinops; species Echinops telfairi. The sequence goes on along the minus strand of NW_022103906.1, from coordinate 87,169,214 downwards.
ATCTAGTTCTTCTGTTCTCAGTCATAGAAACTGTAGTTTGCATGACCCATTCATCCATTGAGCCGAATATTTCCATAGAGCTTACTTTTCTTCTCTCTTCTTTGTTCCTTGTGGGGAGAGACCAATAGATACACCTGAGATGGCTGCTTAAAACTTTTAAGATTCCATCGTCAAAGTAGGATATAGACATTTTCTTTGAGAACTATGTTTTGACAATTGGCCATGGTATTCACAGAGACTATGGCCTTAAGCCCCCAAGTCAACAGTATAAATCCCATAAGAAGTTACATTTGTCAGTAACTATTCCTAGAGAATCCATAATGGTATCAGCTATAGCAGATAGGATTTCTTATAGTCAATGAATTCCAATGTTAACTATGATGGATTAACACTTAACTGTGAAAAATTACTGTCTAGCTTTGATATTAAAGGAACTTCAAGATCTTATATGACCTCTTATTTATTTTTTTCCTTTTTAATATGATCAACATATAGGCAGCACATTCTAGTCATTTAAACATCTTTTGCATGATTAATTCAATGACGTACATCATGTTCATCTGAGTGTCCAACTCCCACTCTTAGTGGAGAAGAATGATTGTGCTATTGTCCTGTTGACACATCCATCAATGATACAAAACCATGCAAAGTAGAAATAACTATTTTCCTATTCAACAATCGAAGGACTCAGTACACTATTATAAAAGTTTAATACTTAGATTCTTGTGATCGGTTCCCCCTTTCCACCCCACATTCCTGCCACCTTCCAGGCATCGCCACTCTCACCACTGGTCCTGAAGGGGTCATCTGTCCTGGATTCCCTGTGTTTCTAGTTGCCGTCTGTACTAATGTACATCCTCTGCTCTAACCAGATTTGTAAGGCAGAATTAGGATCATGATAGTGTGTGTATGGGGGAGCATTCAAGAGCTAGAGGAAAGTTATACACTTCATTATTGCTACCCTGAACCCTGACTAGCTCATCTCCTCCCCACAACCCTTCAGTAAGGGGATTTCCAATTGCCTACTGATGGGATTTGAGTCTCCACTCTGCACTAACCCACCTTTACAATGATATAATTTTTTGGTCTTTGATGCTTGATACCTGATCCCTTCGAAAGCTCATGGTCACGCAGGCTGGTGTGCTTCTTCCCTGTGGGCTTTGTTGCTTCTGAGCTGGATGGCTGCTTGTTTATCTTCAAGCCTTTAAGACCCTAGACTATCTTTTGATAGCCAGGAACCATCAGCTTTCTTTACCACATTTGCTTATGCACACGTTTGTCTTCAGTGATTGTATCGGGAAGGTGGGCACCCACTGATATGATTTTTTGTTCTTTGATGTCTGATAACTGGTGCCTTCTACACCTCGTGGTCAGACAGGCTGGTGTCCTTCCTCCATGTGGGCTTTGATGCTTCTCAGCTAGATTACAAGAATCTACATATAGCCACCTCACTGGGGGATGGACAGCAGAGAAGAGCATGGTGGGAGACGTCGGACAGTGGTGTAACATATGACAAAGTAATAATAATTTATGAATTATGAAGGGTTCATGAGGGAGGGGGGGAAATGAGGAACTAATATTAAGGGCTCAAGTAGAGGGCAAATGTTTTGAGAATGATGATGGCAACAAATGTACATATGTGCTCGACACAATGGATGTATGCATGGATTGTGATAAGAGTTGTATGAGCCCCAATAAAATGATTAAAAGAAAAAAAGCACTGAAGATGCTGAAACCAATGTGGTATAAACAGAAGAGCACAGAATTCTTGGGAACGTTCAGACAGATGGAAACATCCTCTGTAGACAGGCAGGGGCCCAGATGGAGCCTATGTCTATACACGACTGCTCCACATGTTGATAGTTGTGCTTCTTAAAGTTCCTACTTCTTAAAATTGTCTTCGTTATTATCTAGATCTAATTGTGAAACTATAAATGACATGTACATTTCAAAAAAGTTTAATACTACCCTAGTGCCTGATACATAGTTGGCCCTCAATTCATTAGAGGATCCACAAATGCATTTTTTCTACTGAATTCTAATAATCAATGTGATATTATTGAAATAGCATGAGTTTTAATTTCTCTCACTCCAATCATTTTCTTTCTTATTCTTTTTTAAATATCTCTCCCATCCCTCAGGTATACATACTGTCACCAGCTGGTCCAACACTGACCTTTGATGCCATGACATTAGTCCCCCCTGCCCCCAGCCTCCATCCTCCACCCTCCCATTCCAATCCTGGCAGTGGCCTTGAGATGTAGCAGAATATCCACAGGCAGTAAAGCACTTGAGAAGCAGCAGGGCTAGGTCTCCAGAATCCCATTTCTCTCACCACAAATGGAACCTGACATATGCTAAAGCAGCCTCTGATTTCAGTATGCAGTGAAAGGAAATTCTGAGTGAAGAGTTACATGGGAGTGGGGGGAGGAACCCCACAATGAGCTAACTCATCAAGCAAACGTGGTCTATAAATATTCCCACGCTATTGTTTTAGCAAGAAAGAAACCACACCTAAAAGCACATTCCTCATGTTGTAGGAAAATGTATGGTGATACACGCTTTGTACCCCTATGCCAAGACATGTCCGTAAAGTTAATTTCAAACTGCTTGCTTTCTCCCTGTGCTATAGTATGATTTCACAGTGCATCCTCCCATCTGTTGAAACAGAGAAGTGCTTGTATTTTAGGCTGAGATGACTAATATTTATGAGGAATGATTCCAAATTCAAACTAAATGCATATTTTTTGCGTTTGTCTGAACCTAGCCATGAATTATCTCAGGCTATCAATAGAAGAAAAAAAGTTGCTATCTGTAAATCCCTATTTGTTTTCCCAAATTGCACCCTTGGCAATGGGTGTGACATAAAAAATGTTCAGTATTCCTAGTAGCCTAACCTGCCAAGAGAGATAAGGCACTTTGATGTCTGGGGACCAGAGACTAGGCAGATCTTTACTCAGAGTGGGCCTCAAGCCTTTCTCTAAGAGAAGTGGGCTAACACGCCCTGTCCTTTTCACAGCCTCCCAATTCCAGGAGAGGGACTAGTGGGGTAGACCTGCTGGCTTCAGGAGGGGACAGATCTGAAGTTGGTAAGGGTAATAACTCTTTTAATTCTTTTGACCAATGCTCACTATTGATATAATAAAAACAAGAGTAAAATGTATTGTCCTGATAGTCAGGATTATTACTGCTTAATTTGTGGTGTGATTGCTATTCTTCAGCACGATGCTAACCGACCCCATGCCTCCTTCAATGTACGGCTTCTACCACCCTTCCCGGATGGATGTCTTCCTTTCATAGCTGAAGCAAATGAAACTTGAGTGAAGGGCTAAAGATCACACAGCGAGTTGCAGGAATTAAATTCACACCCAACACTGCCTCCTTTCCGGTGACCTATCCCTGTGCTGACTCCTTCCACACATGAAGGTTCTCTGAGGTTCATTGCAGACTCTGGTTGGGGGCGGCTTCTCCAGGAATTCCGGATGGTACAAGCAGTTAATGTCTCACATGACTGCTAAATGAATAGTCGCAGATTCAAATCCCTAGGTACCTCACAAGACCCGGGATCTCCTTCTGAAAAAAAAAATCAGCCATTAAAAACCCTAGAGAACACAGTTCTACACAGACACACACTGGATGCCATGCGTTACAATCAGTTCAACGGCAACAGCTTGTCTGTTTTTGTTTTGTTTTGTTTTGTTTTTCACTCCTAGAGCATAGTTGTGCCCCTCGACATATACAACACACATATAAACAATCTCTTCTGGATGCCAGGTGGAAAGAAGGCCCCTGGAGCAATCCAGTTATGTTGTGAAATGTATTCTAGTAGAAAAAAATCCTTTGCCGTTAGCAAGCGTTCTCACACTCTTCTGCTCGCTGGAGGTTTCCCTGCGGATAGGGCTGCCGGACAGCTGGCCTCCGTAATAAAACACTCTCCTTCCCTACACTTTCCAGAGGAAGGATTTGTTTACTCGCCCATAGTTTTATGAGTACCTCCTTTGCACCAGCACAAGATTAGCTATTAAAAATGAAATAATTCAACTCTCACCAAAAAATTTTTTTAAAGATTTTTGTTTCTTTTATTTTTGTGTCATTTTGCTTCTGTTGAGGAAATGTGATCGCAAGAGGGGAGGCATTAAGTACTTTGTCCGAAGTGCTCTTGATCCAGTTGGCTCACAACCGGGGAAGACTTTTACTCCCAGGGGAATTTGGCAATTTTTGCAGGTATGTTTAGTCATGACCATGGAGAATGGCTGCCCCTGGTGTCAGTGACTATGGTTAGAAACCAAGGATGCTGCCAAATAGCCCACCACCATAGGCCAGCCTTGCATGACAGACAAGTATCAAATCCTCAAAGCTAATGAGGCAGCGGGAGGAGAGACTTTGTATGATACTGAGAGGTTTCCAGCTCAATTCTGTTGTGCAGATTCTCTGGCGAATGACTAACGTGCTATGAAACTCATGATTTATCAACCTATCCAGTTTCAAATAAGAGCCCCTCACAGCTGGGCCCTTAGGGAGTCTTCTACTCTGTGCCTTCCCGGTTTGCGTCCATGATAGCTCTCGATGGCCCATGTCACCGCCACACACAAACTGCTCTAGATGTGCTAGGTGCCCATGTTTTACAGAAAACGAGTCAAGAAATCTCAGCCCTCACACCTCAGGGTCCTGAATTCAGGGAACCTCTCCCTGATAGAGGTCCTGGATGATGCAAAAAATTAACATATTCAGCTGCTAATTGGAGGGTTGAGACAGGGGTCGGGGAGGGGCGGGTAAGCACTTTGGAAGAAAAGCCAGGTGATCTATTTCTGAAACTCCCCTGCAGTGACATTCTACTCTGGGTGCAGTCACCAGGTGTAGAAGTTGACGAGATGGCAAGGGGGACTGATACCCTGTTTCCCCCCAAAATAAGACAGTGTCATATATTACTTTTTGGTCCCAAAGATGTGCTAGGTCTTATTTTCAGGGGATGACTTATTTTTCCATGAAGAAGAATATGGTTCACATATATTGTATACTGTTTTATTCAAAGAGAGCTCACACTGACTGCTCCGGCTGTGCTGCGGCCAACAGTGAGCTGCGCGGCGGCACCCGCCACTACTGTCCAGAGTCCAGAGTTATGGTAGCTTGGGAGGAGGAGGGCTTATTTTCGGGGAGATGCCTTATATTTTAGCAAGAGGCAAAACTGTAAGTAGGCCTTATTTTCAGGGGATGTCTTCCTTTCGGGGAAACGGTATATTTTCTTAGAGAAACTTCAGTTTGGAAATAGCCACAAAAGTAGCTCTTATAGATTGGAGCTTGAATCGAGGAAAAGAGCAGAAGGTGCTGAGCTATTCTTTTCTGGAAGGCAGACCAACCTTATTGGACTTGGGGTAAAAATGGATTTGGGGATTCAAGGCAGGTCTTGTGCCTGGGAAGAAAGGTGGAAAATCTGTTTGCATTTATTCACCAACCTGGGACTTGGCAGTTTGAAACAAGAGGCTTGTATTCATAGTCCTTTACCTAAAGAAACGTTTGCTGAAGCCAACATTAAACTGATGGTTTAATGACATGGGTGTGAGGTCTTTGGTGAGGCTTAGTGATTCACTTATTCTTTTAAAACTATACTCCTGAGCATTTATTATGTGTCAGGTATCAAGTAAGTTCTGGGTTCTGTAGGCTACAGTCTTGTGGGAGGGATATCAGAGAGAAAGTGATATTAAAATGGCACAGGCAGATAGATGGCTTCCACAGAGAGCAAGGAGAAGGAGAAGGAGACATTCCAGCAGAGGAAATGACAAGGGGGCAGACCCTAAGGCAGGAAAGAGCCTGGGAAGTTTGAGAATTGAAAGCAATCCAGTGTGGCTGGAGGACGGGAGCAGACGGAGGAGACGTGAGAGTGAGGCGAAGAGGAGAGGCAGTGGGAAAACATGCAGGGTCACGTCTGCGTCTGGTTTCATCCTGGAGCCAATGCTCAGGACCTGAGATCCTGAGAGCAAGGAAAGAGCCTGGGGTAACCAGGGAGGATGTTGCTGAAAAGGTTCAGACAAGGACAGATGGTGTTTTGACTAGGATTGTGGCAGAGGATAGAGAGAGCAGTGGATGGATTTGACACATATTTGAGAGGAAGGAAGGCCAACAGTGAGTGATAGATGAGCTGTGACAAGTGAGAGAGATGGAGGTGAAAGGATTCCTCCCAGCTTCCTTTTCCAAGCCTCTGGGTGGATGCCATTTACTATAAACAACTGTTTCCATCAAGTAAATTCCAGTTCATGGCTACCCCATGTGTGTCAGCATAGAACTGTGCTCCACAGGGTTTTCAAAGGCTGATTCTGGAAGATCACCAGACCTTTCTTAGGAGGCTTTTGAGTAGATGTGAACTGGCAACCTTGTAATAAGCAGCCTGGTACCAGATCTATTTGCACCACCCAGGGCCTCTGTACCATCTACTGAGACTACATAACTATCCCTTCCTCCTTCTGTAGGAAGAAGCCCTGGTTGCTTAGTGCTTCAGTATTGGGCTGCAATCCCCAAGGTTGGCAGATCTAAACCACCACAAGCAGCTCCATGGAAGAAAGACTGGACTTCCTACTCTCATAAACAGTTGCTGTCTCCAAAGCCCACAAGGAGTCGCTTTGAGTCAGCATGGCTTGATGGCAGCAGGGCTTTTTCGGTTTTCTTACTCTGTAACAGAGGGACAATATGCATATTTTCACTTTCCTTACTTCACATGGTGGGTTGATGACCCCATGATGTAACACGTACAACATGCTTTGTAGTCAGTGCAGCATGTCAATGACTGAGCTGCAAGGTATGTAGTCATATTATTATATACCCTTGTACAATCGACACAATCCCGAGGTGCCTCTAATCACAGACCACAGCTGTAGTAGGTGAAGAGCTCACAGAGCGTGAGCCGTAGTGACAATGTGGCTGCAACAATGGACTCAAGCCTTGGCTCAGGACCAGGTGGTCTTGTGTTCTGTTGCACACAGCGTATGAGTAAGAGTATGAATCAACTTAAGGACATCTAAGAAGAACAGCATCAAAAGACAAAGGAAAAGGTGGGGCTCCTTGGTCATTAACATGAACTTGACTTTTAGATCTTGAAATGCATTCTGGTTGCTGTGAGAAAACCCACACTGGCTCAGCTTGAGCTGGCCTGATTGGGGAACTGGGAGTAGACCATGGAAATGGTTTCTTCAGCCATCATTTTTCTGAGTTGCCAGAGAATCACTAGGCTTCACCCGTCTCAGCCTGGCAATCATCCAAGATGGTTTTGGCTTACTGAAACCTACTGGCTTGAAAGAGCCGACTCAATTGCTGCTGCTGCTGCTGCCTCATGACTACAAACATTGTTATCCCTGTTCGGCCTTAGACAAGAGAGGCATGATTCAAAGGGCCTGACCCATGGTACATGGGTAAATATTTTTGTCAAGATGAGTCAGAATGCCTGGGTTTGCCAATCCCAAGCTAGATGATCTTGTCAAATTCATCTTACTTTTACTGGGGGCTCTTACATCTCTTATCACAATCCATACATTCATCCATTATGTCAAGCATATTTGTACATATGCTGCCGTCATCATTTTCAAAGCATTTTCTTTCTACTTGAGCCCTTGATATCAATTCCTCATTTTTCTCCCCTCCCTCCACTGCCCACCCTCCCTCATGAACCCTTGATAAGTTATAGATTATTATTTTCATATCTTACATCATCCTCTGTCACCCTTCACCCACTTTCTGTTGTTCATCCCCCTGGGAGAGGGTTATATGTTGATCATTGTGATTGATTCGCTCTTTCTCCCCCACCTTCCCTTTAACCTCCTGGTATCTCTATTCGCATTGTTGGCCCTGAGGGGTTTCTCTAGATATATGATTTTGAGGGAGAATTGAAAAAATAGAACACGTTGTGTAAATGGCAAGATAGTAATAAAATTAAAATGCTGGATGAATTAGGTGGGTAATTTTTCAAATAGTTCAAGTGAAGGGAAAGACTACATAGACCTAGGGACTTCAAAACTTTTATGGGGGGAATTCTCCCTATCTTTTATCCCCTTAACTTTTTAAGCCCCTCATATATACTGAAGTCCAACGGATTGCCATCAAGTAGGTCAATTCTAACTCCAAACAACCCTTTAGGACAGAGTAGAACTGCCTCACAGGGTGTTCCAGATTGCAGCCTGCCACATCTATTGCGTGCAACCGATTAATAGTTTGGAACCAGTTATCCTAATGACAGCAGCCAAGTAATTAAACACTGTACCCTGAAGGATTATCCTGGATATATATTGAAATAGTTGTAGTGTTTCAATGACTTTTGTGTCAATTGGATTATTGTTAGCATTACCAATAATAATACATAGTAGTTGTGGTTAATCAATTCTGAGTCATGATCATCACATGTACATCACAGCAGAATGTTTGATTAGATTGCCAAGTGGTTTTTCCAAAGTAAATCATCAAATCTGGCACCTCTGAGTGGATTGAGCCTTCAATTTTCAGGGAAGCAACTGAGTCCATTAAACTGAATCCACAAATATTATATATATTTGTGTGTGTGTGTGTGTGTGTGTGTGTGTGTGTGTGTGTATCAGGAGACCTGGGAGTGCTGTAGGATACTCATTGAACTGATAACCCCACAATTTAGTAGCTCAACCCCCCCAAACTACTCATGTGAAGAAGATGAGACTTTATGTTACCTTAAAGCTTTACAGCCTCAGAAATGCTATATAGGGCTGAGATGAGTCAGATTCAATTCAATGGCAATGGGACATATATATGTATATATAAATATATATACAGCTTTAAAAAAGTTCATGAAAAATTCCATTAGATCTTAATTTCATTTTCAGATAAGCCCAAAAGTATTGCTACAAATCATAGAAACTTCTTGTAAACAAAACCATCAAAATATGAAGCTATTGTTTTTCAATGTATCATCCATCTAGATACAAAGGGGTACCCCCCAAAATGAGCAAACAACTAATACACTTGGGTTTTCCCATAGTGCTGTCCTTGTAAGGTGTGTTCAATATCACAATAATTTTTGTGGCATTTTTCCTGAGCAGGAAACAAAATTTCAGTCGCACGCTGTTGTCTTATATCGGACATCACAAAATACGTGGTTTGAGAGAAACTGGTTTCATGAAAAATTCACTGTGACCAGCAAGAACCTTCCCATTGCGTGCACTAACTCAGAGTGAGTTGCTAGATGCTCACCTAGTGGGAAAAATGCATCCTAGGAAAGCTACACTCTGCCAAGCACAATTCTGTTTATTTGTTTGTTTGTTTGTGTATTTTTTCTGGTACCCCCTTGTACACAGTTTTGAAGGGGTGTTTCCATTTCCCCAGCACTTTACCAAAAAATTCTGTACTCCTAGACTTTCACCATGTCAAAACACAATTTTGGTAGCCTCCAGGGACTTAAAATGTGTTTCTTCTAAATGTTCTTTGAGTCTTGGCAACACAAATAAATTTGAAGGGATATATCAGGGTTATCGGGTGTGAAAGCTTATGTTTCCCAATGAAATTCTTATAGAAACAACCCTTGCTACTATCAAAGAGATGTTACTTTGAGGAGTAAGGGGTGCCTGCCCCAAGCCATGGTGTTTTCAATTGCCTCATATACATGTGAAAGGTGAACATTGATTATGGAAGACTGAAAAATAGTTGATGATGCATTTGAATTATAGTGCTGGCAAAGAATACTCAGAGGACCATAGACTGCTAATAGAACAAACACATCTTTCTTGGACAAAGTCCAGCCAGAATACTCCATAGAAGCAAAGATGCAGAGACTCTTGTCTTATGTACTTTGGACTTGTTGTCAGGAGAGACAACTACCGGGAGAAGGGTTGCAGGCTTGGTAAAAGAGGAGCACCATGCATGAAGACGACCCTCAAGAAGATGGGTCGACACAGGGATTCCCACAACACGCTCAAGCAGAACAGCAATTGTGAGAATGGTGCAGGACTGGGTGGTAGGATGTTGTGCTATTGTACATATTGGACCCAACTCAACATCAACGAAGAACGAGCAGGTGTGTGGTCATGATGGAAAACCAAAATGAATCAAAGCAGTCCTTCAGCACTACCTCCCTGGCCTCTTTCTCACTAATGCAGCTTTCAACTCTCTTAAAATTTCTTCATGAAGTTCCGGTGATTTTCCTGTGTTCTTATAGAAAATCTACCTAGATCACACCTTTGCGATCCCCACAAATCATAGCCTCTGAGCTGACCTCTCTGCCTTGAATTTAATGGGTCCAGCATATCCGCTCAGAAGCCACAGTGTGATTAAATGTTTTCATTGAAGGCATCCTAATGCGGCTCAGACAAGTGTGCTACAGAGAGAACTCATTTGAAGCCATTCACAGGTCACAGAAACATGCTTTAACATGATTTGTTCTAATTAAGCATATGCTCTTATGAACTGGAATCCTATAGAACTTCAAATGAGGGTAATATTCCTTGAAATATAATTTATTATTTATTATATTAAACCATTAAATGCATAACTCAAACATATCCATTGGTAAACAAATATATTTTTCATCTGTGGAAATACAAATAACTTACATAGCTCTCTTAGCATATTTGAGATTTGACACCTGGAGGAGGCCTCAAAGACACTATGTTCACACTTTTTAGGAATCGTCTCTGGGGAGGCTGCTGGCTGATTACAATCTGACTGGTTCAGGGTGAGCTACACGGGCAACAGTGGTTTGAGGCTGAAGCCCAGATGTCTAATTCCACTTTCAGTATACTACTTACTCAACAACATAACCCCTTCAGGGGTCTCTACTTTCAGCCAAACAGTGCAAACTCCGTTAAGCAGGCCAAGGGAGCTCAGTGTCCTAGATTGCTGCCCGTGGTTCAGCTGCTGGGCTCAGTGGGAAAAGCTTGGGCAGAGGCAGTGAAGGGCATTCCCTGTGTATTACATTACCTTTCAGGCCACTTAATATTGCCAATTCAATTCACATAATTGCTGTGATTTTTTTCTTTAAAAATACGAACTCAGTATTGAAAATCATTTTGGGACTAGTCTTTGCTACCCAGTCTTATTTTGTTTTGTTTTAAAAGTAAAGCCAATTCCACTACAGCCAAAATTTAAATGCTAGAGGGTATTAAAAGAAGGAATATGGATTATGCCATGTGGTGGGTGAAAGCCTTTCCTGGTCCCGAGCTAACACATAGACTTCAGTCAGCCTGGTTCTGCTTTCTCCTTGGCAGATTCAAAAGATGCCAGGAGACAGGGAGACCAGGGTGCCATTCTCTGTCAAAACATCTTGAATGCGTTCTCAAACATTTTGGGTTTGTTAAGATCTAGACTGCGTAGTGCTGAGCTCTTTTACTTAATTTTTAAACCCCTGAGGGTTTAAATGGAAATGTAATCGGTATTTTTGTGAATCATTTCATTGAACTCATCAGTGTACTGTTTCATAGGAACCATTTGATGCCAAAGGCGTCTTCCTGTGCCAATTTAGGAACTTTTAGTCTGGAAAACTAGGAGGAGAAAATAAAGCATGGACCTGAAAATCTAAGACCTTACAAACCAAGATATAGAGAGGGCTGTGCAATGTACATGGTACTTTAATTCTCCTTGTTTCCCAGAGGGGAAATGTCTCATGTAAGATCATTCAAAGAACCAGCAGGAAAAACGGAGCTACCAATTCTAAAGCAGATGTATGAGCCCAAAGTGAACTTATATTTGTAGAAATTAGCCTGTTTGAAGGTGCCTGCCTGGGAGGAAGGGTGGATTTCACTACGATTTGCAGGGTTGGCAGTTGTACTGCATCCAGAGGTCCCTGGCAATCGACATCCTTAAGATTGCACCCACTGAACACCCTCTGGAGGGGAGTCCCACTCTGAAATGTGGGAGGTCAGTGTGACTGAGAGTTGACCTTAGGATGTTTGGGCTTTGTGTTTTTTTAATGTGTTACCCTGTTGGCATGACTTGTATTTTCCATTATGATAGCATGCAGTAATTCATATTTCGAATGCATTCTACAATAATTAGATGTGACTGTGCACCATTTTTGTGAGCAAACTTTGTTTTCCTCAGTGTTGGAGCCCAAGTTTCTCAGGATAGAACACCATCCCAAACTGTGTACATTTGCTCAAGTGCACCCTCTTTCTCCCTCAATCTACTCCCACTAGCTCAGTGGTCTCTCTCTCTCTCTCTCTCTCTCTCTCATAGCAACCCTGCCGTGGGCTTCTGAGACTGAAACTCTTTCCAGGAGTAGAAAGTCCAGTCTTTTTCTGTCTGTATGGCTGGTGGTTTGGAAGTGAAAACCATGTGGTTCATAGTCTGTGGTAGTTACATAATCTGGTGTCAACTTGCGAAGGGATGGAATCTAGCCTGTCAATCAGGGCGCAGTTTGATAACCTCATTTGGAGGTGCCACAGAGATAAATAGCTCACTGGAGGCCAGATACACACAGACTCTCTGCATGATATTCCTGATGATAAGGCACATGGAGCTACACTAGAGCCCGTGGGCTGGAGAAGCCACATGGTGACTCATACCAGCGCTGAGATGCTTACATGGCCACTGGATCCACAAGACTTCCCACCCACTGGCCTGTGGTCTTCCTGCATTCGGCATGATTGCATTGTTTAATGCATCTGAAGAGGAATTTACAGATTGGTATCAGACACATGGGCTAATATCAGACGTATGGACTTGATCTGGACTGGGCTGTGATGTTTTCTCGATATTCAATTGCTCTTGTATATAAAGCTCTTTCTTATACACATATGAGTTTCTCCATGGATTTGTTTCTCTAGTCTACCCGGACTATCACAAAGTGTAAGTCATAACCACTATACCACTAGGGCTTCTTCAGTGAACACCAGAAATAGTTCTATTTCTGTTTCTGTTCCCTAAAGGTCACAGTATAATCATTTGATAGAGAATGAAATCCACACAGGTATATTTTAATGTTGTTAGCACACAGAGTTATAGAAGTGGATATTGGAAATAAGGCCAATGTCAACTTATAGTGGACAGATTAAAAAGTGGTGATATGGAAACAAATGCAGAGTCTGTTGTTGAAAAGGCATATTTAGTATCTTCTTTGTTCCCAATTCATTCACTCTTCATCCTTGTCCTGTGAGACTGAGAACATTAAGATAACTTTGTAATGACAACACTGCTATTTAGTCAGGTTAAGTAATGTACTGAGACTATCCCATCCATAAGTGGCAGAGTTGGGTAGGAACCAAGATCTGTTGATGCCAAGTACATGTGATATCCATTTGCCATTATCTTTGCACCAAACGGTACTTAATTTTTTTAACTGATAAAATGGCTCCAATTATATTGATAATGATCAGATTTAATTGTAAGAAGCTTCATTAGATATAAATTTCAGGTAAAGGACTTGGAGGCTCATTTATGTTAACATTATCTCATGATATGCAGTTGTATCGAGACTTTTCCACTAGCTCCAGTGTGAAATTACAAAATGCTGAGACAGTCCAGAAACTCATACATCAAAATATTGGGTATAAATAGGATTAAATTCAAGTAAATCCAGCTGGCTGTGAGTTGGGCAAAAGCATGCCTTTCTTGTCTTGCAAAATACTCTGGTCATATCTCAAATCACAAAGAATGTTACACATTTCATTGTTCAGTCACCATTGTTCATCGATTAGCTCATTAAAACTATTTCTAATAGCTTCTCAGTATAAATAACTATAAACTCTCTCCAGAAGTGGAGCCTGGGTGGTGTAGTGCTGACGCATTGACCTGCTAATTGCAAGATTCACAGTTGGAAACCCCAGAAAGACCTGACTTTCTACTCCCATAAAGCATTCACTTACCCACTGCAATTGAGTCAATGCAAACTCAAAGCAACCCTCCAGGACAGGGTAGAACTGCCCTTTTGAGTTTCTGAGACTGCAAATCTTTATAGGAGTATGGATTAGTTAGTGGTTTCAAACTACTAACAATGCAGTTAGCAGCCCAACCCATAAGCACTGTGCCACCAGAGGTCCTCTTGTGAAGAGTTTCCCTAGGAGACTCATAGGGACAGTTCTACACTGTCCTGTAAGGTCACTAAGTTATAATCACCTGGATGACAGAGAAACTGGTTTTAGTTTGGACTCCAGAGACTCCTTTACTTTAGCATTAAAAAAAAAAAAAGGATTAAGTACATGACATGTCATGTATTTGCTAAGACTTTGGGGAAAATGAATAAATAAGACACACAGGGCCACTATCTTCATGTAATGAATTCAATTTGAACGTTGAGGTTCTTCTCATAAGGCAATCAAAACAGGGAAGGCACAAAGTCAGTGATATGAAGGCCTATAATAGTAAGTGCTGAATACAATCTCTAGGCTTAGAAGTGAAGATTTCACTGAGCAGAAGAAACAAAGGTGAGCCCCTCTTCTGGAACCAAGCAGACATCTCAGGGCACGAATGTGTCCACTTTCTTTTTTTTTTTTTTCCTTCCCTGTTGGGGACCAGAGGTTTGGAAAGAGTCACCTTTGAGCTTCAAGAGGAAGGTGGCTGTGGGCCCCGCCAAGCAGAGTGACAAAAGTCAGGTTATAAAGTGTGCCCTGGGCCTTTTTATTCATCTCTGCCTCCTTGTTGACAATTTTGAAAGAAACAGACAATTACCCACCTTGCAGGTTTGCAGTAAGGCTCAAATAATTTGAAGAATCCAAATAGTCATCTAAATAGTAAATATGTTAGTGAGTAAAAATTATTGATATCCTGATTTTAAATTTTAAATCCCTACAGGTCTTTCACAACCTCTAGGTGGTTGGGTTAGACAGTGTTAATATAAATAAATTAGAAGTTATTTGTAAATAACCCAGCAGCTTCTGTGATAACCCATCAGTACTTATAAAATTCCATAGTCTAGGAAAGCAGATAGCCCTGAAATTGGTCTTGGGGTCAATAGCTGGGCCTTTTCTGGGATAATGGAGAATGGGTCCACTTGCAAAGCAGGGAAGGGAATTAAGGGAATTTCAGAACCCTTAATTGTGCTCAAAAAGAATTACCCTTCAATCAGAACAAGGGAGTGTATGGCTTACAATTAGAAAAGGTGTACAGATGGGTTTTATTTTTTTCACCTTGTTCATTCAATTTGTATCCTAAGAAATAATTGGAGAAGATTAGGGAGTGATGATTAAAAAATGAAAAAAATATGGGGCCAAATTGGGGAAAGATTCATTAAGGGCGCCTTAGATATGCTGGTGACTTAAACAAGCTTGTGAAAGTGAGTGTGACTACAGGGAATCCAGGACGGATGAGCCCTACAGGACCAGTGGTGTGAGTGGCAAAACAGGGAGGGTAAAGGGAGAATGGGTAGAAAGAGGGAACCGATTACATGGAACTGTGTGTGACCTCCTCCCTGGGGGACAGACAACCAAAAAGTGGATGAAGGGAGATGTCGGACAGGGCAGGATATGACAAAATACCCATTTATAAACTATCAAGGGCTCATGCGGGAGGGGGGAGTGGGGAGGGAGGGGAAAAATGAGGACCTAATGTTGGGGGTTTAGGTGGAGAGAAAATGTTTTGAGAAACGATGTACAAATGCGCTTTACACAATTGATGTGTGTATGGTTTGGGATGACAGTTGTATGCGCCCCTAATAAAATGTTAAAAAAAAAAAAAGAAAGAAAGTGAGTGTGACTATCCATGCTTATTGATGCCAACGGATCCCAGGGGTTGCTGTGGGGTAAGTATTGAACTGCTAGCTGCAAGGCCAGTGGTTGACATCCACCAACAGCTCTAGGTCATAGCGATCAGACTACATGATCCCAGAAATCCTCGATAGGGTCCTGGTGAGTTAGAATTGACTTGAGGGTGGTAAGTTAAGGTGAAGGTAAAAGACGAGAACTTCAGTAGGAATTATACCTGAACAAAAATCCTTTTACTGAACTAATGAACAGTATCATCATGATCAATGGTGAAGAAAGCAAAGTGTTAAGGGAGTTCATTTTTGGAATAATAATAAATGACCCTAGAAACAGCAACCATGGAATCAAATGACATGCTACATTGAACAGATCTGCTGTAAAAGACCTCTTGAAAGCATTAATAAATAAATATGTCACTTTGAAGATGAAGGCTCACCTAGCCCAGCCATGGTATTTTTAATCACCTTATATGCACGAAAAAAAGAGCCCTGATAACAATGTGGATTAGGCATTAGACTACTAACTGCAAGGTTGGCGGTTCAAATCCACCAGCCACTCCCTGAGATGAGGCTATCTACTCCGGTAGAGATTTTCAGTCTCAGGAACCACATCGGGTTGCTATGGTTCAGTATTGACTCGCTGCCAGTGGGGTCGACTACAATAAATGGGTGAGAAATCTGGGCAATGACAAGTGAAGACTGGAGAATTGGTGCACTTGAATTGTATTGGCGAAGAATATTGGAGCCCTGGTGGCATAGTGACTTATGTGATGGGCTGCTAACTTCACAGTCTGCAGTTTGAAACACCAGCCACTCCCTGGGAGAACGATGATGCTTTCTATGACCATAAGGATTGACAGGAGCCCTGATGATGTTGTTGAATAAAGGTTGGATTGTCAATGACAAAGTCAATGGTTCAAATCCAGCCACTACACCATGGGAGGAAAACTAGGCTATCTGATCCAGTAAATATTTATAGCCTCAGAAACCCATGAGTTGGAATGAACTGGATGATAGTGAGCTTGGTGTGAGTTTGGTGTAAATTGGGAGAAACTTGATAGCAATGGATTTGGATTGGGTGGATTGTCCAGAAAAACAAAAAATTCTGTCTTTGGGGAAGGTTATCCAGCATGCTCCTTAAAAGAGAGAATGGTTAAAAAATTAAAAAGAGAGAGGATGGTAAGACTTTATCTCTCTTACTTTGGATATGTCGTCAGATGTGACTAATTGTTTGAGAACTGCATAACCCTTAGTTAAATGGAATGTCAGCGAAAAAGAGGAACGTCATCAATACAATGGGCTGGCACAGTGCCTACGTCATCAATACAATGGGCTGGCACAGTGCCTACACAGTGGACCCAAACATAGCAGTAACTAAGAGATGAAACAGGACCGAGCAGTGTTGCATCCTGCTCTGAGCAACCTTAAGCTGCTATGAGTCAAAGCCAACTCGGTACCACCAAACAACAATGACTGACACATGTAGGGTATCTACTGAGCCTGGTCTAGCACTCACGTCCAAGGCACTTAGCTGTAGTCTTCCATTGTTTTGGTTATTGTTGACATCACATTTGCTATTTATCAGGAATTTGGAGAGACTGATGACTGAAGGTTTTGTCTTCCATTTTACTCAAGATCTAAACACCATTAGGTACCCTAATCATTTCCTGTGATAATTTCTATCCATGCCTCATATTATTTTATAGTTTGCGGGATGGCTCGTGCAATGTGAGACCCTAAACTTTAGTTGTTGTAAACTAAACATCTAACCCAATGCCTGGTACAAAATAAATAATTAGCGGCATGATAGAATAGTGACTTTTCCTACAACAACAATTACTATGACGGAATCCCCCAGATATATGAATATTTTATGCTCCACAGCAATGGGTACCTAAGGTTGCAGATGGAATAAGGGTTGTACATCAAGTGACCTTAGAACAGGGAGTTTATGTAAGTGGGTCAAATGGACTCACAGAGGTACGTAAACGTAGAGCAGGAGGCAAACGGGAAGGAAAGAATGATGTAGAGAAAGAACTCAACCGGCAGTGTATGGCTTTGAAAGTGGAGGGAAAGTCCATGGGCCAGACAATGTAAGCAGTTTCTAGGGGCTAAAAAATATCATAAAAGCCTTTTAAAAAGAATTAAAATAGTAAGGGCCTCTTAAAAACAAAAGCAAACACAGAACAAAGCCTTGGAAACACCTTACGCTAGCTTGGTGAGGATTATCTCCGTGGTGCCTTCTAGGAGAATCAGAAAGCAACTTCCATGGAGTTGATCATAGCTCATGGTGATAATCTGTAGGTCTGACTGAAACTATAATTCATATCTATTTCAATGAGCAAATTAAAAAAAACAGGTCTTACCTTATTTGATGTAAGCAAACATTTCTTATGCGATACCACTTGGTGTACTTGAACTCCCAACCACTCAGCTAGCAATCAGGCAGCAGAGCCTTCATAACGTAGCAAATTGTATTATCTTAAGGTATTAAATGTGTGATCATTTTCTATAGCAGTAAAATAAAGCCAGTAGACATAGTATTTCCAAACTGACCATTTGGGGTTCACATGGGCCTCTGAAGCATTGTCTAGGTCCATGGATAGTACAAATGGTATTTCTTTGATGACTAAACAGTTTGTAACAATTAACCCTTATGAACCTTACACATAGCAGCTGAACAATGTAAGGTTTAGTGTCAGAAGAAGAGACCCTTAAGTTGGAAATCATTTACGATACCTCTGGGAGAAGAGCTACATCCTCAACTTAGAGTTGACCTTAAGGCTATAGATAGAGCAACACTTGCGGGACTGTCATTTGCTGATGAGGTATGACTCAAATTGAGAAGAAAGCTGCAAACAGCTCTTAATAATCAGAATGTGAAAAGTACATTTGGATCTAGGAAAATTGGAAGTTTCAAAAATTAAAGTGACCATAAAGATTGGTATTCTAGGCATGACTGAGTAGAAATGGACTGGTATTGGCCTTTTTGAGTCAGACAAAAATGCGGTATTCCATGCCAGGGAAAACCTGTTCAAGATTAATGGTGTAACCATAGTCTTCAAAATTAACATTTCAAGATGCATTTTGAAGTACACTGTTGTTTGTTATGGGACAATATCTACATATTCACAAATATCTCCAGTTAATCCAACTATTATTCAAATTTACTCACCAACCAATAAAACTCACTCACTCACTCACTGTCATGTAGTCAATGCTGACTCATACCCATGCTGCAAAACCAAACTCATGGCCATTGAGTCCCTGCTGACTCATAGCCACCCTATGGGACCAGGTAAAACTACCCCTGTAAGTTTCTGAGTCTGTCACTTTTATGGGACTAGAATACCTGACTGTTCTCCCATAGGGTGGCTGTGGGTTTGAACTGCTGACCTTGCAGTTAATATCTTGATGCATACTCATTATGCCAGCAGGGTTCTCAGCCACTGAAACTATGGTTAGTAGGTGCCATCAAGTTGGTCCACCCATAGTGAACTTGTGCACAACAGCACAAAACACTGGTCCGTCCCGTGTCAGCTTTACAATTGTTCCTGTCCTGGAAGCCACTGGGTCAAACCATCCATCTCATTGAGGGCCTTCGACTTTCCCACTGAGGCAGAGCTAGTCCCCATGGGTCAGAATCAACTCAATGGCAGTGGGTTCATTTGCTTATTTGTTTGTTCTGTGCTTTGGACTGGACTGTGCTGAACAGCCACCATCACCCAAACTCATGGTGCTTAGGGAAAATGCATGCAGATTTGTGTCCACAAAGATTATATCACCACTAGTTCCTAAAAGCTTCCTCCCTCTCCCCCCTATCATGATTCGAATTCTACCTTGCAAGTCTGGCTAGACCAGAGGATGTACACTGGTACAGATAGGAACTGGAAACACAGGGAATCCAGGGCGGATGATCCCTTCAGGACCAATGGTGTGAATGGCGATACTAGGAGCATAGAGGGAGAATGGGTTTGAAATAGGGAACCAATTACAAGGAACTATATGTGACCTCCTCCCTGGGGCACGGACAACAGGAAAGTGGGTGAAGGGAGACGTCCAGACAGGGCAGGATATGACAAAATAAACAATTTATAAATTACCAAGGGCTCATAAGGGAGGGGGCAGCGGGGAGGGAGGCGGAAAAATGAGTACCTGATGCCGGGGCTTAAGTGGAAAGCAAATGCTTTGAGAATGATGAGGGCAATGAATGTACAAATGCACTTTACACAATTGATGTATGTATGGATTGTGATAAGAGTTGTATGAGCCCCTAATAAAATGATTAAAAAAAAAAAGATGACATCACCACCACCACGATCACCAAAAACCCTATGTGCCATTTAACTCTGTAAAACATAAAGTGACCATTCGTTTGACTTTACTTGGCAATAGACATTCGGTCATTCCAACTTTTCCACAAGACTCTGAGCTCCAGATGCAAAACCCTTCTTCAGACTCTGCAGTCTGAAGTCCATTAAGTGGCAGCTACTGCTAGATCCTCCCTCTGCTAACTCACAAACTCTCTCTTTTCCCCTTCTCTGTCTTGTGTGCGCACGCACACCACCACCCCCCACAACCCCCCCCATATCTGGGAGGTAGGGCAATAATAATTTCATTATCATTGAATTATATTTTTCCATGAACTTTTTGAAGCTTCTATATAAGTACATGAACACTTGAGCTCCACAATAAAATTCCTCTAACTCTTAAAAGGAATTAACCAGAGAGCTACATTTTTCAAAGTGAGAATTTGACCAGATTCCTCATAGTTGGAGGTGTTTACATAACTTAAAAGTTTAATTCCATTATATTTTTATGTGTGTGTGTATATATATATATATAAAACATTTTGGAAGGTGTGGAACTTTTAAGTAGGATAAGCTTTTTAGCCCAAATCCCCCGTCATCCGATCTTCTGTGTTTCTGTGTTGTCTGAGCAGCTAGCTGATTGGCTGTAAGTGTGGATGGGTAGAGGGAGCTCTTAAAGGCTTCAAGATAATTGGAAGAAAACAAAGATTTTTTTTTAAATAATAAGACTCATTGTGGGGAGATGACTTTGACTCAATGGAGTGTCTTAAGTAGTTCCCCCCATCTATACTGATAGGCAGACTGTCAAAAAAATCGAGAAAATGAGGTACATTTGTTGCCCAGCCGCAGTTCATTAGAGTGGGGAGGGGGACCAGGACTGGCGACTTAACTGGTTCCAGAGAAGTGCGGGAAGCACATTCTCTTAGAAGGCCTAATAACATGCCAAATGGCTCACCTTCTTTGGCGCTCTCCCCTCCCCCAAGTATGAGTGTATAAATCATTGACTATCAGGATAATGAGAAGCAGACTTGCCTCCGCTAATTTCTGGGATATGGAAGGTCTTTCGCAAAAGCCTCATAAGACATTGCTGCGTATTATGAGCCCAGCCTCCTTCATAAAGGACACATGTGTGGCACAGACTGGGGAGTCTGCTCCCAGTGGCGATGCGGCAGGGGAGGATGGAGCTGCACAGGTAGGAGCTGCGAATCAATCATGTGCTGTTCTGGTAGACAAGGAAGCTTCTTCTTCATTTTGAATACGGGGTCAGGGCCCAGGAAAATGCAGTCTATGTTCTACTTTCTGAGAAAGAATACCCCTTTCTTTACGATTTGAGGCTAAGATCCATTTAGACTCCTATCAAAATTCCTGGGCTCTAAACAGACACGCAAGGGGCTGACCAGGAGTCAAAGGTTTTCCTAAATTGAAATGCTCAGAGAGAATGGAATCAGAAAGTGAAGGCTAAAAGGTGTGCTTCAAGAGAAATTGAGTTTGTATAAATGGGAAAGAAAAAGCCCAGGAACAAGACAGTTCTCTACCTATGGGTCATGGAACATAGCCCGGAGAGGAAAGTGGACTGAGTGGGATTCACATGCTCAGGCCATTGGATCGCACTCCTTGAGCCTCAGAAACTCTTGGTCAGAAGGAGGCTATCAGTGGAGAACATCAACAGCAGTTGGCTACCCTCAAAAGAAATTTGCCTTCTGGGTGCAAAACCCTTTGAGACCATGCCGACGGAGAATGTCCGGTTATGGCTGCTAATTGAGATGATCTTGGCTGAAGCACCCGTGGCCATAATGGTTGCTGAGTCAAGGTAGGATCCTACGGCAAGTGTTAGGTGCCACTGCTGTTAGGTGCTATGGCGTCAGGTCTGACCATAAAGACCCTATGCAGAACCGAATGAAACACTGCCCGGTCCCATGGCCTCCTCACCACTGTCAGATGAATCATGCTCTCTCTTTCTTTCTTTTTATGAGCTTTTATTGTGAATTGGCAACATCTAAGTAAAGATGAACTTTAAAAAATATCTATCTTATGGCCTACAAAGGAATCAGAGACGGTATCAACGCAGTTGTTGAAAAATGAAATGAAAAGACAATTACGTTTTTCTATGAACTTTTGGAAGTACCCTTATAGATGACAGAGATTGGAAGGACAATACAAGGTGGCCCCTACCTTGACACATGCTATCACATGACAAGGTCAATGCACAGCCGAGGCCACCTCAAGTAGTTCTCCCGAAGAGAAGGAGTGGCCTGTTCATTCACAGTTCTCACCCTGTGGACCTGTCCTCTCCTTACTTCCCACAAAGTGATTCCTACACCTTGTGCCAAGTCTTAGCCCTCATCCTCAAAAAACGAACCCCCTCCTGTATAAAGCCAACTCCTGACTCTACCCTGTCAGCTGACCTGACTCTCAAGAAGAGGAAAGTCATAAGATGTTATTACCTCCCACCATTGGCTTCACATGAGGCTGAGAGAAGACTATTCCAGTATGAGGTCAAGGGAGCATGGTCAATGCCAGCAGAAAAATCCACAACCGAAACCAAACTCACTGTCAATCGAGTGGATTCCGACTCACCTCATAGGGCAGAATAGAACTGACCCTTTGGGTTTCTGAGGCTGTAAGTCTTCATGGGAACAGACAACTGAATCTTTCTCCTGTGGAGCAGCTATTGGGTTTGAACCGCCGACCTTGAGGTTAGCAGGGCAAGCTTAGGTGCTTCACTGTCCTTGGCAGATGGACAAGGCATAGAAATTACGCAGACACTTGGGTTCGACTGGTGAAAGGTGAGGAAGAAATCCTGCATAATTTCAGTGGCAGACCCTAAGAAGCTGACAAAAATTCATTTTAGTGGAAGCCAGAATCAGAGGGTCACTTTATGCTCATTTCCTCTCCAGATGTTCCAGCATTTGAGTCAGGGATTAGTAATCCCTAAATCATGTGGTAGCAAGAAACTGATATTGACATTGTGCCCTCCCCAAAGGTCTGCTCCTCATAACAGTCATCATAGTTACATACCTGTATATATATTTACACACATCCCCATAATGCGTATGTATTAAAAAACCTGTCATTTGCACACTCATGACATGCAGGCACACACACACACACACACACACACACACCAGGTTTCAAAATGTTCGTGGCAAAATCACATTATCTTCCAATTTCATTTTCCATGAACTTTTTGAAGCTCGGTGAGAGTGTGTGTGTGGGGTTCAAGAATTTCAGCGACAATGAAATTAAAGGACAAACTAAGTTTCCTAAGAACTTTATGAAATCTATATACTGAAAAATAGAAAGCTAAATTTTATTATTGTTAACATGTTTCAATCTAGCAAAATTCTATATAAGGTGGTATCTATATTACAAATGAATTTATTGAATTATATGTTTATTGCATCAACATTCCACCACACATTCACCAAGTGCTCTGCTAGCTACAGAAATTTGAGAAGCCCCGGAATAATTGAACATCGGTTCCAATAGTTGTCACTCCTTATTTCTCCTCTTGGCCTGCTGCAGCCGAGCCAAAGACATGGGGGAACGGGCATTATGGCTGCTTGCACCGGTGATTTCCCAACTGAGGACAGTACTTTCAGCAACTTACTTTCACGTTATGCATGTCTAATTTCCTTAAAAACCCAACACACACATGCAATCCTCCTTTCTAAAGAGCCCTGTTTTAAAAAGCAAGAAAGATTCAATTCTCAGCTGTTAACCAAAAGGTCAAAAGTTTAGATGCCCTCAGTGCCTCTCTGGGAGGGAGAAAGATGGCTGGCAAGGTGCTCAGTCAACATTACCACCTAGAACGCAGTGTGGTTGTTCTATTTTGCCACACAGGATCAGTCTGAGTGGAAAACAACAAATACCCAATATCTAATCACAAGCACAGCCCCCGATGCATACCACCTATAACAACCACCTGCCTCTGACAGGGCCACTGTCTAAAGAAAATCACAACTCTTGATACATACACACCACCCGTGTCATAATTGCTTAACCTCTTAGATCAGTCTGCTCTAGATGTTCCTGGAGTTCTCAGTATTCACCAAACACTGAGATTGGGTGGTTGGTGAATCCACTGACTCATGAGCACTTTGCAGTGATACCTTTGAAGAAGAAATTAGACACAGAGCTAGACAAGTAATGGGGAGATGCCACTTGAAGACAGACACACATGCCAGGTGCAGCAACAAGCCAAAGATGATTAACATGAAATATTGGAATAGAATATGAATAATAGAACATGAAATAGGCAAAAAGACCCTTTCCAAAGAGTCAAACCCTAAATTTGGACTTCTAGCTTCCAGAATATTAATAGAATAAACTGCTGCTCTTTCAAACCACGCTGTACTTAATTTCTTCTATTTTTTCCCATTTTTTCATTATGGCAGTGCTCGTTGGCTAAGAAAGAGAGTAATTAACATATATATGCAATATATGCATGTAGGATAATATATGTACATATACGCATATGTGCACACATGAATATATATATATATATAACATACATACATGCGTGTGTATATGCCTTTTTTAAGCCCCAAACTAGTTGCTCTCAAGTCACCTTTGACTCATGAATGCACCAGGTGTGTTAGAACAGAACGATGCTCTGCTAGGTCTTCAATGGCTGATTTTTCTTGTTTGTGTTTAAGTAGAGTCCCTGGACCTTCTTATGCGGTAACTCTGAGTAACTTCTAAGTGCCAATTTTTCAGTTAGTGACCACGTGTTCAATTGTGCCACCCTACATCCTTCACTGGATTTAAAGCATCTCTTCGAACGCTTAAGGAAAATTTTCCCCCAAATTAAAAACATACTCCAATGGAGTTTCACAGTGATTAGAGGTCATAATTTAATTTCTCCATGGGATGAAGTGGTAATTTAAATCCTGCTCTCAGAATTGTAAGAGACAAGCACAGAGGAGAATCTTTGACTGCGTGGCAGCCCAGATAGTCGCCATCAGCATTGGACGATAGGTCTTGTGTGCCCGGTTTTCACCCGCTTGCCTGGTAAAAGAGACCATCTTGAAATCCTGGAACTATCTGGATTACTTCAAGGTATGGATGAAAGTAGATATCTAAATGGTTAGGCTATTACATTTCAAGAGACATAATGGAATCGTAAAACTGATTGACCAGTATGTCCACTGGTGTCCTGAACTTTCCTCTCCTTCCGATTGATTAATTTATCAGTGTACAGAGTAGCCTGGAGGAAGAAAGCCCCCCTACTTTTCACAGACTGTAAAGCAGGTTGAACTTTCCTAACTTGGTTTAGAAGTCTACCCCACATATATATTTTTTTTAATTAGTCAAAGGACTTTTTGAATATGAATATTTATATATATATACCTATATATTTGCTTTTCTAGTCTATAAGAAGTTTAAAAGTTGGCCTGGGATGGAACTTGGGATCTTCAGGGAGTGTGCTATCTCATGCTGGCATGACTAGACTATCCTGCAGCACAACAGAGGCAGGAAAGAATTGTGTATTGTGAGGATCATTCAGGCATTTCATCGCAAGGCAAAAGGATCTGAAATCCCACTAGTTGGTGTTTTCTTTCATCTGTTCTTGGTTTAGTTCATTCTTTTATGGATTTGTGTGTGTGTGAGGAGGGGGGTGGCACATTATTATGGAAACTTGTTCCTCAAACAGAGCTAGAATCTGCCTCTCTATAACTTAACCGTCAGCCCCGCATCGAAACCTCTAGGAGTCCCTTGCACTGAAATGTCTTTGGCTTCCTGCCGATGCTGCCCTCTCCCTCCTCGGGCTCCAGCTTTCCTCTTCTCTGGCCAAGCACTCCCAGCTTTCAGAAACGGTTCCCTGTCAGACTTGGTTTAACGTCTCCTCACTATTCTGGTTGGCTTTCTTCAGAGCTGTTCCAGTTTACCTAGTTAAGTGCTTTCCTTACATTATGATACTCCAGAGGAGATGAAAACATCTCTCATTAAGACCAGGCATTAAAAAGTTATGTAGCCTGAACACGTCTTTTAAACATGTCCAAAAGGTAAAATTTCATGAATTAGAAACTACAAATACAAAATGCATACAAAACTTTGTAATTTTTTTGTAAGAACCTAGAATCCAATACCAAGTAAGTAAAAGTGATAAATTGTACATGTACCTATGCACTTCTAGACACATGTGTGCACACAGGGTGGTCCATTTGACAGAGGGTCCTTATAAACCACATTAGGTTCAGAAGCTTCCAAAATGCCTGAGTTCAATTTATGAGGCAAGCTTTTTTTACGGGTCTGCAAGGCGTAAATAACTATTGATTAGCTTCCTAGAGACAGGGATTTTAGTAGAACTCTGCACAGGGCAATAGAAAAATGCCCCCAATGGGGTCATTTTTTTGTTGACCTGAGACTACATAAAAATGGGAGTATTGAATGCTTAATGTCACATTTTATTGCTTGGTTCAACTAATTTGTCTTGTGGGGAGCAAATGTTTTTGAAAGCATTCCAGAGCCTTTGTAGTGTTAAAGCTCATTACCTTGGATTTCATATGAGCCAAAAAATATACAACTAAGTGCTCTGAGCCGGGGCAACATTTCATGGCTAGCCCTGGCAGCAAAGCTATGTGTACCATCTCCTGCAATTATGAGGTGAATTTAGCAATCTATGATCTGATTTCAAAAATGCAATAAAAACACTTTTTGAGAATCTCTTAGCATTTTCCCCTCCACATGGTAAATAATAGTTTAGTAAACTTTAGATTAAAGAATGGCTAGAGGTACTCTTCTTTGAAGAAGCTAGATCATTTTTCCATTAACTTTAAACTCTCAATCTTACCATTTGAGCTCCGAAAAAGACTTTTGTGTTCTTGTTTTGTTTTGACCACTGTTACTTTTGTCAATGCACTTCCACCTAGGCAGAGAACTTTTAAAAAAAAATTATTTTATTGGGGGCTCGTACAACTCTTATCACAATCCCTACATCCATCCCATTGTGTCAAGCTCATTTGTACATTTGTTGCCATCATCATCCTCAAAACATTTGCTTTCTACTTGAGCCCTTGGTATCAGC
>NW_022103906.1:87131159-87141384 GCF_000313985.2 Echinops telfairi | reverse complement strand
TGGTGTGCTTCTTCCATGTGGGTTTTGATGCCTCTTAACTAGATGACTGATTGTTTACCTATAAGCCTTTAACACCCCAGACGCTACATCTTTTGATAGGCGGGCACCATCAGTTTTCTTCACCACATTTGCTTATGCACACATTTTTCTTTAGTGATCTTGTTGGGAAGGTGTGTATCATGGAATGCCAATTTAATAGAACAAAGTGTTCTTGCATTGATTAAGTACTTGAGTGGAGGTCCAATGTCCTTCTGCTGCCTTAATACTAAACCTATAGTTATATGCACGTAGATATATCCCCCCATCCTATATAAATAAATTTACATATGTGCATGCCTGTATTTAGACCTTTATAAATATCCTTTGCCTCCTAGTTCTTTCCTCTATTCCCTTTTACTTTCCTCTTGTCCCATTATCATGCTCAGCCTTCATTTGGGTTTCAGTAATTTCTCCTGGTTACATTGTCCTTGCTGAATCCCTACCAGGCCCACCTCCCCCTCTTCCATGTCCACCCCCCCCAACCATCGGTCCCGTTGTTTACCCCTCCAGACTGTTCATCCAGCCTATCTTATCTGGATAGGTCTGTAGAGATAATATGCACCAAAAATCAAGCCATAGCAAGACAAAGCAACAAAAGAGAACACAATGATGACAACAAAAGAGAAAACCAATGAACTATGAAAGAATAAATTAAATTTTTTAAAAAGAAAGAAAAACCTGTAAATAGATCAAGTTCTGATTTTTGACCTCTAGGTGTGCCCTCTAGTCAAATCCAATGGGGTGCCACACTCTGGCCCCAGAGTCTATCCTTTGTACTCCCTCAGGAGCTCCCTGCTCTGCTCCTCCGATTGCTCTGGCGCACGCCTTTAGTGTTTTGCCTTGGTGTCTTGGGGTCCGTCTGCGCCAATCCCGACAAAGTACTTTTATAGGTTAGAATACATTTACAAATCATCTACAGGTGGGCCTCACCTTGTGCCAGATTATTTCATATTTATAATTCAATTCTAACATCAACGCTTAGGATAT
This sequence comes from Echinops telfairi, assembly GCF_000313985.2. Classification (NCBI taxonomy): domain Eukaryota; kingdom Metazoa; phylum Chordata; class Mammalia; order Afrosoricida; family Tenrecidae; genus Echinops; species Echinops telfairi. The sequence goes on along the minus strand of NW_022103906.1, from coordinate 87,140,358 downwards.
TTTTGTCTCATTTTACAGATGATAAAATTATGGCACAATATTACTTATGTGACCTTAAGAAACAAACAAACTAAAACAAACCTACAGGCATTCACAAGAGCCAGAAGATTTTGACTGGTGCAGGTGGTCCTCAAAATTTCCTCAATGAAATCCTAATCTACCTCATTACACTTCAATTCCTAGTGATATCTTAAAGTTCTTCTATCTCTGCTTATAAAATAGTTAGGTGCTAGTCTGAATGGTAATTTTTTTTGGCTGGGATCCACAATCAATTCTCATGGAAGCAGCAGTCAAGAGATAAAAAAACTAGATAAATTAGGTAATGTGTTGCACACGACGTCTTTTGAGTATTGAAAGGCAAGGCTGTTACTTTGAGAAAAGACTTGATGATCAGTTTTGGGAAAGATTATATACCCTGAGGAGTAATCCTAGTGTCTTCCATGGGTTGCTATGAGTTGGTCACTTAGGCAGTGCCCAACATTACGTAACTTGGTGCCAGATAACAGATATAAAGCAGTTTGTGAGTGCAGTAGCTCATCATGTCCTTCCATCTGAAATAGTCTCTTAGCTTTCCACATTCTGTCTGTTGAAATTATCCTTCAAACGGTGTGATCATCTGAGTGATGCCTTTTACAGGAAACAATGGTCTAAGCTCCCAACGTGAAAGTGCTCTCTCTGTCCTCTGAACAATGCCTCCATACATGCTGTGTGATAAGTTTGATATATTACTACTAATGGGCCCCTTACATATGTGGAAGTTGGACATTGAATAGGAAAGGCTGCAGAAGAACTAAAGTACCTTTGCAATGCGGTGCTGCTGAAGAACAGTCAAAGTGTCGTAGATGGCCACAGTGAGGAACACATTGGAATTAGAAGCAGCATGGCCAAATTGCTCCTTAGAGGCAAGGATGGCTAGACTTCTTCTTACATACTTTGGACTTGGTCGTCAGGAGAGACCGGGCCCTGTAGAGGGCCATGAAACTTGGTGCAGTAGAAGGACAGTGAAAAGAGGAACACCCTCATCACATGGGCTGCAAGAATGGGCTCAAGCAGAGAAACGATGGGGACAATGGCGCAGAACCTAGCGGTGTTTCCTTCTGTCGTGCTCAAGTTCCCTATCAGTTGGAACTGACAAGATGGTGCTTAACCATAGCAAAGGAATGGACGCCTTAGTTTCCTAGTGCTGCTACAGAGAAATAACACAAGTGGGTGGTGTTCAATACCAAACACTAACAAACGCATAGATTGGTTTGCTCCTAGTTCATGAGCTTATAGTCTGAATTCAGAGAGTGCCTTTTGGGGGAAGCCCCTTTCAGTACATCAGTTTCTAGGAGTTAGCAGCGATCCTTAGTGTTTGGGACACGCAGACAGCTTTACCTCTTTCATTGTCCATGTCTGCCTCCCCTAGGTTCCACGCTTACATCTGTATTGAATCTGCCATTTCTATAACGCAGACATATTTCCACTAACTCCTACAGTAACAGGACATCAATACCATAACTACAAAACAGTAGTTATAGATAACATGTAGAGAGACTAAGAGTCCAACATATTTTGTGGGGACCCTGCTCGATCCATAACATGGTTGTTTTAGTTAGGTGCCCTTGAGTCTGGTCTGACCCAGAGAGGCCTTAGGCACAACAGAATGGAGTACTGCCTGGTTTTGCACTATTCTCACCATTGTTCCTATACTTAGGCCCATTGTTGCAGCCTGAGTGTCTGTCCATCTCCTTGAGGGTCATCCTCTCCTTCTCTGTCCCTCTACGTTAATCAAATGTGATGTCCTTCTCCAGGACTAATCTCTCTGGATGACATGCCCAAAGTATGTAAGACAAAGGCTCACCTCTAAGAAGCACTCTGGCCATACTTCTTTCAGGAGAGGTTGGTTTGCCCTTTTAACAGCCCATAGTACTTTCAGTGTTATTCCCCAGCACCGCATTTCAAATGCACTGATTCTTCTTTGGTCTTCCTTTTCCATATCAAACTTTCACATGCATATGAGGCAATTGAAAATGACCATGGCTTGGGTCAGGCACACCTTACTGATCAAAGTAACAGCCTTGCCTTTCAATACTCAAAAGATGTCGTGTGCAACACATTACCTAATTTACCTAGTTTTTTGATCTCTTGACTGCTGCTCCCATGAGAATTGATTGTGGATCCCAGCCAAAAAAAATCCTTGACAACTTCAACCTTTTCTCCATTAATCACACTGTTACCTATTGGTCTGGGTGTGAGATTTGGGTGGTCTTTACATTGATTGCTAATCCATAGCGAAAGCTATGATCAAGTCATGCTGCATATTCATCAGCAAGCACTGCAAGTCCTCTGCTCTTTCAGTAAGAGCATCTGCATATCTCAGGTTGTTAGGGCTTCTTCCAAATCCGATGGCACCCTAAAAACAATCAAACAAACCTAACTCACTTCCATCAAGTTAATGCCGACTCATGGGAACCCCATAGAACAGGGTGGAACTGCCTCCCTTGAGTTTCTGAGACTGTGATTGTTTCCAGGATAAGAAAGCCCCATCTTTTTCCTAAGGAAAGCTGGTGGTTTTGAATTGCTGACCTTGGCATTAGGCTGTGAGCCTAATGCATGACCACTATGTCACATTCTTCTTCATATTAGCCGGCCTTATTGATTATTTGTTCAATGTATAGAATGCATAAAGTACGATGAGCGGACACAACCCTGTCACAAACCTTTCCTGACTTTTAAACCATGCAGTATTCCCTTGTTTTGTTATTAAAAAAAAAACAACAACCAAAAAACAAAAACCTGCCTCCTAATCCATCTACAAGTTATTTTGTTCAAGGTTATCCGTAGTTTTTATGATCCACACAAATGCATGCCTTGGCATAGTCAATTAAAAAACAAACAAGTAAACATATTTCTGGTATTCTCTGCTTTCAGTTAATTATATCCCTTGTTCCATGTCCTCTTCGGACTCTGACCTGAATCTTTGGCAGTTCCCTGGCAATGTAATGTTGCAACCATTGTTGGATGATCTTCAGCAACATTTTACTTACACGTTGTGGTAGTTACATAATCTGGTGTCCATTTAGCACTTGAGAGGATTAAGAGTGAAGGGGTGGAGTCTAGTCTGTCAATGTGGCCACAGCCAATGAGGCCTTTGTGGGCATGGCCTTCTCCTGAGGATTCTTGGAAAACTCTAGTATTTCCTCTAGAGGCAGGAGACACTTCTCACTTGGCTCACTCCCTGGGAGACATTGCAGCTGATAAGACACATTGAACTAAGCTAGGGCCCTGAGCTGGAGAAGCCACATGGACCTACCCTGATATAACCAGACTTCTGAAACCAGAAAAGCCACTTAGAAAAGCCCTGCCAGAGCTGAGATGCTTACAATGCTACTAGATCCAAAGACTTTCTACCCACTGGCCAGTGGTTGTCCTGCAGTTGGTGTCATTGCATGTGTTTCATGAGTCTGAAGAGGACTTTATAGATTGGTATCAGACATATAGGTTAATATTGGACTTATGGCTTTGGAATGGACTGGGTTGAGCTGCTTTCTTAATGTACTATTATCCTTTATATAAAACTCTCTTATGCACATATGAGTTTCTATGGATTTGTTTCTCTAGTCTACCCGGACAAACACACATGTGATATCAGAGTCATTGTTCTATACCTTGAGCATTTTATTGGGTCAGCTTTCTTAGAATGGGTACAAATATGGATCACTCCCAGTCAGTTGGCCAAGTGGTTATCTTTCACATTCCCTGACATAGATGAATGAGTGCTTCCAGTGCTTCATCAGCTTGTTGAATTCCAACTGGTTTCCCATTGATTCCTGGAACCTTGTTTTGAGCCAATGATTTCAGAGCAGCTTGAATTTCTTCCCTCAGCACCATTGGTTCTTGTTCACATGCTGCCTTCTGAAATGGTGGAATGTCAACTACTTCTTTTGGGTACAGTGACTCTGTGTATTCTTTCTATATTTTTGATGCTTCCTTCATGATTTAATATTTTGCCCATAGAATCTTTGATAAGGGGGAGTGGAGGCATGGCTTTTTTCTTGAGTTCCTTCAATTTAAGATATGACAAGTATGTTCTTCCCTTTAGTCTACTAATTCTAGGCTTTTGCATATAGGGTGCAACAAATCAGTTTATAAAACAAAAAGTAATGGATATTTCTTTTACATTCTTTTGAAATCAGAAGAAATATTTATATTATAATTAAAACATTTTTTATTAGTTGAGATTTAGTACATACCATATTTCAATTACATCAAGTAGATTTGTATAATTGCCACCACAATCAATTTCCAAACAATCTTTTTCCACATGGACTCCTTGACATTGTCTCTCTTTTACCCCACAACCACCACTGTACCCCACTTCTCCTGACCCCTTCTTTTACTTGCTGTCCCTCTAGGTTCATCAATCCTGGGTTTCATATACCAAAAAAATGGAAAAGCATGTTGACATAGCATCTCTGAGATACATCCTAATATGAAGAAACACAAACGAAACAAAATGATACAAACCATACAAACCAAAAGTGTGGAACCAGATCAAGTGCAGCCTGTTTCATAGAGGGATCTACTGACAAAGTTTTAACTGTTTGGGCCAGATTTGTGTCTTTGATCTTCTACACCCCTCTATCCCAAGCACTTCATTTAGTAACCACTTTCCTCCCACCCCTCGATTTTAGATAGGAGGAGTTCTCCAGAGACTTATTTCCTATGTAGTTCCACTAATGGATCTTGGGATCCCACTGTCATCCATCGACTTCTGCCCACTGGAATCTCAGAAATTAGGCTCTGATACTGATCCCTCCTTCAACTTCAGATTACATGGATTCCAATCCTTCAGTGACTGATGATGCTGTGCTTCTTCCATGTGGACTTAGTTGACATTGCACTTAGATGACTGCTTGTTTGGAGACAAGCCTTTAAGGCTCCAGACGCTATTTTATCTAACAACTGGGGCACCATCTACATTCTTTGCCACATTTTGCTGTGGTACCTGTACTTCCTGGGTTTCCTTCCTCAGGGTGGGCCTTGAGCAGGGTCGTGATGTAAGAACAATTGTTCTTAAGTTGGAGCTAGGATTTAGTGTGAGCCCAAAGCCATTCCTGGATCTACACTTTTTCTTTCTTTTCTTTTAATTTAGCATAACTTGGGAACTAATACATATATCATATCACACCATAGTTCAATCACTACAAACAGAATTATACAATTAATTTTAAAAAAAAATCATTTTATTAGAGCTCTTACAGCTCTTATCACAACCCATACATACATCCATGTGTCAAGCACATTTGTATGTATGTTTCCACTAGCAGTTTAAAAGCATTTTCTTTCTACTTGAACCCTTGGTATCAGCTCCTCATTCCCCGCCCCCTCCCCATTCTCCCTCCCTCATGAATGCTTGATAATTTATAAATGATTATTTTCATGTCTTACACCAATCGCTGTCTCCCCTCACCCACTTATCTGTTGTTCATCCTCCTGGGGGTGGTATATGTCATTCATTGTGATCAGTTCCCCCATTCTACCCCACCTTCCCCTTACTCTCCTGGCATCGCTACTCTCATTATTGGTCCTGGCGAATTTATCTGTCCTGGATTCCCTGTGTTGCAAGATCTTATCTGTACCAGTGTACATCCTCTGATCTAGCCAGATTTGTAAGGTAGAATTGGGGTCATGGTAGTTGGGGGGTGGGAGGAAGTATTAAAGAAGTAGAAGAAAGTTGTATGTTTCATCGGTGCTATACTGCATCCTAGTTGGCTAGTCTCTTTCTTGTCAGGGGATGTCCAATTATCTATAGATGGGCTTTGGGTCTCCACTCTGGCCTCCCCTTCATCCACATTGATATGATTTTTTGTTCTGTGTCTTTGATGCTGATACCTGATCCCATCTCTGCCATTACTTTTAATCCATCTCCAAGCTAACTTTTCTTTCTTGGACTCCTTGACGTAATCTCCGTCTTATGTGCCCCATCCCTCTCTTTAACCCCTCCCCAAACGCTTTTTCTATTTTCTTTCCCTACAGGCTCAACTTCCCTAGGAGTCATTTACTTAAAAACAGAGAAACAAATAACACGACTTCAAGAGGGTGACCCCAATGGTGACATCCCTATGAGATACATTCTAATATGAACCTGCATAAGCAAAATATAACAGAATCAATGTCATAAGATTGCAAGAATGATACATGTCTTAATACAGCGTTCAGGGTATTGGTATAACAAGACCTTGTTTATCTGCCAGCCAACAGTACATCACTCTTGTACAGCTGTCTTCTGCTTCCTCACCATGTATTTTCCGGCTTATGTCCTCACTGTTATAAGCATGTCTGAGGTAAAGTCCAGTTCACCCAATGGAGGTCTCATACAGGGTCTCACCCATGCAACCTCTAAAGGACACTGTGTGCCCTCAAGTTTCAGGATTCAACATCCCAGAGTTCCCCAGCACGCTGCCTGGGTTCCCCGGATACCCCAATAGGCTATAGCTCGATTTTGCCCTCCTACTGCTTGCCACTCAAGACCAGTCCAACCCAATATTCTCAAGTGCATCCTCATTCTCTCCTCCCTGCACCTGGAGGTCAGCCCTCCCTTCCCTCCCCTCAACAGACATGCACCTATGCTCCCCCAAACATGCCTATTCCCTCTCCCCTCTCCTGTTCTGCCCCTCCCTTGACTAGGCCTCGCCCTACCCCAAGGGACCTCACCCCGGATCCACATGGGAACCACTCTGCTACAGGATTTCTTCCTCCTTCCCTAATCTTTTGATCCCAGCTGTCATGAGACGCTCTTCGCCCAAGTGACCTGCACTATATTTACCTGGAGCAAATGATGCATGGTTCATTGGCACTGGGCTACCTCTGCAACAGGCCATCTGGTCCCCAGCCTGAAGACTGATGTCTGACAAGGTCGAGCTTGAGCCCTTTCTGCTACTTGTTCCCAGCGCAGTGGACTCACGGAGTGTTTGTCCTTTTGTACTTGAATAACCTCACTCAGCATGATGTCTTTCAGATCCCGCCACCACTGGAGGGGTTTCATGGTTTCCATGCTGTTTTTTCAGGGATGCATAGTATTCCACTGTGTGTATGTGCCAGAGAGTTTTCCTTCACTCTTCTGCCTGTGGGGATTTAGACTGTTTCCAAGTTCTTGCTACTGTGCGCTACGATACAATGAACATGGGGGAGCAAACATCTACTGGTGATCTGTTTCTTACAGATCTTTTGAGTATTTGCCCCGTCACGGTATTGCTGGATCTTGTGGTAGTTCAAGTACCATCTGTTCTGGTCTAGCCCTCCACAGTGGCTACATATTTACAAGTCCACCAGCAACAGATAAGAGTTCCTATCTTGCCACTCTCTTTCCAACCTTTGCTGTTCTCAGTTTTTCAAAATAGGCTACCTACAGTGTGGGCATTAGTTAGTAGCTCACAGCTGTTTTGACTTCCATTTCCTCGATGGCTGATAACCAGGAACATTTCCTCATATGTTAGTAGCCATTTGACTGTCATCCTTTGTGAATCATCTGTGCAGGTCTTTTGCCACCTGCTCAGAGGGCTAGTACTGTATATACTCGAGTACAAACCAACCCGAATATCAACCGAGGCACCTAATTTTACCACAAAAACTGCATTTAAAAATGTGCTGAAAAACTTGTCATACACATGAGTATATATGGTAGTTTTTTCTTCTTGTTGTAAGCTTGTAAAATTCTATAGATTTTAGTAATTAGTCCTTTGTTATGGCGTTACTAAATGTTTTTTCACAGTCTGTGGGCTCTCTTTTTACTATTTTAATGAAGCCTTTTGATGGACACAAGTGTTTTAATAGGTCCCACTACTCATCTATTTTATCCCCCCCCACCCCCGTGTTTCCTTTGTTATTTCTGATGCCCCTATAGTTCCTACACTAGGGCACCTAGCTTTGTCCCAGTGTTCTTGTTGATGAGCCTGATAGCTCTGGCTTTTACATTTAGGTCTGTGACTCACCTTGGGTTTATTTTTGTGCGTGGAGTGAGAGGTGGTTCTTGTCTCATTCTTCAACACCCATGCAAGTAGCAGTCAGTGAACCCAAGCATATATTGCATCGCACAGATCTATTGCCCCAAACCTCTTCAAACGGGCAAAAATCAATGACATAGATTTGAGGATTAAAGTATATCTGACCTAATCCATGGTATTTTTAATTGGATCATACACCTATGAAAGCTGGACAATAATTAAGGAATAACAGGGAAATAAGTGATTTGAATTATGTGTTGGCTAATCATATTAAAACACCACGCAGAATTATCAGGAACAATGATGGGGTAGTGGGGTACACATTGTCCTGAGAATGGCAGGGTCAGCCGTGGGAAAGAACCATGTGCTCCACTGGAGAAAGAGGGAGCTTTCTATTCCCATCACGCTGTCCTGTCTCAACTGCTTGGCTAGTGAGCTTGGCTTGAGGGCCAGAGTAATAACCTATCTGTATTGGAAGAAGTCAGACGGCATGGCCTTTAATAGGGAGGCTGGAGACACTTCCTCTCATGTAGTTTGGATGTGCTATCAGGAGAGACTAATCCCTGGAGAAGGACATCATACTTGGTGACCAAAAAAAAAAAAAAGAGGAGGCTGTTCATGAGGTAGATCAGCAGAGTGGCTACAGCCAAGGACGGACTGACTTGATGACATAGGTGCATGTGGACCAGATTGGGTGCTGGGTGAACTTACGGGTGCCCATGAACTGGTCACTCAAAAGCTTCAAGAATAAGGCAAGGAGGTTGCTTCTAGGTCACATGCACGGAGGTATGTTGGAGTCCCACATGCTATGGAGAGCACCAGGTCTCCTGCAAATGCATTTCAAACCTAATCCTTCTCCTTTCTTATCATGCCACTTGGAAATGGGTGTTCTTTGTCATGCTAATGGGCAGTGTTAACATCAGGTCTGTCTACCTGAGGCGTTTAAGCAAGCAAAGATGGTTCTCATATCACATGAAGATCAAAGGGGAAAAGAAAGAGGAACAGGGACATAGTCAGTGTCCTCAGTTGGAACTTTCATCCATCTAAATCAGTGGTTCTCAACCTTCCTGATGCCGCAACCCTATCATACAGTTCCTCCTGTGGTGGTGACCCCCAACCATAATAGTATTTTCATTGCTACTTCATAACTGCAATTTTGCTGCTGTTATGAATCAGATGACCCCTGTGAAAGGGTCATTCAAGAGCCAAAG
>NW_022103906.1:87127934-87129052 GCF_000313985.2 Echinops telfairi | reverse complement strand
TCAAGGATTGGTGGGCCAGGATGTGCTCCACTCTCTCTTCCTCCCCCTTCATTTACTTCTGTGTGCTCTGATCAGTAATGTCCCTCTCCCAGAGCTGCAGCTTCAGAGCTGTCCTCTTCTCTGCAAAGTGGGAATAAGAACCGGTTTAATTGGACAGTGGGACCAATGAGCTAGGGAATAAACCATCTATTACAGATCACCAAACATAGTAAGAATTCAGAAAATACGTATTACAGTTATTATTTTAATTCTGCAACTTACTTCTAGAAAATTGTGTCCGAGGTGAAGGCAAACCTTGGGAACAGAAACCAGGAAGTGTTTGACTACCTGGCGTGGTCACTGTGCCCGGGTCCTATGCTGCAGGAAGCAGCTTTGTTTACTTACAAGACAGCCAAAGTCCTCTGAGCTAAACACCCAGGAGGATCAGTTCATGCTGTCTCCCATTGTGCCTTGGCAGTGGGGGCTGCCAGGTCAGTGTCGGGTTACTACCTGAAAGGTTACTCAGTGGGAGAAAGATGAGCTTGTCTGCTTCCATAAATTTTGACAGAGTCCCAGAAACCCTATGGAGGGTCCATAGGAGTCAGGACCGAGGCAATGGCACAGAGTTTGGTTTGTGGTTTGGGTGAGGGTAAGTATTGAGAAGATGAGGCTTCATTCCAACCCTGTGCTGAGCCTTTCCCGATAGTACAAGTGACCTTCCAGGATTATTTGCCTCCAATATGGCAAACCAACGGTGTGCTTCTTTTTTCTAGAGTTGGTAAACAAGTATTGCTACTAAGCTTCCAGTGTGTACATGCATGGAATTAGTCCAATCAGAGGAGGGTTCTAAGTAATTCCTTTGTCTTCATTTCAGTAGGGTGCTTTTAATAACAGTCATAAATAAAAGATTCCAGCTGTGGATTCCAAGGGCATTAAGTCAATTAAATTCGAGTTAGAGGGATCATCTCAGAAAGTTATAGCTACCCTTTTTTTAGGGATTCCAATGGAAGTAATTTTGATAAATTTTCTCAAAAGATGAAAGCTTATTAAGAAAAATTGAGACAATTGAAACTGTGTGGGTGAGAAGAAGACCAAGAAAGTTATCCCCTCACCCCCTACAAATATATATATATATATAT
>NW_022103906.1:87120272-87127676 GCF_000313985.2 Echinops telfairi | reverse complement strand
GAAACACCCTTTCAGAAATCGGGAGTGCTGGATGAGAGACATGCTGAGTACAGTGGCTTGACATTTTGGTATTTTTATTTAGGAAAGGATTCTATGGCTGTGTAGCAATACAGGTTAATTCACCCCAATATTTTTGTTTTCTGAATGTGTAATTTCTCATGGGGCACTGCTGTCTAACTGGGGACCCGGAACAAAGGCTTATCAATGACATTATTTATGAGGGGGTGAGTGTTGGTGTATGCATTATGCATCTGAGTGTTTTTTTTATGATTTATGGACATGCACATAAACACTCTGTTTTACCTGCAATGGCTCATCCTTTGCTGATTCTAAAATGTGCATGTGTGCCTGGCCCTTGTACTACCATGTGTCCCCCCTCCTCACATACCATCAGTATCAGTCGCGATACTCTCCGGAGAAACAAACTGGGTGGAAGTTTAAATCAGTCCCACATATGCAGAAGCAGTACTGCATTGCACACCTCTTTGAATAGAATTCATTAATAGTTGAAGTTCATCATGATTTTCAGAAAAATTCTATATATTACCAAGCATATAGACCAGAAGTTCTTAAAGTTTCTATTCCTGGAAAATATGATTGAATTGGGACTTTTTTTTAACTTCAAAGTCATGATTCAAATGTACATCATTGTATTATTTGTCTTATACAAATGAAAAAGAATAAATTAAAATGGGGCATATTGCAAGAGGACTGTTGACATTATACACAAAGCCTGCTTATTGTCATAAGGTGCTCTTAACCTTCAAGCCAAAATCTTTCAAAACGATTAGTGTTAAATCTAGCAGCTGCTGTCAGCCTTCTCCTGGTCTCTGTTTTCTGCCTTGTGCGTCATTTGAAATGTTTGTTATATTTGTGTATATAGAACTTTCTGTGAGCTGTCCCTGGAAAGCACAAGGATTAAACATGAAAGTTGAGCCAGTTCAAAAGGAACAATGTTAAGAAAATTAAAGAAAACTTGCTAAAATGAATGTTTAAACTATTAAAATATTTAGCAGAGTTTGCCTGCAGCCATTTCCTTTACGTAAAATAGGGTGCATTTCTTTTATTTCTCATTCTCTCTCCTGTAAAACAAACGGGGTTAAGGAAAATATACTTCTGCACTGAAGCTTTTCAAAGCATTAGGAATATAATATCTAAATATTTTATGCAAATGGATATGTATGATGGAGGGTAAAAAAAAATCCTGAACATCCCAAGTATGTGGGCTAGTGGTTTGTGTATGCATTAGAGAGGTGCAAGCGACTTAGAGTCTAAGGGGTTGGCCTCTTTGAACTTGAACCGCCTAGGCTTTCACTAAGTCCTGCGGAATTAACTATGTGGTAACAGTGGCTGTAGCTGTTGTGTATCTACCACATGACAAGGACAGGATGAACTTTTCAGAAATTCATGTAGATATTCAGGCATTTTGGGTTTACTTATTTAGCCCTCTAAGTTAGGTGCTTAATAGTTTATTTTATTTTACAAAATAAAATATGTCCAGCCCAATTTCAAGCCTCCTTGGAATTCGATATTTCCTTTTTGTCCAGCATTTTAATAAATACTGGGTTTTTGACCTGTGCAATTATTCATTCATTCATTCATCTATTCTTCCATTTGGTATGGTGAAAACCACCAGCGTCAAGTCAAACCATACAAACAATATTTTTCAAGCAGATATTTCTTAAGTTGAATACAAAGAAATTAACTTAAAATCTCTTTGCCTTGGTCTCTTCATATATAAAACATGAGTAACACTCTCCACTTCATTGGGGCATTGCAAGAATTATATGAGAGAATGTTCTTAAAATGCTGGACTCAGTGGCGGACTCAGCACCTATTAGGACGAGAAGTCTATCAACCAATATTTGGCGGGCCCACTACTTCCATCCCTAGGTTTTCCAAGAAGGTAGGGCAGGAATTCTATGAGATATACATGTGTTGGCTTTCATGCCTTATTGATTCACAGTGCAGTTAAGGCAGTGGTTCTCAACCTTCCTAATGCCACAACCCTTTAATACAGTTCCTCATGTTGTGGTGACCTACAACCATAAAATTATTTTTGTTGCTACTTCATACCTGTAATTTTGCTACTGTTATGAGTTGGGTGACCCCTGTGAAAGGATTGTCTGACTCCCAAAGGTGTCACAACTCACAGGTTGAGAAGCGCTGAGTTAAGGTCTTTGACACAAGTGACTAAGATTTTGGTTTCCAATCAAAAGGTTAGAAGTTCAAATCCACTCAGAGACACCTGAGAAGACAGACCTGACAATCCAATCCCCAAATATCATGACCATAGTAAATCCTGTAGAGTTCGCGTGAGAACACATGGCGTCTCCATGAGTCTGAATCAAGTTTCAGGCCACTGTTTTGTTGTTGTTGTTTTATTTTTTGGATACCAGTAATGTCTCACAATTAGCCAGGAGAAAAGCTGAGTATTTCCACCTAATAGGTAGTTAGGTACAAATAACAACATTATGTCCTAAAAATTCAGTAGCTATTTAAAAATTAATCCATATAAATTAAAAGAAAATTAATTATTTTACCAAAAGTGTCATCATAAAGTTAAGGAGAATTACCAAATGACCCAAAAAACCCTGTCAAAGGTTTACACCAAAAATATCCATGAAAGCAGGGATATAAACAGATGTGTGTACACCAATGTCCATGGCAGCGTTACCCACAATCATCAAAGAATGGATAATACAATTACCAGTAATTACATGAATGAATAAGCAAAATACATTATAGTCATCAATACAGAGAATTGAAAGTCTGCATGATACCACAGCATGGATGAGCCATATCAATGGAATTCCTTAACAAGCCTTATCAATGATGAACCTTGGAAAGTTTTTGCTGTGTGAAATGCCATCAACGGGCAAATATTGTGTTTTCCACTTTGATAAAATATCTAGAATAGACAAGTAAATAGATAAGTGAATAGATACAAATGTTTATGAGTGGCTTCCAGAGTTGGAGGGGGGAAATGATTAGAAATATTACGGAAGGAATACCAACATTCTGTTTGCGGTGATGTGAAACCTTGGGAAATTGATCTCCGTAGTGATTGCACAGCACAATAAGCTTTTTTAAAAACCAAGTACTTATTAGTGGGATATATGTGCTTGTGGACACCAGGCAGCTTCTCAGAACTTGGACTTGTACTGGACACCAGCCCTACTCCTTCCCGCGTTAACTTAATTTTTGTGCGGTGTTTAGTTTTCAGCCCCAAGCAAGACCCTGAGCTCTTTTTCCATATGCTGGCCTCAGAGGGAATGCAAGATCATCTAATGTTGAAAATTGTGACCAACATTTAGCCCAGAGTCCACAAAATGTAACACACTCCAGGGCTCCCTGTGTCTTTCCTAAAATATGGATAGAATATGCTCTATATGTAAATATAGTTTTAGAACCTTTTATAAAGTGTATGTCACCCCTGTGGGTTTTCTGCAGTGTCCTGGGACAGCTTGATAGGCAGTTTGCGAATCAGAGGTATAGAATATCCTTAGAAGGACTTTGTCTTGCTTCTGCAAAGAAAGTGTCTCCCTTCTATCTCCAGATCCAGACTTGTCAAGCAGCACAAAGTTGCCTGTGAAAACATTTCCTTGGAGATGCCTGAGCTCCTGCACAGATGCATTGTTCCAGCAGTTTCCAGAGGGATCCTGAAGCCCAACAGCAGTCGTGAGTATACCATGTACTCCCTGACCAAGGTTCAAAGGACATGGCCAACATCTTTAGCAGGAGGTCAATAAAAGGGAGATAGCTACTCCCTCTCCCACAGGCCTGTCTACACAACTGAACCATCACAAAGTGACATTCCTACAGAATGGCCAATCAGTCTACCTTCACTGATTCCTCCCTCTTCAGAATTTCAGCAGTATGTATTACCAGTAGTGGGCGGAGTCCTAAAGTGCTATTGTGTGATGTCTATCAAAAATCCACGCGCCATATCCTCAGCACTACCTTAAATGATTACGTCTTGGTTTCCTGTCTTTAAATGCCACTAGCTCCTCAGCGGCCTGTAGGGGAAGATGGCACCTTTTCTTACACTTCACCCGCTTCTGCTGTTGCCAGGCTCACCTGTTACGTCATAGCTCAGTGTTTTCACACAGCGATCTTTTAAGTCTCACCTTCTACAGGGGCCAATGTAGTCAAAGCTGGTCTATTATTTCTCGCGCAATTGAACAGAAGTTTAGACCTCATCCCCTGCCTGGACAGATTGCGTGAGTGCTAAAAAGAGATCTCTGACATTATCTCTGGCCCTCTGAGGGAAAGCATGTCGCTGTTTCGGTTTAGTGGCTCTGTGGGATAAAGCCGTAGGTTCTTTCACAAACGAAAAATGTCCTGCTTCATGTCGCATCGCAGAACTTTAAGGCAAGAATCGGAGTGTGGGTACAAAGAGGGGAAGGGAGGCCGTCCTGGGATATAACTTCTTCACCTTTGACCTGGGCACCGCACACGAAGGACCAGGAACCACAATCTCATCTACTGAGGAGTCATGATCCACTGGGTCGCTTTCCAGGAAAAAAAAAATGGGTTCCTGATTTCTAAGTTGTCGCTTAGCCTCTTATTTCACAGAAAAACCTAGTTCAGAACTGCTTTTCCTGCTGGCCAATGGCGGAGATCCTTCTCCCCAAGTTTTCAAACCTAAAAAAAATTAAAAAGCATCCCATACTTAATAAAGGACTGCATGTCACTGTTTCAAAAAATAAATAATTACACATTAAAAAGGGAAACAACAATTTCATAATCTTGTCAATATATTTCCTGTATTTTTTTTTTTCAAATTCTGGGAGGGGCATTGTGTGGGAATTCCAACCCCCTCCATGGCAGACCCCAGAGTGTTTTCCACTCTCACTTCTGGTTCTGCACATCCACGGCCCACAGCTCCAATGTGGACGTGTTCTACTACTCGTCTTTGTCCCACCTCTGTCCACAAAGCCATCTTTACCCTCGCACGTGCATAAGCATGCCTGGCTGGGCGACGGACAGTGCTGTCTCCCGTGGTTGCATAGACAGAAAGCCTAATGAAGAGGGTGGAGAAGAAGGAGTCCTCTTCCCTGTCACCAAGGAGCCCAGGTGCACAGACAGGTTCAGGGACAAAGGATGGCTCTGTTTGCTTTGGTGCCATCAGGCTAACTCTGCTTCCAGAGCGTATTTCAGGATAGATCTCATATTATCTTCCCTGATACGCTATTGTGAGCCTTGTAGCAAGTGGAAATTCTTCCCAGAGTTCGGCAGTAAGGTAAGCGTCCGTTCTCGTTTTTGAGGCTGATGGGAAGATGAAGGTTATTGGAGATGGCAGCTCAGGCTCAGGACTGAGATTCAGGGACTGGGAACCAGATGCCATGTTAAGCCAGAAGTCGTGTAATTATTTGGGAGGATTTCAGCTACTTAAAAAGTAGATAATGTGATCTCTTCATAGCCATTTGATTTCTATAATGGAAGCACAAAGGTCTGAAAGTTTCTGAGAATGGAACCTTGTTATGTAGTAACTGTGTCCCCCAAAATGTTAGGCTGAAATTCTAATCCCTCTACCTGAAAATATAACCTTATTCGGAAACCATGATTTTCTTTGATTCTGTCATTTTTTTTTTTTTTTGGTATGTGGGGGGTGGGTAATTTGGTTAGGCCCAAATAGGGAGAGATCACAACCTAATAATTTGTGACTAGCATTTTTTCAAAAGAACAGAAAGGGCATACACACATGCATATACACATGCACACCCACATAAAAAACAGATGTCAAGGGATACCAAAGAACTCCATGGAATGCTAATAAATGCTAACTAATTCCCGAGGCTCCACACAAGGAGTGCTCCATTCCAAGAGGCTATGCCTTAACTCCAAGCTTCCAAAACTGTGAGACAAAAATTCCTATTCTTTAGGCCCATCTAGCTGTTGGATCTTGTGTTATAGCAAAACTAGGTAAATAAAACACACCTAAAACAAAGAAACGGAGAGAGAAGAAAAACATGGGACCTGGAAAAAGGACTTCCTCCACCTAGAAGACCTTATGGCGTTGTCAGTTTGGCATTGGTTTGCTGTCTGCAAGGTCAGTGATTCAAACCCACTAATCGCTCTGCTGGAGAAAGTTCAGGTTATCTACTCCAGGGAACATTCACGGTCGTGAGGAACCCTATATGGGTCACTATGAGTCTGAGTCAATTTAATAATAGTTATTTTTTTTAAGTTTTATTGACCTGTGTTTCAAATACTACACAATAGTTCGATCATATGAATGAGTAGTACCATCCCCTCCACAACCAATTTTAGAGCGTTTTTCTCTTTCTTGTGCTCATGGTCAACGCGCCCACCTTCCCCTCCCCGCCCCTGTCATGCTCCACAGGAAACCATCAGTGCTGTCACCGTCTCTGGACCTCTACCCATCCTGGAGTTCATGAACAGAAAAACAGAAATCAAAAACACAGATAATCAAGCCAAACCTACAAACAGAACACCAGCCTCTGAATGAGATAAGACACTTCATTCACCTTGACAATGGTTGGAGGGACTAATCCATGTGTAGAGCAAGAGACTGCATCTGGGGCTCCCACTGGCGTCCAGAGCCTTTTGAACACCAGGAGTTCACTAGGCTCGGACACCATCCCCTCCTCTGGATTTGGATGTTATCATTCGCAATCTTTGCTCTCTTGTGCTAGGACCCTAGCATCTGTGCTTTCGATGTGCGCATCATCCCCATCGCACTCACCCGAAGCACTTCATGTAGAAACCTCAGTAAGTGAACAGGGTGTCACCACAAATGGAACCGTATCCCTTGATCTTAAGGAAGAAACACACTAGTGTTTCAGAACCAGAGGACTGCTCGCCCAGGTTACAGGACTGGCAATCATCGGGCTTGGGAACAGAACCTTGTCTTGAAGGGGCCCAAGGAGTGATGGCCTGAGAATATTATAGACTTAGTGTTTGGATGCTCTCCTTGCTTTATTTTGACATGTATCAATATGGCAGGCAGTGTTCTGCCATTGGGAATGAATGTTATACAAAGTGTTGCTCTATCTCCAGCTTCCTTTGTGTGTGTAAATAGTGTCCAGTTATTTAGGAGCTTCATGTATAAGTCAACAATTCATGTTTTGAGGTTCATAGCCAGCCTACAATTTCCTTTTCTTGACAGTATTTTAAATTGTCTACATTAATAACCCCATTGGCTAAATTAATGACACCATCAATAGAATTATCTCATGCCCCAGGGGGATGATTGATAATGTTCTCTAACATAAAATCATAATTATGTCTCCAAAGTAAGGTGACCAGACATCCCGCTTTGGGTGAGACAGTCCCGATTTTTAACAATTTTTCCCGTGTCCCTTGGTGTTTTAAAAAAGCCCCGATTTTTGGAAAGAATGCACGACAAGCTAGGGTATACGGTTTTCAGCTGCCATG
>NW_022103906.1:87101945-87120172 GCF_000313985.2 Echinops telfairi | reverse complement strand
GCGACTCTAACCCAGACAACCCAAGCAGGAGCTTTTGAAAGCTGAGCACCGTATTATAAGGTGACCAGACGTCCCGATTCTTATTTTTCCGGCGATCCCACGGCATTTTTTAAAAGTCCAGATTTTTGGAAAGAATGCACGACAAGCTAGGGTATACGGTTTTCAGCTGCCATGGGGCTATTTCACCAGGATATGAGTTTTATCAATGGTGTCCCATGGCTTTACCAACGTTAACATCTGGCCACCTTACAAAGTGAACCAGTGGCATGGATGAACTGTAGCTATAGGAATGGATTTAGGTTTCGTGCTTTATTCTAGCCACAATCTGAGAACTACTTGTTATTATTACATGGCACTTCTTGATACTTGCCCTCATGAAGAAATCATTGAAGATATGAACACTATAGCAAGATGTGGTGAAGAAACTAGATGGTGCCCAGGTATTAGAAAAAATAGCATCTGGCATCTTAAAGGCTTGTACAAGCAGCCATCTGAGTGAGGCAACAATTGGGACCACACAAAAGAAGCACACCAGCCTGTGGGAGTGAGTTTTTGTTGTCCTTTATATTTGTTATTGTTGTTGATTTGGTTTTTTGATGGGGGTAGAATAAGCCCATTAAAAGCCCTGGGTCATTAAGCACTCAGCTGCCAGCAAAAATATAGATGATTTGAACTTCATAAGAAAAGGATTTTTGTGAGGGAGGAAGGGTGGGGAAAGGAGGGGGGTGGAATGAGGAGCCGATACCAAGGGCTCATGTTGAAAAAAGTTTTGAGAATGAAGATGGCAACAAATGTACAAATGTGCTTGACACAATGGATGGACTGCGATAAGATATATACAAGCCCCCCAAAAAATTATTTATAAAAAACAAAGAAAGAAAGTGATGAAGCAGTATACTTTTATAGAGAATTACAACCTTGGGAACTCTATGAGGCTGTTCTACATGTCTCTGTGAGTTGGACTAGATTTCATGGCAAAGGATAGAAGGCTTTCACTTAATTATCCACTGGGTACAATTTCTAAGCAATTATTGAGGTGAAAATAAATTTAGAACTCTCTGATTTATACATACAAATATAAACATAAAAGTAAAAGTTAAGATAAAGATAGCATAAACATGAATGTGTACATAAACATAAACACAAATGTATATATCTTTATAGTCACCATTGTCTTAACTGTATCACCTTACTATTCTGGCAGGTAGGTGGAATATGATAATATCTTCAATTTACGGAATAAAACTTGTAAAAGAATGTTGTTATTAGGTGCCATCAAATTAGTGCTGACATATAGAGGCCCTACATACAACAGAACGAAGCAGTGCCCCATCCCGTGCCATGATCACGATCGTTCCTTTGTGTGAGCTCATTGTTGCAACAACGGTGCGGCTCTCTCTTGTCGAGGGCCTGCCTCTTACTGCCACCCCTCTCCTTTGCCAAACAGGGTGTCTTTCTCTAGGATCAGCTTTCTCCTGACAACATGCTCAGAGCAAGCGAGACGGAATCTCGTGATTCTTGCCTCACAGAGCATTCTGGCTGTACTGCTTCCAAAAGAGATTTGTTGGTTCATTTGTGATTTCATGGTACTTTTCCATATGCTCGGTCAGCACCATAATTCACATTCATCAGTTTGTCTTCGTTCTTCCTTATTCCATGTCAGACTTCACAGGAGTGAGGCTGCCATGATTAGAGTCAATCCTCAAAGTAACCTCCTTGATTTTCAACCTATAAATGGGCCTTGCGCAACACATTCACACAATAAATGGGCCCTTTGGTCCCTTGACTGCTGCTTCCATAAGCATCAATTGTGAATCCAGGAAAGACAACATCCTTGATAACTTCTACTTTTTTCTTCGTTTATCATATTACCGATTGATTCAGTTGGAAGGACCTCGGTCGTCTTTCCGTTGATCTGAACTCCATACTGAGGGCTGCAACGCTTGATCTTATTTATCAACAAGTGCTTCCAGTCTTCCTCCCTGCCAGCGAGGAAGGCTGTGACCTCTGTGTCTTGCAAATTGTTCTAAAGTCTTTTTCCAGTCCTGCTACTGAATCATTCTTCTTACAATGCAGCTTCCCTGATGATTTGCTAAGCGCACAGACTGAATAAAGACAGAGGACCATATTTGACCATCAGGATGCAGATGGAGAGTCACTCCATCTTGGGACTGCTCGTGCCACCATCCTTTCCTGTCCGTGCCATAGTGCTCCCTGCATACAGCATCCCTCTCAGAGGTGACTCTGGCTGCTGTACGCGCCTTTGCTTTCTCAAGTGACTTCAGAGCGAGCACTGCGAAGGTCAGGCCTTCTTCGCAGGGCCTCTATCTCTGTCTCTGAGTGCTACAGAGACGGTTGGCTCCCTGCTTTGAAAGGCCATACAGACGCAGGGCCACATGACAGCGAACATGTGGTTGCTATTTCATTTATGCTTTATCATTTTTCATTCTGACATTAAAGTTCCTCTGCAGCAGGGCAAGAGCCCTGTGCATTGTAAGGCGTAATGTGAACCGAGGGCTCCTGCTTCGTGCCAGAGGAAACGTGATTCAGAAACAATTTGAGGGCAACTGCAAGGTGATGTGGCCCAGAGAACCAGAAGCTATTGAAACTTTAAACATCATTCCTGGACAGTATAATACGTTCCGCAGGGCAGCTTGGAAAAACAGGAAAAACCTCCTTGGCCAATCCTTAGAGAATTAGAAATCTTTAAATATCATATGGAGCCAATGTTTCTTAAAGAGCCCTTGGCCTTTACAATCAAAGACCAAAAGATTGTGCTGGAAGTCCTCTCACCCCAGAGTCCTTGAGCAAGCTGGGACCATGGAAGGAGAACAGATTGTCCAGGATCTTATGTAATTCTGGTGTAGACATAGGTTCTTACATTTTCTGGCCACACAGCCAACTCCTATTTCCAATGACTGACTTGTAACCTGTCCTCTCTAGCTTTGAGCCGTGGGAAAGCAACCCATCAGGATCATTTGAAAAGGGAGAGCTAGCTGCCTTCTTTACTCTGGCAGAGTAAAATTCAGTTTTGTGATATGTTTGTGTATTTCTACCCCTAGGGATTGTACTACTTGCAGGTATCGAAGCATATTGTCAGGAACAGAGGGAATGCTCAATAAATCTTGGAGAAAAGGACAGAAGAGGCGCTTCGAGGGAGGGGAGAACAAAGAGGGGAAGGGACAGGACTAAAGGGAAAGATGGTTTTCAGTTTGAGATTTTTACAAAAAGAAAATGAGAGGAACTAAATATTCTAAGAATCCCAGTGGTCAGAAAGCAATGAAGGAAATACACATTTACTGACTAAGGACACAACTAGAACCCCTTTAAGTTGATTCTGACAACCCTAAAGGAACTGGAGTGAGACAGCTTGTCTGCTCGCCGAAGGGCCTTACTTAGAGCCGCCAGCTTCAGGGAAGAAGATGTGGTAGTTGGCATCCACAATGATCGCAAACCCTACGAAGAAGGTCGACGCTGTCTTTGTGGCTGCTATAAATTGGGATAGTTGACTAGCCTTTGTCACATTGCGGATTATGTCCGTCAACTGAGCAATCGTCTTCCATCAGTGCTGCCTTCACAATAGAAGAGTACTCCAAGGTTATTGATAAACCCGGTTTCAAGTATCAATGAGCTTAATTCTATAGCATAGTTATCTTGGGCTGAGAATCTCAATTTCCACTCCATCATTACAATACGCTCTTGCAAACCATGTGGAACCATCTTCATCTGCAGAGATCAGGTTATCATCAGCCAGAATCAAGTCGGAGGCAATGAGCAACAAAACAAACCCAGCCTCCAAGCGTGATGAGTAGGCAGTCAGTCATGTGTCTCATGGTGAGGGGTGAAAAAAAAAAAAATCCCACCATGTTTGTATACATTCTTCTAAATAATTTTATTTTACATTTACAGCAAATTGGAGCGAAGATATACATGCATAGTCCCCCTATTATTATCATCTTTCCTTAATATGGTACTCGCTGTACTTTAGGAATGGTTATTGATTCATTGCTCTTAACTAAACCCAGTGCAGTTTCGTTGAGTCCAAATCAAAGTGAGCCAATAGGTGGGGGCAGAAGTGCTGCACAGATAGAGCTTTGTGAGAGCAGCCGGAGGTCTTTCTCTTGAGGAGCAGTGGGTGGAGGTGAGCAGTTTTGACCTTGCTGTTAGCAGTTCATGCTTAGCCCACAGCACAGCCATTTTCTATCCAGAACGTCCCAGCCGTTTCCTCATTCCCCCTGTCAGCTCCAGGATCCCTTTCGGAAGAACACGTGGCCTTTTGTCATCATCTATACTTTGGTTCCTGGAAGCAGTCACAGTTCTCATTCCACATTTCATAGAAGTAAATGAAAACCTGTTTTCTCTGCTTGACGGTGGTAAACAAGCTTTCTTGGCAAGTATGCTCCTTTCATAAACATGGTTCCACTCCAAAGCAGTTAGATTTTCAAACATGTTTATCCTGTTATAGGTAAGTGTACGAGTATGGTCACGGTGCTCAAAGGAAATAAACACCTTTGGAGCTCCAAAGTGATAAACACATTTTGGCGGGGAAAAATATGAACGTGTTGACAAAAACTGGTAAACAATGTATGTAATCAGTAAGGAAAGGGGTTATGTGCCTTGGGATGTAACCAATGGGTATAACTATTGAGTCTCCCAATTAACAGAACATCAGGCAGGACCAGAGCAACCAGCCTACTAATTAGTATGCACATTCAGCCCAAATCTAGAACAGGAAGAATGTAAAGTCTTTGCATTGCTCCAAAGCTGTTGATGGCATTCGCATGCGGACAGACTCCACAGAGAATGCAAAACACACTGTCTAGGAGTGAGCGGAGGCTGAAAATGACACTAAAATAACCCAAATCCAGATCACACACACTGCCATTGGGTCGATGCCAACACACGGGGACTCTATAGAACAAGGGAGAACAGTCGCTATCAAGTTCCATGACTGGAATGCTGGATAGGAGTTGAGAGATTTGCCTTTCTACTTTGGAGCAGCTGGTGGATTTGAACTGCCGACTTCACAGTGAGCAGTCAACTGGGAATCACGATGCCAGCAGGGCCCCAGGCCTAGAGTGCACACTTTCCACCTCCCACCCTCGGTTACTCACAGTTGCTACACAGATGCTGCAGCGCAGTGGTATTTGTGTCCACTTGATCTTAGAATCGCCGCCCCTTGCCATGTTGCACGGAGGTGTTTGTTTGGACGTTGGCGCGTCGTTCCGCAGAATCAGAGGCCGCATGCTGGGCCAGTCGCAGAGTTTTCGTTGGGCTTTTCATAGACAGAAACTGAAACTAAGCAAGTCAGGCCCCTTACTGTCACCACCATCCGTCTGTGAGGATGGACGCCTGAACATATCTGAATGGGAAAAGGAAAAGAGTAACAGGAGGACGCCGATTAAAACACAAAGCACAGCAGTCAAGAGAAGCGGAAGCAAACTTAATAACAATGTCTAACATTCAGAGGTCCTGGATTCAATTCCTCCCCAAACCAGCTCCACCAGTCCCTTGTCTAAGCTTCGGCCACGTTCTCCAGTGTTGCTGCTCCCCGAAATCCAAAGTCTGTGTTAGACTTTGCTCGTGTCTAATTTTAAAAAGTCCTGATATAAATAAAAACTCCTTAGAAACCTAATTTTAATTTAACCTTTTCAATAGCCTTCAATTTTTGTGTTTCTTCCTTCTAAAACTTAAAACACGGTTTAATTATTTATTTACTCCATGCCATTTGTTCACTAGCTTGCTTATTTATTTTTTTAAATCAATTTATTGGGGCTCATACAATTCATCACAATACATAGATCAATTGTATAAAACACATTGGGAGCAGGGGCCTGTGCTGGGCATGTGATAAGGCTTGGTTGACTGAGTGACTGAGTGAATAAGCTTTGCTGGAAGAAGTTTTAATGGATCCCCAAGCTCTCTTAATTAATAAAAGTCATCGTGACCTTTTGATCACCTGCACAAAAGGTGAATCAGTTGAAAGTATAGCAGTGGTTTTCCTCACGCCCAGGAACTTAGATCGCCAGTGCTTACGGAAACACGTCACGGGGCCGACCATTCCTGGATTTCTTCACTTGCTTATGCTACCATGCAGTTTACAGGTCTTGTTTTATACGGTCATCGATATCTCCTTTGAGATCTATGCCTGCTTTTCTTTCTGTCCTCTTTTTCCCTTTCTTCCTTTCCTCTTCCTTTTAAAAAAAATGTAAACCCAAATCTCTCACTTAAACCTGATTGTTGTAGCCAATTAATATGTGGAGTCTATATTTTGGATATTTAGGGGAAGATAGGATTCTATCTTAGAGGCTGATTGGGCAGTGAAATTAAACTACAGTTTCTGGGATAATACTTTTTACAAATCCACTGTAAACGTGTGCAATAATAGGACTTTTACATGAAAAAAATTCCCTCTACTCCCAGAGAGAGTTACCTTCCCAGAAAAGCACAAGGCTGTTCTACCTATTCTACAGGGTCCCTGTGAGTAGGAATCCACTTGCTAGCAGTGGGTTTGAATGATGTTCCTATTTTGGGAATTTATGGTAAAATCTTCTGAACTCTTGCTGGATCAATTTTCTAGGTAAGATAAACCCTTTCACATACATGATAGGAGCTAAGAATGTATTTTATCTGATAATGATAAATATACTAAAGCATACATAGTTTTTTTAAGTTATTAAGTTTAATAAATCTGAAAACATATGCTTATACCTGATGCTTCTGAATTTTCTGAAGTCATCGAATTAACATTTGTGTTCCTTACTGTGAATTTCATTTTTGTAGTTTATAAAAAAGCTCACATAGATATCCTGGGAGGAGCCTGCCAGTGCTGATATCAGAGGAGGAAGGGCCCCATTTTATTCTCTAATCTCACCTTAGATTTTAAAATGAGGACCTGATGCCAGGGGCTTAAGTGGAGAACAAATGTTTTGAGAATGATGAGGGCAATGAATGTACAAATGCGGTTTACACAATTGATGTATGTATGGATTGTGATATGAGTTGTATGAGCCCCTAATAAAACGATTTAAAAAAAACATTGAAAAAGCAAAAACTAAAAGAAAAAGAAGATGGAAGGAATGCACAGAGACCCTATAGTGAAATTTGAGGGTGATAATGATTGTACAATTCCTCTTGATGTGATTGAACTGTTAGACTCCATGTGGATTATGTCTGAATAAAACTGCTTTTAAAAAGTTATCACAAATATAATTATTTAAACAGTTCATTGAGATATGATAGACTTCCAATAAGCTGGGAACACAAAGTATATGAGGGGTTATCAAATAAATAATTAAATAGTTTAATAAATAAATAACTAATGGTAAGAAGGTCTGCTGGGAGCTTTCCTAGCACACATTTTTCCAGATAGGCAGGCATCAAGCAACTCAATCTGAGTTAGTGCACCCAGTGGCATCACCTGGGAAGGTTCTCTCTGGTCACAATGAAGTTTTTATAAGAGCGGTTTTGTTCAAACCTCGTTTTTTTGTGATGGCTGCTTTAAGAGAACAGAGTGCAGTTGTGAAATTTGGTTTCCTGCTTGGGAAAAATGTCGCAGACACTGTTAGGATGTTGAGCACAGCCTACAAGGACAACACTATGGGAAAAACTCAAGTAACCCAGTGGTTTTCTCATTTCAAAAATGGTGAAATGTTGATTGACGACAAACCTCATTCTGGATATCTGTCAACTTCTCGAACAGACAAAAATGTTGACAAAAGTTGTGCACTTGTGCTCAAAGACTGATGAAGGACCATTGAAGAGAAGGGGAAATTGCCTGGAGCATCTTGGAGCTTGGTTCAGTGAATTGTAACAGAAGATTTGGGAATGAGAAGGGTCACTGCAAAATGTGTCCCTTGGGTTCTGACTGAGCAGGAAAAAGAGTGTTGAGTGGAAACATGCTGTCCTTTGAAAGAGCAGCCCTGAAGCAATCCAGACTTTTTCCCCAGGCTCTTACTGGTGATGAGACCAGGGGCTATTCTTATGACCCCCTTAGCAAGCATCAATCAAGCCAGGGGAAGATGCCATCGTCACCTCACCTGAAAAATGCTCAAGTCAAATCAAAGATCAAGAAGATGCTCTTTTATTTTTTTGATGTGAGAGGGACAGTGCATTTGGAGTTTGTTCCAACAGGTCAGACAGTTAATATTTCTATTTAGAGGTTCTGAAAAGATTGTGTAAGAGTGCATGGGGGTGGGGCATGATTTGTGACAGACTGGGGACTGGTTTTGCCACTACAACAAGGCACCTGCTCATGAAGCCATCTCAGGACACCAGTTTGGGGCTAGTATTCCTCTCTTGCCACAGGCACCTGACTCATTTGACCATACTCCGTGCAACTTCTTGTTTCTGCAGAAGAAGAGGAACATGATAGGACAGTGATTTGATGACATAGAAGAGGTGAAGAAAAAAACAAGGGAGGTGCTGTCAGCCATTCAACAGATGAGTTTGAAAACTATTTCCAAGAATGGAATCAAAGATTTGACAAATGTATTAAGTGTAATGGACTGTATTTTGACAGTGATAAGGTTGTTTTGTTAAAAATAAATAAATACATAGCTTTGAAAAAAACTTCCCATAATGTAGCATGTTTTAAGATATGTGTGTGTTTATGTTAATTTGCATTTTGTAGAAATTAATATACTTGAGACCATACAAAAGTACTGGTTGATCGACTAGTTATTTTTAAATATATCCATTTTGTTGCATATATCAATCAGCCATTAGGTGGTTAGTGTGTTGTATGTGATTATACTGATATACTGCAATTGTTTACTCATCTCTTAAGAGGGATATTTAGATCATTTCCTAAATTTGCTTATCACAAAAGTACATCAGTATTTGGGTACCATCTTTTGCTATAGATATATTATTTTATACTTCTAGAGTAAATATTGCCTCTAAAGTGCTCCTTCCAGGCCAGGATGGGAAGATTTCATCTCATGCACTTGGGGCATGTTGTCAGGAGAGACCAGTCACTGGAGAAGGACAGTTTCCTTGGTACAGCAGCAGGGCGGTGACAGAGAGGGAGCACCTCAATGAGATGAATTGAACAGTGGCTGCCACAGCGGACTCAAGCACAGAGATGATTGTGGGGTGGCACAGGACCCGGAAGAGTCTCATTCTGTTATGCTTAGGCTTCTATAAGTTGAAACCTACTGGATAGTACCCAATCACAACGGAGTAAATAGGTAGGGTGAACTAGATAGATAGCATGTTCTTTTTGTTTGGTGCCATGCAGTTGATTCTCACTCACATCAGTCACATGTGCCAAGGTAGAGCTGACCTTTGTAAAATTACTCACGTAGATCACCACATAGTTTCTCCCATAAAGTCATTGAGTGGGTTTAAACCATTCACTTTTGGGTTAGCAGCCGCACACTTAACTACTGAGTCACAATGGCTCCTGATATGTCGTTCTTACTTCCAGACAGTTGCTACTCATAGCAACCTTATGTCCAAAAGAACAAATCAATGCTCTGCCTTGCACCAACTTCACAATTGTTTACATCCTTCAGCCCATGGCTCTACCCACCTTGTCAATTCATGTTGGACAGAGCCCTTTTCGCCTTTGCTGCCCCTTGACTTTAGCAAGCCTGATATCTTTTTCCCAGGGTCTGGTCTTGCCTGATAATACATACAAATTACGTGAGAAGAAGTCTTGCTGTCTGTGTTTCTAAGGACCATTCTGGCTGTACTTCAGCCAAGCCAAATTTGTTGGTCCTTTTGACAGTCCAGTGATATTAATTATATTGTTCTAAATGTGTGCATCCTTTAGGGTCAACTTTCTTTGGAACAGGTACTAATAAGGATATATCCACTCAGTTATCCAAGTAGCTGCCTGGTGAATTTCTTGGCATAGGCACGTGAGTACTTCCAGCATTCATCAGCTTGTTGAAACATTTCAATTTGTATTCTGCCAATTCTTAAAATACTTGCTTTAGGCTAAAACTGTCAGTGCAGCTTGATTTTCTTCCTTTCGGACCATTTTCTGTTGCTCATATGCTACCTCTTGAGATGGTTGAGTATCTCTTACTTCTTTTAGATACAGCGACTGAATAGCCCTTCCATCTCTTCTGCTTCTTCTTGCATCGTGTATTTTGCACCTAGAATCCTTTAATTTTACAATGTGGGGCTTGAATTTTTCTTGAGTGCTTTCAGTTGAACTTACACAGAGCCTTTCCTTCCTTTTTGGTTTTCTGACTCTAGGTCTTGGCACATTTCATCATAATATTTGACTTTGTTTTCTTCGGCTGCCCTTTCAATGTTTCTGTTCAACTCTTTTACTTCACCATTTTTTCCCACTTGCCTTAGCTACTCTATTATGAAGAAAGAGTTTCAGAGATTTTTTTCTCATATTCACTTTGATTGTTCCTTTTTTTCTTTCGTTAATGACCTTAGGCTTTCTTTACATAGGATTTCTTGATGGCATCCCACAGCCCATCAGGTCTTCTGTCGTTAGTGTTCAATGCCTCCAATCTGTTCTTGAGATGTTCTCAAAACTCAAGTCTGGTAGACTGAAGTTCATACACGTGGCTCATGTGTACAGTGAACCCTTGTTTATCGCAGTTAATCGGTTCTAGACCCTACCGTGATAAATGAAATTCCGCGAAGTAGGATTCCTTATTTGTAAATCAAATATTTTCGTAGTTAGAGCATAGAGGACATGAAAAAACACCCTTGAGTCACCATTACACTCGTATTACCCAATTTATTAAACAAAAAAGGGAAAATACAGTAAAACATTTTGGACATTACAATTATCATTTATTATTTATTATATTATTTATGGCATCTAGTTTACAGTGTTACATATTTCACATACAGTATTATTATACATAGTTCTTACAAATACTGTAATCAATAGCCTATGAAATGACTTAAGGGATGTACTCTACAGGTGGGTCACCGTCTTTTTCCTCTGAAGGAGCGGGTGTAGGCAGTGGGTGCTGTTACGCAAAAACTGCGATAGAGTGAAGCCGCGGAAGTCGAAGCGCGAAGTGGTGAGGGTTCACTGTATTTGCTATAATTTTCTTTGGCTTCAAAATGAACTTACAGACAAGCAATTGGTGGTCTGTTCCATAGCTGGTTCCTTGTCTCCGCGTAGCTGTTGCTATTGACCTTCTCCACAGTCTCTTCTCACAGATGGAGCCAATTGGATGTCTGTGTCGCCCATCTGCGGAAGTCTGAGTGCAGCGTCGCCTTTTACATTGTTGAAAAGGTTTTGCAATACGTTGTCAGTCTTCTTGCAAAACTCGATGATGCAATGTCCAGCTGCATTTCTTTCACCAAGGCCAGATTCTCCAAAATGATTGCTAAAATTATTGACTCATCCTACATACACCTAAACACTGAGAAGTTCGAATTCCTCTGTAACATTTCCAACACTTGATATAATCAAATCATTTTCATTGTATCCATTTTAATGAGTATTTAATAGTAAACTTCATTTGCACTGACCTGTGGGTTGATGATATTGAAAAGGAGCCCTGGTGGTATACTGAGGTTACACCTGGGACTGCTACCTACAAGGCCACCATCTGCTCCCTAGGTGATTCAGAGCACCCAGTTTACAGAAGGCTGTGATTGACAGATGCCAAAGATCCATCTAAACGTGCCTCGTTGAGATAAGCTTTCACTGAAGTCCTTCTGACCATTGACCTGGAATGTTAATAGCCTTGCTATCAGACAGAGTACATTGAAAAGGGACCTAATACAGATGTAGTTTAATTAAAATATAACATCTTGTGTTGTCCTTTTTGACCCATGTTACATTTGTCTTAGTTTTTGAAAACACCATTATTCTTTCAACTAAGGTGCTTCAATATTTTATTTTCTCATTGTGTTGGGTTTTAGGGATTTTCTCGTTTGTATATTGTTTTTTGTTTTTATATATTTTTCTGTATGTGAAATCAGTGATCAGGAACTCTATAGAAAGAGCAAATTGATTGATTAATAGTTTCTTGGGGTTACAGCAAGGGCGCCCTGGTGACATAGTGGTTATGAATTGGGTCAGCAGTTCAAAACCACCAGTCGCTGCTCCAGAGGGAGAGAAAGAGACTGGGTTTTCTATTCCTGTAATCAGGAACTCACAGGAGCAGTTCTATCCAAGCCAATAATAATAATTACAAACAAAGAAGAAAATGCGTGAAGTTGATTGTGGTGATGAATGTGCAACTCTGTTCATATGTTTAAACTGTTAGAGTACATGCCGCATGAATTATATGTCAATGAAATTGTTAACATTTAAAAAATATTTTGAATAGCCATGTTTCCTGAGAATAAGGTTGCTTTTCTTCTTTCCTAATCCAAATACCTTTTTTTTTTCCTCACTCGATTTCTGTAGCTGAAACTCCCAGAAACATGTTAACTACAAGTAAGCTCCAAGTTACACTGAGGGTTTTGCCAGAAGACTTATCAACTTGGCTATCATTAAGCCTCTTGGCTCCCGTAGGATAGGTTGTCCCGTTCAAACATAGGTCATGATGAATGGTGTGGACATGATATAGAGTGTCTATTTCATGGCAGGTGTTCTCTCATTGTACAGCATATGTACAGCGTTTCTTATGCACCCTGTATTTATCATGCGTGTCATCCGCACAGAAATCGAAAGTACCTGGAACAGTGCCCTCAACTTGGTGTGGTGTTTGCAACCTGGTAGGCACTTTTAAAACTGTCGTTTAATAAATCAATGATTATTTTTGAGACCAACTTTAATTCCCAGATGAGAAAACAAATCATGGAAAAGGCAATGACATACAATCAGTCCTGAAAGCCAAAACGTTTGCTTTGCAGTGAATCTTGACTCACGGCTTTCTGAGGCTGTGAATCTTCCAGGGAGCAGAGAGGCTCAATTTTCTCCCAAGAAGTGGCTGGTGGGCTGTATCCACTGCCGCTGGACCATGCAAAACCTACCCAACAGCTCTGTCCGCAACCTGACATACATCACAGTAGTGATGAAATCTGTAAGCAAATGGAAATTTCTTTGGGCTCAAAGTGTTTTGCATTCATTCCCATCCCCATCATTTACATGGTTCTGCCTCTGAGACCCATGATGATAATTTTCTTGGGATGATATCATGATTGTGCAAAGATGACAACAGGGAAGTCACTCTTGACGTCTAGTTTCTTTAGTTAGGGTATCTTTAGAGGTGACACAGTGATTATTAAAAGGCAGAGAATAATTTCAAGAGGGTAGGGATTTGCAGCACTACTTTTACTACTGTGAATACGACAACATTTTAATTTGCATTATGTATTTAAATGATGTTTAGACTTCACTTTGAGATGGATAGATATATTTTCTAGACATATGATAGATTATGAGTAATATATAATCAGAAAAAAAAACAAGCCCTAAAAATTGCCCCAGATTTTAAAATTTTTAGGAAATTCTAGAAAGAAAATGTAAAAATATGAACGAAGTCATTATTTAACTGACTCCATTAAAATAAAACCAGGCATTGCATGCAATTAATTATTAGTTGAATGCTGCTCTTTAAAATCCTTTCAACAAACCCTACCCACCACTCAGTCTACCACTGGGCCAGACCACAGGACTTGCTTGTCACTTGTCGTCACCAGTTAGACAAGGGGAAACTTCACTGAGAAATTCGGTCCCTTCCCTTCCTCCGGCAGTATGGCCACCTTACACAAACTGCCCCATCCAGACTCGCCAGCCAGGCCCTGAAGCTTCGGGGGAACTCAGCAAACGCATGGCTTAAGGTCGTGTTTACACTTCTGCTGTCTACAGGCAGCATGTGTTGGGCCTGAATTACCCACAGTTCTGGTTATTAAAGCATTATGTGTCAAAGTTAACTCATCTGAATAGTGTCTGGCATAATTCAATTTTGTTTTATACAAATAATGAATAAAATGTCTTCAGGCCACCAGGCCTTAATGAAGCAAACAAGTTATCACCCTTCTAAAAGGCACTTAAAGTAGAACCAAGATTTATAACCTTACACTAATAATTATTTTTTATAAATGTCAGTGCTTTGCTAACCAATGCATTTTTGATAACTATATATTAGCTGCCTAATATCTATTAATAAGGGAACAATTATAATGTGAAGTTCACTGTTTCATAATAAGATGTAAGTTACATTTCTTGCCACTACAATTTTCATAAAAGCCACCTCTAAAATTACCTTAAATAATATGGAAATGTATTATTTTTCATGAGACAAAAAACTACAATATGGTGCATATATTATACCAAGTATCATGCGACAGCCCTTAACTGAATCTCCAGAGACTATAGGCCTAATGCGGAATCTTACTGGTCCAAATTCAGTTACTGTTTCAGGCTCTATAAACCTACTGCATTTGTTGTTCTGAGCCTTGGAAAATACCAATCAGATTATCTTTGATTCAGCCCTGAGCCAGGCTCTGGGTGTGGCTTGGGTTTGATGCTCCCCAGTCAACCCCAACTCGGAGCATGTCCAGCAGCACGGAGGCCCGGCCGCCTTACCGCTCTTGCTGTGCTGCCGCCCATGGTACAGGCAGTGTGTACTCATAAACCCGCGCTAGAAGCGGCCCTGCTGTCTTGTCACTTGTGACGTCGCTAGAAGGAAAGTTGCTACGTTTGAAGTGAATAGGCAATAAAAGAGTAGCAAAGAGAAGTCAATGAAGTTGCCCAGCCTGAAATTCTCCAAGAGGAGAAAAATGCTCCAAAGGGGGAAAAGTAGCAGTGACACCTCTGAGACTGACTTGGAAGAGAAAGCAAGTCATGACAAACTGTGAAAGGAAGCAGAGTGAAAATCAGAGACAGCTTGTCTTCCAGACTACGAATTAGGTTATATGTATTAATGTATGAAATTCATAGAAACACTCTTCTTTGGTCAGGTACCAGCCTCCACAACCGAATGGGTCCAAGGGGACAGTTTTGTCATTAAGGGTAAATTAAAGAGACATCAGACAAGGTAAAGCATGCAAGGGCTCGCCTCCATGATTGCGTCAGGAACCAGGTCCCAGCAGAGAGAGAAAGCTTCATGTAGTCTCACGAGTTTATATAATCTCCGTCAGGCAGGCCATAGTAAGCACATATGCAGCAGGAAGGGGTTGTATAAGAGGCGTACAGATAACATGAGTTGGATGAGCTAGGGGGGCACATGAGTTGGATGAGCTATTGGGGGCACCCTCAATAGGAAGGGGTTCTCCTAGGTCGTCCAGTTGACAGGAGGGCACAAACATAACAAGATGGGCAGGCTCTAGAGTCAAGATGGAAGCCTAACCTTGGTTGTCCCTGATCTGGCTGGAGTTTAGATGTCTTTGAGCTCTTCTCCAGGGGAACACCCTATTATCCTATTAGAAGGGAGTGGGTCCTACGTAGAGTGGGGCAGACAATAGGGTCTGATTGCTTTGGATGGCAGACAACCTTGAGGCAGATAGCCTTCAAGCAGTTGACCTTCAAGAGTTAGTAAGAGACCCTGTGGTTGCAACCAGCACCTTAAATTTGGCATTAATGTGGGGGAACATTGAGGAGAATGAGTTTTATTTAGGAGCATGTGAGTGAGTCCATCTCCAGCCCATGAACATGAAGGTTCCCTCCAGAGCAGCTCTGGACTCTCAGACGCCTTAAGGTAGGAATGTTGAGAGTTTGTACACATACACGCTCCTCCCAGGGTTTTCTTTCTCACATTCTTTAATGTTGATGTTTAATATTGATGCTGAACTCATATTTGTAAGACTGCTATGAGTTGGATTCAACTTCATGACAGTAGGTTTAAATTGGAAACTATCATTAACAAGACAATAAAACTCTATTGTCAAGTCTTTAGACTTTGTTCTAGGGAACTGCTATGTTGAGTTTAGCATGACCACAAAGTTGAAGTCTAAGAAAATGTTGACTTTTTGTGAAGCATATTCCAGAGGACAAAGGGGCGGACTCGGTACTCGAAGGACACACTAAAGCTCATGGCCACTTCTTTCTGAGAGGGTGTTGGAAGAAGACACCGTGGCTACAGTACATTTGGAACAAAAGCAGGAAGATGTGAGGTATAAATGAAACATCACCAATAACACATGTATTTATGTACTATTGCACAAATACTTATTGAGTTCATTCATTCTTTTCTCTTAATCCACTCAATTTACTCCAGGCAAACTGGAACCACAGAGCCAGTTTTTTTGTAATTATGCTAAACCTCAAAAGTAGAGTCAACAAGAATTGTTTGCTTTCTTTGCTGTTTTAGCAAGATGAGCTTTCACAGAAAATCAAACAGCTCTTGTAGTTCCTAAGTCTCCAGTGGTCAGTTCTTAGAATGATATATTACAAAGTGGTGTTATGAAAAGGACAATACCATTGTTTCTAATTCTATAAGCTACAAATGCATATATGAATAGAAAATACAGAATACAACCACAAGATAGCAAGTACAATACATTTATATTTTAGAATATAAATATTCTAATTTATAATTAAGGCTTCTAGTAGGTATTGTACTATAGCTGTATTAAAGAAGGCACAGTGGCTTCAATAGAATGAAAGATTTAAGTACAAATAAAAACGAGATGATTTATCACACACAAATTCTCTAATTTTTTCAACTACTGAGTTGAATAAGCCACTGCAATGGCTGCATAGAAATCAAAGATGCTATTCATAATTAAAGGGTTTATTGAGGAAATTAATAGGTTACCATGCAGGTGAGAAAAATTCAAGACATGTTGTGCAGTCAGGATAAGTCTTCAAGTTCTTTCAAGGCTTCTAATAAATGTCCAAAGAGCGTGCCCTCCGCAGTAAACCCCAACCTCAAAGGCACTGAGTTCCAGATCCCCTAAGTAAGTACTGCATTCCACAAACCAGCCACTGGCCCCAGACCCTCCGCTTTACTTGATTTGTGTACTGGGAAGTCACATACTCTGGCTCATGCTCTAGCCTCGGATTCTTCTGCCACTGCCCCTTTGCCATTCCTCTGTTGTCACAGCTATCTTCTGGGTCAAAGAGGTTCAGTGCACAGGGAGCTCATGGTTCAGACAACTTGCTTCCTTTCTGCCTCTTGTTGGGAGTGAAATCTCCCCTCCAACTTCTCAGCGTTTATATCCAGCAGGATTGCAGTCACAATGAACCCAGCTAATAATTGCAACTCGTCACCCACAGGTGACTCTTAACAGTCTCTTCCCTCCCCTTCTCACCTACGCCCCTGGAGGAAAAGCTCATTTGGCAGAAGTTACAGAAACATTGGCCAGAAGATCCACATTACAAATTTATGGTTCCTGTGTAAGCAAACACACAAATAATCACCCAACATCTACTACTGAGGGATATCTCTCTGAGAGCGACTCAGTCACTATACTCTCGACTTTGTGAAGAAGTTTTAGTGTATTACTAAAGATTGTATTTGCTAATTTCCATCCCCTGTCACTGTTAGTCAGATTCATCTAGATGTCAACAGCTTTTTTTTTTTGCTTTATGTTATATTGTTTTTAAAAACTATAAATCCATCTCCCAACTTATATATGTATCACTAGATCTTGGTACAAAAGCAGAGCACGTATTATTTTTAGTTTAAGGAGAAGGGGATTAATTATAGGGTATAAAGGGTTTATAGAATCTCTTGGAGAATTGTAAAAACAGACTTTGACTTGAGCATAATGCGAATATTTCAGAGACTTTTTTTTTTAATCACAGAGCTGTTTTCTCAATTGGGAAATAGCTTCTACGGTTGCCAACTCAAAAATTGGCAAAATGGAGCCTTGAAGTTCTGCTTTTAAATTCTCATGGAGATAGCTACTCCACACCAGGACATCTGCCGATGGGGCTGTAGAGAATACTAACAATCATGAGCTAAGACTGTATTTGCGAGCCTGCAGATGTTATACAAGTGAATCAAAATACACAAAACCAATCCAGTCTGAAAGCTTAGCTGTCAGGAAGTTTGGGAGAATAGTATGAGGTTTCCAGCTCTTTCACAGTAAGAAAGCAAAGCAGCAGGGAGCCAGAAATGATGCAGATTCCCTTCCACCATTGTCCATGGTCCATTGCACAAATACTGTTGTAACAATTATGGACGCTAATAAATGAAAAAAAAATCTCACTTTCCTAACGAATGAAATATGTTCACTTTCCATGTGGTCATATAGTTTTTATAAACATATGTTTTCTTTTGAAAACATTGTCATATTTGTTGTTTTCTGAATAAAAAATATTTTTTCATGGCCACAATTTTTTTTCAACACACAAAACTATGATTTTAAAAGTTATAGTCCATCAAAACCACATC
>NW_022103906.1:87087129-87101623 GCF_000313985.2 Echinops telfairi | reverse complement strand
AAAGTATTTAAATATGTGATTAATTGGTTATTCAGTATATGCTTATTTTATTACAAAGAATTTATGATATATAATCAATAGCTTGTTGCATAAAAATCAAAAGCCATGAATTTTAGTTTCATTTAAATTATATAATATTATTTAAATCGAAAAGGGTTATATTAATTTATCTAAGTTTCTCCAACGTTCTTATCTTTCCCCATATAATATTTCAGGCAATATTATTATAGTTAATGATCATTTTAATGGATATGTATTTTATTACTAAGAAATTCAACCTTTTTCCCGTGTGCTTACTGATAAAGGAAAAGAGGAGAGAGAGAGCTGTTTGTATTTGCTTCATTCTTTTCCTTGGATTAATTTTTTGCTATTTCGATTATATTATTTGTGTGCATTTTATATTTAGCAGATCAATGTTTGATCATCTGATATACACACGCATATATATTTTAGTTTGTTGTTTGCCTTTTGTTGCTATGGGTTTTGAATTATTAAGATAATCAATTTTGGAGAAAAAAATGAGCTGATATCAAGGACTCAAGTAGAAAGAAAATGCTTTGAAAATGATGATGGCAGCATATGTACAAATGTGCTCGACACAATGAAAGTATTATGGATTATGATGGGAGATGTAAGCGTCCCCAATAAAAGTATTTAAAGAAAAAAGATGATCAATTTTCTATTCAGAATTTTTCTTCCCTGCTTAGAATTAGCAGAGTAATTTTTTGTAATATGTATAAATATGTGGTATTATCTCCATTATTTCTTTCTTTTTAAAAAAAATATATTTTATATACATGAGGAATGAGCTTGTGATCTATTTTAATGTGTTTCTTAAACTGACTACCAGTTGTCTCATTACAGTTTATGAAATAGGCTATGCCTTCACCCTCATCCCCCTCCCACATAGTCAGTGGAATAAGGTCACTCTGACCTGGAAGCATTTCCATGACAGTGGGTTTTATTACTACCACTCATATAATCCTGTGTACATATCCTGGGGTCTAATTTTGGATTCCCTTCTACTCCATTGTGTTACCTCTTTCTCCATCTGGACATAAGGCAAATCCCCTAAATTTCTCCACTCTGTTCCCTTACTTAAGTATCGCCAAATATATCCTTATCCCGAATCAGATTCTTTAATTCAAACAACCTAGATGTTTCTCTTAACACTTAACATTCTATTTAAGGAAAGGGGTTTCTTGTTCTCTTAGTGTATATCTTTCCATAATCCTTATCTGTGCCCCTTGACACGTTCTGCCTGATTAGGAAAAATAAAT
Organism: Echinops telfairi; assembly: GCF_000313985.2. NCBI lineage: Eukaryota > Metazoa > Chordata > Mammalia > Afrosoricida > Tenrecidae > Echinops > Echinops telfairi. The sequence goes on along the minus strand of NW_022103906.1, from coordinate 87,100,343 downwards.
GCAGAGGTGCAGTGTGGGATAAAGAAAGAAAAGGATGTTCTTTTCCGTTCTGGTTTTTCTTCAGAAATGTGGCATTAAAAAAAAAGGAAATAAGCTAGAGGGTTATCAGATACATAAGAAAATTATTTCCCGCTTCCAAAGATAGTTCTAAATGCTCCTGACTGGGCTATATATTATATGACATGTAAAAAATAGTAACTTCATTTAACAACTGAGCTTGGCCATAAGAAAACAATTGTTTATGGCCTGTCTTCTGAATAACATGGAAGAATGAGACAATATTTATAAAAATTAACCTTATTTTAAGATAGATAGATAAAATATCATAACATTGATATAAATAAATCTATTGCCTGCTGTGAACAGTTTGGATATTCTGAATATATGTGAAATATCTGTTTTAAAAATTTAACATAGCATATTAATATTCTTGTAGTGACTATATATCTGAAAGGTTACTGACAAAAGTGATTTGTTTTTCTTTTTTCACTCCACACATAAGAACAAATTAAAGATGTTCTTAGTCTATTATAGTCTATTATATATAGGATTTAAAAACATGCCAATCACATACTCTCCTTTAAAGAGAAATGATTAAAAGATGACCCAGATTCATTACTCAAAATTGTCAATGTGGGTGCCTTAAAAAGTTCACGAAAATATTCCACATCTTCTATTTTCATTTTTCCTTGAATATTTGGAAGCTCTCTCTCTCATATATGTTTAATGTAATATGTTTAAGTTATGGAAATACACAGACAAAGAGTAGATTCTAAATACTAATAGTAAAATTGTTTATAATAAACAGAAAAATATCAAAATTTCCCTCTGAGAGTACACAAGGAGGCTTAGAAAATTTCACAAAAAAATAGAATTAAAAAGATAATGAAATCTTGATGTAAACTTTTTGAAGCCTCCTTGTGTGCATGTGTGCACAACAAATAACATTAATCTAGGTTTATTATGATGACAAATATTAAAAATTAAAATCTGATGAGTTAATGAATTTAAATTTTCTTAGAATTAACACTAGCTAAGAGTGAAGTTTGGGTACCCAGATAAAATAAAATAATGAGTTTCCACTGGTAGCTACACACATCAATTTTAAAATAATCTGGGAGATTTTCTACTCACATTAAATACAAAATCACTCATGAAATATCCAGAATTAGTCACCTCCCATCCGTGTAATAAATAGAAAATGTTACTGAGGAATTTCAAAATGATAAAACAGAACTTTCCTGTTCTCAGATGAGAAAATTGAGTTTCATAGATGACATTTCTCCTCATTTTTTCTCTTTATTCACTTGAAGTAATAACTAGGCTATCTATCTTGGGAAAAAATAGTAAAAATTCTCATTTTCTGTTATAATTAATTCCAAATGACAGAAAATTAAGCAAGAAAGGAAAAACCTGTCCTGAATTCCCTGTGTTTCCAGTTCCTATCTGTACCCGTGTACATCCTCCAGTCCAGCCGGATTTGTAAGGTAGAATTGGGATCATGGTAGTGGTGGGGAGGAAGCATTTAGGGACTAGAGGAAAACTGTATGTTTCATCATTGCTACACTGCACCCTGACTGGCTTGTCTCCTCTCCGTGTCCCTTCTGCAAGGGGATGTCCCATTTCCCACAGATGGGCCCTGGGTCCCCACTCCGCACTCCCTGTCATTCACAATGCTATAATTTTTAGGGGAGGTCTTTGGTGCCTGATACCTGATCCCTTCGACGCCTTGTGATCTCACAGGCTGGTGTGCTTCTTCCATGTGGGCTTTGTTTTTTCTCAGTTAGATGGCCCCTTGTTTATCTTCCAGCCTATAGGACCCTACATTTTATATCTTTTGACAGCTGGGCATCATCAACTTTCTTCACCAAATTTGCTTATGCACCGCTTTGTCTTCAGCGATTGTGTCGGAATTGGCTGGTGTGCTTCTTCCATGTGGACTTTGCTGTTTTGTAGCTAGATGGCTGCCTGTTTATCTTCAGGCCAGTGGTGAGAGTGGCGATACCGGAAGGGTGGAGGGAAGGTGATGGAGGAAGGGGGAACCAATTACAAGGATCTTCATATAACTTCCTCCCTGGGGGACAGACAGCGGAGAAGTGGGTGAAGGGAGACATCAGATAGTGTAAGATATGACAAATTAATGATTTATAAATTATCATGGGTTCTTGGGGAAGGGGGCGACGGGGAGGCAGGGGATAAAATGAGGAGCTGACAAAATGGGAAAATACAGGGCACAAGTAGAAAGCAAATATTTTGAGAATGATGATGGCAACAAATTTAGAAATGTGCTTGACACAATGGAGAGATGTATGGATTGTGATGAGTTGTACGAGCCCCCCAAAAGTGATTTTTTTTTTAACATTTTAGTAGGGGCTCATACAACTATTATCCCAATCCATACACACATCAATTGTGTAAAGCACATTTGTACATCGTTTCTCAAAACATTTTCTCTCCACTTAAACCCCCGACATTAGGTCCTCATTTTTCCCGTCCCTCCCCGCTCCCCACTCCCTCATGAGCCCTTGATTGTTTATAAATGGGTATTTTGTCATATCTTGCCCTGTCCGACGTCTCCCTTCACCCACTTTTCGGTTGTCTGTCCCCCAGGGAGGAGGTCACACACAGTTCTATGTAATCGGTTCCCTCTTTCCTACCCATTCTCCCTCTACCCTCCCTGTTTTGCCACTCACACCACTGGTCCTATAGGGCTCATCCGTCCTGGATTCCCTTTATTTTCAGTTCCTATCTGTACCAGTGTACCTCCTCTGGTCTAGCCAGACTTGCAAGATTGAATTCGAGTCATGGTAGTGGGAGCGGGGAGGAAACATTTAGGAACTGGAGGAAAGTTGTATTTCTCATACGAGCCCCCCAAAAATGATTTTACAAAAAAGGAAAAACCTTGCTTCGGTGCCACTGCTGGATACGCACTGCACTGCTACCAGCCAGACCTCCAGTTCAAACCTGCAGTTGCTCCACAAGAGAAAATCGAGGTTAATTAAGCCCATAGAGATTTACAGTACTGAATATCTCATATAGGGTCCCTATGCTTTAAAAATGACTGTAGGACAGTTGATTTTGTTTGGACTTTGAAGTCACCAAAGCATAAATGAGTAACAAAAAGTAATTAAATATGAACCTGATGTTGTATCACATTCATGTAAAAGGGAGGAAAAAAGGAAAAAGCAAATAACAAAACAAAGAAAAATTATAAAGGAATAACAATATATTTCCTCATGCAAAATTATGTTCACAAACAAATTCTTTAGATAAAAATTACACAGCAAAAAATTATGGGGAAGCATTTGTAACAAGTGTCAATCTTCTCACTTTATGTTTAAAAGATCCTCTGGAATAGATTTTTAAAATTGATTAGCTCAAGATTGATATAAGCAAGTGAACAGAAAATTAAGGGGAAAATGAAAATTATACAAAGACGATAAGAAAATGAACGTATTTCCGTACTTACTTACAAAAATTGTTTATAGAAAGATACTATGCTTTGCTTCTCACCCTAGTGGAAAGTAAAAACCAACCAACCAACAAATTCTGGTCCATTCTGGATTCCCCCAATGTGGTGCGGATGTATGGGTAAATACAGACTGCTAAAAACTACCTAAGATAACATAAACCAGCTCCTTGGGGAGGAGGAGGGGAATTAGTATTGAATGCTCACATAAGACCTGAAACTGGTTCAGATTCCTTATCCTATTCATTTCACCTAAAAATATTATCCTGACGAAGTATAAAGAAATAAGCAAAAGTATGTCATGGAAACACACAGGGGAAAATGGCCAAGAGACACTTGATTCTGACCGAGCAATAGGGTGCAAGCTACTACGGTAGTTGAGTAGTGTTTTTAAGATGTTTTAAATCTATGACTAAGAGAAAAAAGCATTTAAAATCTGCGTGGCATGAGGAGTATCTGAATTAGATCAAGCCAATCATAGCGACTTACTCTTCCTGGTGGGTAAGATTCTAAGTGATTGATATGGTAATTTAATGCTATTTCTATGTTCTTAATTTTCTCCCAAGAATATACATTTATTAAAAAATGCCTAAAACATGACTCTGTAAAATAATTGTTATCCTTAAATTCTAGGACTAGACTGGACTTCTATATCTTTAGGTATTTTTATTTTAATATCTGTATATGCAGGAGCTTGAGTGGTGTCGTGCTTATGTGTTAGGCAGTTATCCACAAGGCCAGTGGTTCAAGACTGCCAGCTATTCCACGGGGGATGGCAAGGCGTTCTATTCCTGTAAAGAGATACAGTCTCAGAAACCCACAGGGGCACCTCTACCCTGTCTTGTGAGGTCACAGTGAATCCGATCAACTTTATGGCAGTGAGTTTTTGTTGACGCTCTTGTTGTTTACATATTAACATTTCTACTCTTCTCTACTTCCAAAATCTATTTTTGAAATAAGAGAACTTTTAAAAAATTAGTATTTGGTTAGTAAGGAAAACATTTGATTGTATATAATAAGGATTCATGCCGCCAAGAGATTTCTTCAGTTGGCTCCTCCTGGTCCATCCCAGAGTTCCCCATTTTGAAGGCCTCTCTCCTTCAACTTTATCCTTGGCACATAGGGAATTGTGTGGACATTCCCTGCTGACAAAAAGCTTTCTGTAGACATGCGGGACTGGCTCACATTACTGCACTAAAAGGATTGTTTTCAAAAGCAACGGATTTCTGGTCTAACTGAGCAGCTTCTGGCTGTCAGAGCAATTGAATGAAGTTTGAGAACCGCAGGGACATCTAAAGGTGTTTGGCCCAGGCAATGTGAAGCAATGCTCCCTCCCCACACAGAGGGCTCAGGGCCCATAACAAACAGCTTCACCCAGGCCTGCAGCTGCTGCCCCATCTCTGCTAAGAGTTGGAACAAGAATCATTGGCCCAGGACCTCTGAAGAAGGACATCGTGCCAGGCCTTTTGCTGAATTGGCCAGGCACACGCCATTTTCAAAAGACCCCTACCACATACATACATTTCAGACACGTCTTTTGGTCAGGATAAAATAGCGAAATGTTTGCTGTTGGCTTTTTACAGGAAGCCAAAGCACTGATAAATGAGCACTCATCCATACATGTTTTTACTCTGTTACCTAAGAAACTATCTTCAAAACAGAAGTCCTCATAAATACCGTGGAGATCTTTCAGGCCCTCTTCGGGCGCTGTGCGACACTGTGTATATTGTTTGGCAGAAGTTCATCGGGGGAAGATAAACTAGCACATTTTGCCAGGATTCTATTACTCTTGACCCTGACCTTGGCTGGAGGCTGTTTCCAGTTACACTCCATCTTAAAGAGAGACAGCTCCTACTCGTTGTTGGAGTTTCCCTTTTCACTTGTCTTCTCTGTCCGAAGTACATCTCTCCGTGTGCTTGCTTCTTAGAAAGGGCGACCTTTGACGCTGCTTTCCCTTCTGGAAAGATGCTTGCCATTTAAACACAGCAGATAAACAGATACCTGGAGGCTTCTCTGCTTAGGCAATGAAGATTCACTCGTAGAAAGGACTTCAGCTTAGCACGGTGTTGTTTGCTTTTTTTTTCCCCCCTACTGAGAGTGATGACCCCAGTCACCCCTACCCCTGAAAGAGAAAGTTCCAGAACTTCCAGCATATGTTTTGCCCTGGTAATATAAACGGATTCCTCCTTTCCCCTTCACTATCCTTGGAAGGGCTCCCTTCACACAATTTCCAGGACAGGAAAAAAAAAAAAGGGTTCCAACTGAGTGAGGTGTGAGGTGGCACCGTTCACAACAAACCCTACTGAGGTGTGAGGTGGCACCATTCACAACGAACCCTATGCCTCTACTCACCAGCTAAGGCCCAGGGCTTTCTGTGTAGACTTCAAGATGGTGCAGAAATTGTAACTTAACTGGAAGAGAATTCAATTACACAATTTAGAGCTGCTCATGTTTAATAGAACCCCTAAAAGTGAAAATAATGGCTAATATTTGTTGAACTCTTACACGGACAGCATGTGCTCTTTGCATATATTATCTCCTATTCTCCCACGTGGTAGATATCTTTAGCCTAGCTTCCTTTCTGAGCACACAGAAGCTGAGGGTGAAGTGTGGTACAGGGTAGGTAGATGTAGGAGGCTCAACTTCACTTGGGTTCTACTATCTTTGCCCAATTCCAGGAGTGTCTGAGTTAGTGTCCAGAAATTGGTAAAAGCATGGTGAATCAAAAATCCTGGCATTGGCTTCTTACATTAAACATGGACTCTCGAGTAAGGAATTATTTTTAAATTATCTTGAGACCCACCTTGGCATTACATAAAAATCAAACGAATCTATACCACCACTTTCATGTTGGGGACACAGCTGTGTGTGTCAGAATGCAACCTCGGCCTGTTCGCTGGGCAGTGGCAGATATTTCGGGAACTAGATGGGCAAGTTTGTTTTTTTCCCCCCTAAGGAATGTCTTCATGGACTCAAAATGCAAACGTGTCTATTATCACTGAGCTACTTCATTAGCTGTTTGAGCGACTCAGACTGAACCCCCCACCCACAGGAACCCTGCTTTCCCGTGGGCTCTGGGACAAAAGCAAATAGACTAACAGATCTGAGAGGCTCACCGAGGTCAAAGGGTAACTCATAAGCTGCCTCTGCTTTGATATGTAGTGACCGTGGAAGTGGTCCCACTTGACAAAGGTTGAAAGAAAGAAAGAAAAAAAAGAGCTTCCCCTATCATGTCAGCAAGCAAAGTGAAGACAAAGTCAATGTTGAAAGAGTTGGGGACAAATTTAGGTCTCTGACTAATTGTCACGGAGTAGCTGCTGGACACCACTTTGGGTCCCACTTTGGGCTCAGCGTTTTCACTGCCTCGGCCCTTTTCGGAAGGCGTGTAAGGGACTCGCTTGCGGAGAGAAAGTCCACATTTGGAAGCCATTTGCTTTTGCATGATGTTTATGATTCCACTCCCTGACAGTCCCTAGTACTGGAGTCCTGACTGATGGAGTTCTGAGAAAGGAGGGTCGCCCATAACTGGAAATAGATGTGCACGAGCGAACGGAGATAGAAAACAAATGCGTCGATGCCACAAGGGTTGTTTGATTCGTTCTGGAAAAGAGCGTTTCCCAGCGCATCCCACGACGGGAGAGGATTTAATTAGACAGTCATAGGCAGCACTGTGAGTCAAGCTAAAGATACACTCCCGTGATTTTGTGGGGGCAGGGGGGGAGCGAGTGGGTGACTCTCCAAGTCTAACACGTTTTCAGATGCCAGAAATGATCCCAAGCTGACTACTCCTTCGCAGATACATTATTCCTGATGTGTGTATCTTGAATAGCTTTCTGGTGAGAGGATAGGTGTGAGTAATCAGAACCTAATTGGCCCTCAAGGAATTTCAAATTCAGTGAATTTCAAGTTATCAGGAAATTCCAGTTTCATCTCATCATATCCCACTCCGGCATCAAATACATCACTTTGATAGAATCAGGACAAACGGCGACTCACCTAAATCTGTGTTGTTGTTAATGGTTTACAATAATTTTAATGGTGTATACATCACCATTTTCTGCAACCCATGAGCCAACAGCCTGTTGTCTGGCCGTCAGTTGTGTTTTGTCATCCCTGCAACCGCAGAAGGAAGAAGGCACCTCCAACGTGACCCTGGATTCACTAATGCTGTGACCACGTGAGCCATTTCCTTCCTTGAGAGAGCACTTTTCCCCTCCCTTCTCACCCCCCTGCCTCTCTCTCTCTCTCTCTCCCTCTCTCTCAATCTGTGTGTGTGTGCAGGTGTGTGTATATACATATACATACATATACGGTATATTTTAAACATATACATCCAAAAGTATTTCTGCAAGGTTTCTACTTCATATATGCATAGGTTTATTCTAAACAAAGCATGTTTTAACATGTTTGGCATCAATGGATGACTGAAGACAAGTTCCCTCAGCGACACACCTCTCTCGGTCCCTTTAGTGTACCTTCAAAGAAGTCTCAAGGAAAAACAATGACCTCCAATGGGGGTCTGCTGAGCCAGTTAAAGTTGAGGCAAAGAGGTCACCTCAGCAGGTTATGCTAGCTTATTCTTGGGGATTCTATAGAGTATGACTGATCCATTTGTCTTGAAGAACACAGGATGACTATGGGGAGGGTAGTGTATGAGGAAGACATTTTAAGAACACTGGAAACTATATTGGTGAGAAGAGTCCAAAATGGTGTATCACTGATGTGTTGTTTTTTTCTGTCACAATAAGGCACCTGTTATTCGTCCAAGGTATCAGAGATGTTTTATGATAATTTCACTGGAAAACCCTTACTTCTATCCACACTGCAGCCAGCTGCCGGCCTCCTGCCCACCCCATCTGCCCTTGCAGATTCTTTTTGTCCCTAAATCTTAAAGATAGTTTTAAAGGATTATAATTTGAGTTTGTTCAGGATGGCAAAATTGCCCTTTTTTGGTGGCATACATCAGAGTACAAAATTCTTGTAGGAAAGTTTAGAGAGATAGATATAGAACTTTCAGAAGTCTATAGACCTAGAAGAAGAATATGCAAGAAACAATATCTTCTTGCCTTGATATATATTTTTAATCCATGTTTCTGTGATTTTATATTAAGAGATTTGCCTTACCTTCACACACACATGCATGCTTCAAAAATTCCATGAAGAATTCCATTCTATAGTTCCCTTTTTCTACAAACTTTTATGACATACATATGTCATCAAAATTTTGAATATATGTGGAACACTAAAAATTGTAAATTATTGAATCAATTCTGACTTATAGTGACCCTACATGGAGTTTTCTGTAATTCTGTAATTCTTCACACTATCAGACAGCCCCATCAGTCACTCATGAAGCAGATGTTGGGTTTGAATGACTGATCTTGCTACTAGTTCAGCACCTAAGACACCACACAGCCCAGGTTCTTTCTCTCGCTTGCTCTCTTTCCCTCCCTCCATGGAGACATACATACATATATAAACAAATAAATAGAACACACTGTATATAAGCACGTACATGCATACTTCACTGGTTTTGCTTCTCTGGAGAACTTTGTCTAAGGCATGAAGGTTAATTCCCATGAGCAAGATTGCTAGATTGCTAGTCAATACAGTCAGTATATAGCTGTAAGAAATTGCCCAATGGAGTTAGTTTTTCAAAATGCGTGTAAAACCTGTGTTCTTACTAACAAGGTATGTGAGTTTCAGCCGCTTCCCAAACTAACCCACAATTTATATTTGTTAGTGAGGGTTCCCTAAAACAACAAAACCATGACATGTATGATTCTATATACCTAGATATCTAGATCTAGCTATATGGATACGTTTACACAGTGAGAAAGAGTACAATAGTTATTTAGTCCACACAGCAGTACAAAGAGCTCAGTTCAACTAGGTCTTCCAACTCTGCTGGTCCAAAGCCAGGGAAACAGACAGCATAATCTGCCCTCAGGCAAGACTAGCAGAATCAGCCACAGGCAGTGGGCAGCAGGTGGGGTGGCAATAGAAGAAAGGTGAGAAATCCAGGTGTAACTGAGGCCAGTAATGGCAGTATAGCTAAGCAAGTCCCAATGGAGCCTCAAGCTCTAGAGAGGCAAGGCAAGGCAAGGCAACAGGATCCACAGGTTGGTTCAACCCGCGGGTAGTATAGTCCATGATTGACACAAAGGACTGGCTCAGCCAGCAGCAAGCTAATCCAGTCACCAGGAAGAGAGAGAGGAGGCCAGACTCAGAAAGCCATTCATCTAAGTGGCCCTCCAATCAAGATGTAACCTGATTGACAGGCTAAACTCTGCCCAGATTTCCATCACAGTTCATGATGTTCTTTCTTTCTTCCTTTTTATTTTTTACATTCTAATTTCACATTCTAATGTGTATTCCAGTTTGGTGTTACACTAATTTGTATTTCATGAATGGTTAATAAGGAGAAAGACCAGGTTGTCTATTTCCATAAAAGTTACAGTCTCATAAACAAGCAGAGGCCGTTCTACGCTGTCTCACAGAAGCACTGTGAGTCAGAGTTAATTCAATCACAGTGAGGGAATGATTAACGAGAATGAGAAGATTCTCGTGTGCTTTTTCCAATTACATTTCCTTTTTATAAAAAAGCATTGCAAGTTTTTACTCATTTTTTTAAATGTTTATGTTGAGTGTTGAGAGTCGTTGATATATTCTGGTTACAAGTTCTTATATAACCTTCCAATCTGTTGCTTCTCTGTTCATTCTCATCACATTATCATTTTAATAATGAAAATGAAAAATAATGAAATTACAATTTATCAGTAGTTTCTTCTATAGATTTTTGCCCAAATTTTAAAAATTTATTTACATTTATTCACAGTTCATTTGCAATACTTTTGCATAAACTCTGAGGTTTATATAGAGTTCTTTTCACATTTAGTTGCTGATCATTAAACACTTGTTGAAGCAATTATTATTCTTTCTCCATAGAACTTTCTTTGGACCTTTCTTAAAGATTAATTGACTAAATAAATGTGGATATATTTCTTAATTCTGTTCTTTCCACTGATTTATAGGTCTATATTTTCATCCTTTTAGATTTTTATAACGTTAGAGTAAATCTTATAATTGGGCAAAAAAAGTCTTCAATATTAGTTTGTGTTTTTTTTCCCAAAATCCTTCTGGCCACTCTACTTATTAACTCTTTGCATGTGAATTTTAGAATCAGCTTGTCTATACAACAAAATTATTTCTAAGATTGGAATTACTTTTGAACTATAGCTATATTTGAGAAGTGGTATTCTAACTACATGAGAATCTTCCTATGAACACATTTTGTCTCTCTTTAGGTAGGCATTTTTAGTTACTTTTACGGTGTTTAGTTTTCAAAATGCAGAATTTTAACATATTTTACTGGATTTTTTTTCCTTAGTAATTTTGGAAATACTTTTGATTTGTGCTTTAAAATTATTATTTTATAAAAATTTAAAATACAGAAATGTAACTGACATTTTGTGTATTATTTTTGCACTGTGATCTTGTAAGCCCATTAGTTCTAGGAGTAGACTATTTTTTGCACATTCCTCAGGCTTTTCTTTGAAGATAATTATGTTTTCTATGAATACAGATAACTTAATCTCTTTACTTTCAGAAGATATTTTACTTTCTTTTTGTTTGCTTTATTACACTAGCCGAGACTCCCTATATCATTTTAAATAGGAGTGGTGATAGTAGGTATCTAGTTAGCATGCTGTCTTTCACCATTAAGTATAATTTTTGCAGATTTTTTTTTCTTTTAGAAGTTTATGTAAGATTTTTCAGGCCACAACCAGGAGATATAGTCCTTTTTTATGCTGTCCTTAAGTGATTTGTTGACTGGAATACTGAGGAGTGGCAGTTGTTCAATGATTCCATCAGAAATAACAGTCAGGTTACAGGATACTGGAAAGGCATTAGGATAGCATGAATATAAAGCAATGGCCTGATTTCAGAAGTGTTAAGTGGTGAAAAATGCACATCTTGAAAGTAATATATAGCATTTAAAAATAATATACTTTTAAATATCAGGCTCATTTCATAAATAATTTTCCAGGTCACAAAAAACATCTTTAGTAAGGATATTATTTGGATGTCTGAATAATATTTCATTATAAAGTTCTGTTGTAATTTAATTGGCCTTCTTCTTGTCAATATTAATTCTAATTTTTAATACTTCATGTTTATTTGAAAATAATGTTTTGTACTGCATCATGAATTTAACGTTATATCATCATTAAAATTAAGTAGAAATACAAGACTTGATCAAAAGGGAACAATCTTTACACTGATTGCTTTTGCAAGGGCATGATTTCATGCCAGGAGAAATTCACATGAGTCCGGAGAAAATTAGTCAGAATTGATAACATGTACATGCATTGTAATGAGAATTGTTATTATACCCTGCAGGATGAAATAAAATTTAACTGATAAAATATCTCCTGTCCATCTGATTAAGAATGGAATACTTGGAAATTATACTTTATTTCCCCATAAAATGTTCTTATAGGAAGATGAAAATTATTCATTTTTCTGTCAAAGGACTACTGTTTCAAATTCTAGGAAAAAAGAAGAAAATAAGAATGCTTACTAAATGAAGCAGATGAAAAATTAAATCTGAGGCAAAGCAAACTATTTAACTGAAAGGGAAACAAATTTTTTGAGTTGTAATAAATTTTAGAAGTTTAATTTCTTCTCAAATTTGTAAACCAAATTATTCCACGAACTTCATTCCATTACCCTTTGGGAAACTGAAGAAAAGTTTGTTAACATATCCTAGATAAGAATCCCAGTTGTGCTGGAGTTAAAACAAATACATGTTGCAATACAATTTGCTCCAGTGTTTAGCTTAGCTTAAAAACAGAAAATATTAGCACTTCACACTGCTGATACTCGTTTGTATTTTGGGGGCCAGAACTGAAACTGATATAAACAAAAAGTATTTAGATTATATTTTTAATTCATTCTGTTTTGTGGTTCAAGCTGCTGGCTGGTCAAGTGAGGAAATAAGGGGGAGGAAGTTAAGTATAAATGATGGGCACAGTTATTTATATCTTACTAAGTTTAGTATTTAAATTGCACGGTCACTGAAAAAAGAAATGTCCAGATTATAAAAGGGGAAACATACAGATGCAGTGTGATATAAGAAACTGTTAGATTGAGTCAAGATTCCTGTCACTTAAAACCATGTGACCTAACACGTTTTCATCTATGAAATAGGACTCTCTGTCTTAGTTTCTATAGAAATAATTGATGGATAGGATTCTACTTTAAAGTCTTTTGCCATAGTATACACAATTAAGTACTGCTATTATTGAGGAGCAAGAATAGTCATCTCTACTACATAAGACCTACAGTAAATAAACTAATCTTTATAAGATCACTCCTGCTATATGGAATATTACGTTTATCTCAAAAATTGGTCTTAGCATCAGATAAAATGAGTTTGTAAAAATATAAAAGCTACAGCATAAGGAAATGAGATTAGGTCAAACTCAGAGACATTTCCTAAGAGATACCTTTCATTTGATCAATGGAGGATAATGACTTGAAAATATTGGTTACATCTCTTACCCTAATTTTTTTTTTAGAGATATTTTTATTTTATTGAATTTTCTGAATATGGAAAATACATATTTTAAATAAAATTTCATTTTGCTATACAAACTTAAAAAATTCACTATTTAAAAATGTTTATTTCCACTTTCTACAATTGAAATGCATATGTTCACTGTACTTTTAAGTAGACTAA
>NW_022103906.1:87074329-87085342 GCF_000313985.2 Echinops telfairi | reverse complement strand
TTGATCCTGCCCTACCAGGTCTCCCACACCCACCTCCCCACCAATTTGGATCGCTTGTTGTTCCCTTGTCCCTGGGTTTGTTATCCCCTCTTCTTAAGATAACTTTCTAAACAACATGAAGGATGATGGAGATGCAGGACTCTCTTGAGGAACGAAGCACAAACCCTTTGACTTTTTAAATTTTGAGTTAGTTGTTTTCGCCGGAAAGTGGGAAAATCAGAGCCATGAAGGAACTCTGCTCTCTAGGACTAAACATTAAAGGGAGCCTGCAGGCAGCCTGAAATGTTTCTTAGGTGACCACCTGGATCCACTTGTGTGGAAGTGGGAGAAACACAACAATAGAGAGATGGGTTGAGTCTGACCACTGATACTCGTGGACCTGGTTCACAGGGACTAGAGGAGAAGATGTTAACATGTTGGCTGGTCTGAAGTTCGTGACCTAGCTCTAGGGGGTTAGGGTTGTTGAGAATTTGTGACCCAGGGTCAAAAGGCAAAGAGGCCAATGGACACTCTGGTGCGACTAAGAGAGGCCGCTCACTTTTAGTTGACTCAAACCTGACTAGATGAAGATAAGATTTTTGAGCCTGTGAATTGGTGCATATGGATGCTGACTTTATGGACAGCATGTCCTGATTTGACTTTGTTTATGGATGTAGATGCACAAGGTTCCAAATGGAAAGAAGCTTCTTTGCATCAAAGAACAAGCTTGTCTTGTCAGAGCACTGGGTTGATATAAACGGGCAGTATAGAAATTGTATACCCCAAATGGGAGGGTATAACGGTGTGAAGTGTCTGATTTACAAACTTTCATAGATGGGGGAATATGTTTATAGAATTATAAGATTGCGGTGTAGCTGTCTATATAACTGCAATTATGAAGCATAGAATATTTTTGTTTTATTGCTTATAGATTATTATGTTTAAGTGAAGCTGGCACACTTTGAATTATATGCATTTTAGTTTTATCCTGTTAGGCACAAATATGATTTTACTATTGTTCTTGTTTTGAAAATTATATATGGCTGAAGAATTATGTACAAGTGCCAAGTTGGCAAGGGGTGGACTGTGTTAGTTGTGTGTGTGTGTGTGTGAGTGTGTGTGTGTGTGTGTGCGCACGCACGCACGCCAACATGGATCCTGCAGGAACATGTGGGCAGAGTTTAGCCTGTCAATCAGGTTGTAGCTTGGTTTCAGGGTGACCATGATAAATGACTCATTGGAGGCAAGCCACCCTCTCTCTCTGCTTTTCACGTTCTGGTTCACAAGCCACGTGAAGCCACACTGAGACCTGGGAGAATCCTGGAGATGCTCCACCATCACTGAATGAACAAGACTTTGCATCCATTGGCCTGTGATCTTCCTGCATTTTGCATCTTTTCATGTCTTGCATGAGCCTGAAGAGGGATTTATGGACTAGTATTGCATTTATGGACTATAATCGGGCTTATTGACTTGCTCTTTGATATAAAGCTCTTTGCTATACATAAATGAGTATCTCTGGATTTGTTTCTGTTGTTAACCCAGTCAAACACAGAGACAGAATCCAGAAGTTTCCTTGCAGATGTACTAGGGCAGTGGCTGATTCCTAAGTGCTCATTCAAAACCCTCAGGAAATATGCCTAGTAACAGAGGTGGATTCTCAATGAACCTGCAGAAAAACCCAGAAAAGGAAGTACTTAGAAAATACTAACAGCAAATCCAAGAGAAATAGTCAAATAAAATCTTCTCTGCCATTTTCCATGCATTCCTTTGTACTTTCCATTTCTGGAGTAATCTAAAGGTTTATCAAGGTGTGTGGGGAAGGTACAAAATAAGGCAAGAAAACTGAGAATCAATAGTGCTTTTCTTTCCCACTGTGAGGCTCTGACTGATATCAGTCCAAATAAGTTAAATTCAACATTTTAAATATTGCATAGATTTGGACACTGTAATTACTGGAATAATATTACTTTGTGGCTAGTAGAAAACTAAGAAGCATTCATTTATAGAGAATAATTAGAAAACCCATGGCTTTCCTAGATTTCATTAAACAAATAGGGAAAAAATAGCCTATACAGACAAGTGACTGGGCTACGGGTGGATGAGGGGGAACAGACTGGATTTCCAATGTTATCATAATGTCCAAGAGGTCCAAAATATTGGTCATTCACAAAGCACCTTGTTGTGACAAATAATATGCATCAGTTTTCATGAGGATTATTCCAACATGCTCAAAGTACAAAGTCAAGGGCTCATGTAGATAGCCGTGTCGACCAAAAGAATCTAGAAAGAACATGAACCTCAGTGTCATAAGTCCCTCTCTGGCACAGAGGCCTCTCAACCATGAACTCAAGGAAGTTAGAAAGGCTAGATAAGAACATTGTGAAGCTATTTTCCAGGAGTATGTCAGCGAATGGATGACAGGTTCAAATATCTATCACATTCACCTTCAGGAATGCTTCTTCTGCACTACTGCTCTAGTTCAGTTTTTTTCCTTCCATTGTTTCATTTTTATAAATATATAGATTGTATATATACATACACAGATATAAAAGTACACAAACAGATATAATGCTCCTTAAAAATCCTGAATGGACAAATGTACTATAGATACTCTGTGTGCAATACATCTGTCCATTCAGTAGATCTAGGGAGTACAATTTAGTATAAACAATTGCATCAATCAGATTGTGCAATTGACCCTCATAATTACTGCCCAATGTCCCATCTCCCTAAACAGAAACACACTGTTCCCCAAACAATGACTCCCACTTTCCCTCTACCTTCTCACCCTGGCAACCATTCATAATCTTTGGTTTCTCTCTCTATTGGTCTATTCTTATTTCATGTAACTGGAATCATGTAATATTTGTCCTTCTGTGATTGACGCATTTCACTCACTATTATGCCTTCCACGTTAATGCATGGCATAGACTGTATCAGGGCCTCATTTCTCCCTATGGTTGGAAAGTAGTCCATGGTCCGTGTGTAGTACACTGTTGTTTACTCATTCATCCAGCGACGGGCATTTAGGATGTTCCCACCGTTTGACTATTGTGAATAGTCCTCAGTAAATATTATTGTACATGTCTGCTTACGTGGCTGTTTGCTTATATGATTGGTGAGTATATACACTGACCATTTTTCAGAGAAATGATTTCTTTTTGAAATGATTCCACGAAAACTAGAGTCAAGACCTTATGAGACAGAGGAATAAGTTCCCAGGCCCCAGGGAACATTCCTCCGAGGCCTGTGATTTCTGAGAAGGAAGGGCAGTGTCTGAGATAAGCTGAGTTCAGGTTTTGCTGTAAGAGAGAAAGATGTTCATTGCTCCCCTGTAGTTCCTAGTATAGGCCTGGGGTTTGAGAACGCTAATTGCCCCATGTGCTAACAGAGAAATTCAGAGTCCTGCAGGACCCAGAACCCAATGCCCTGTGAGAACCCCAGACTTCCATGGATCCTCACAAAGAAGGGACGAGGAAGGTCCTAAATCAGCTGGCAGTGGGGTTGTCCTTCTCAGTCCTGATCTGTGTGTGTGTGTGTGTGTGTGTGTGTGTGGGTGCTCATTTTACTTGAAAGGTGAAATTGAGTGGGTGACCCCTCATTTCCTACCTGAAAAAAACATAGTGTTGAGAATTGAGGGGGGTTCAGAGCAGAAACCCCAAGCCCATCTGTAGACAAAGGGACATATCCTCATAAAGGGGTCACAAGGAAGGGATGAGTCAACCAGGCTGCAGTAAAGTACCAGTGAAACACACAATATTCCTCTGCTTCCTTGAGGTTTCCTCACCCCCCACTACCATGGCCCCAGTTCTGTCTTTCCCTGCAGGCTAGACTGGTGCATGTGCATGGATACAGAGAAGAGATAAGAGCTCAGGACACATAGAATCCAGGAACAGGGATGGAAGTAGAACTACCAGGAGGGTAGGGGGAAGATGGGGAGAGAAGGGGAGGAAGAGGGAACTGATCACAGTGATGGACACAGAACCACCGCCACCGCTGCCCCACCCCTGCCAGAGGGATGAACAACAGAAACCATGGAGGAATAGAGACAGACAATAATAACAATTTATAATTTATCAAGGGGAGAAAAGGGGTGAGGGGAGGGAGGGAAAGAAGAGGAGCTGATACCAAGGGATCAATAGAAAGTAAATGTTTAGAAAATAATGAGGGCAACATATGTACAAATATGCCTGATACAATTGATGTATGGATTGTTATAAAAGGCCATAAGAGCCCCCACAAATGATCTTTAAAAATAAAAAGGGAAGAACTTATAACAGTGAAATACTCTCAATTAGAACTGGCCTTTTTGAAGTTCTTATTCAATAAGACCCTCTTTCCACGTTCATGGTGTTTGTTGGCTCCCACGGAGCTGGTCCCGACTGACTGAGACCCGGTGTCCAGCGGAAGGAGCTACTGCCCAGTCTGCTCCCAACCTCACCCTGTTCTTGTATTTCAGGCCATGGATGCAGCCACTGTGTTGATACCTCTTGTCAAAGGCCTTCTTGCTTTGATTTTGCAGCTACCTAATGATGCTCTAGTCCAGGTCTCCCCTGACAAGGTGTCCCAAGCACGTGAGACAAAGTCTTGCCATCCTTGCCACTACAGAGCATTCTGGCTGTACTTTCTCCTAGACCCTTCTGTCATTTTGTTGTACTGTAGGGAGGTGTGTGTTGCTGTGATGCCAGAAGTGATGTCACAGACATTTCAAATGCAAGCAGGGTCATCCAAAGAGAACAGGTGTCAGCAGGGCTGAAAGACAAAGAACAGACAGATTATGACTAAGACAGAGGCGGTCTACCGCTGAGAAATGCACCATGGGAAATCTTGTGGAAGGAACTGAAATATCATCAGATACCGAAGACATTCATGGAGACATTCAGACACCATGGGCTCTCTGGTGGGCCCTGGCTTTAACAGATGAGTGAAAAGGTTGGAGGGACAACCAGGGGACAGTAAAGGAGCAACAGGGGTCGCCACAGTCTGTGGGGAATGTAAATATCATAGTAAAACATGCTGAAGAGAGGTCTGCTGGGGGGACACCGAGTTTCTGGAAGAAAAGCAAACCGAGAAAACTCACTGCTGTGGAGATGATTTCCATTCTCAGGGACCCGGCCCAGGGTTTTTGAGGCTGTAAATCTGGTCAGGAGCAGACAGCCGTTTCTTGCAGACAGCCTCATTTTTTTCCTGAGCCTTTGTTAACATTTAGGAAAATTTTGGAAACACATAAATGGTGATGGTTGAAGAACATGATAAGCGTAAACCATGCCATTATATTGTGCATGTAAGCAATTTTGAAATGGCAAATAATTTGCTTCATATAGATTTACCACAATAATAATCATTACAAAGGGGATAGGTCTGTTTTTTATTACTACAAGATGCCTTCCATTCTAAATAGCATCAGTGATAAAAATATCCTTCCCGAAAAAAGGAAAAAACCTTCTAACATTTGCTTTGATTACAGAGGAATTTAATAATATGTAAACAGACTTGGAATAATAGAATGTACTACTTATCCTCTTATAAACATGGCATTACATTTAAGTTAATTCAGAAATCTACCAATTCTAACGCTGATCCTGACAGACATACAAGCAAGTTCATATGTTTGTTTTGAAAAACATGAATAATGGTTCAGCTCCTTTTGGAACAATTGTATCCCACCCCTACAGTAAGAGATGATCCTGCTTTTAAACACGGAACAGAAGTAAGGATGGAGCTATGATCATAAGAATGAAGAAACTGGTTCCAGTGGTTTCCACAATTGTTTTTAGCTGCATTACTCTTTTAAATGTAAACCAGTGACTAATGGGCAAACTGAGTGGTAATTTTGTTTGAATGTACACATACTCGAATAGTTTAGTGAATTTGTGTAATAGGTTTCAAATTCATCAGTACATACTCCAAGTCCTCTTCAATTTCAGCAAGCAAGGTGGTATCGTTTGCATGTCACGTGTTGTTAGTGAGATTGCTTCCAATCCTGATGCCTTGGTCTTTTTCACGTAGAGCAGCTGTGTGGATTATTTGCTCAGCATGCAGTATTTACTAATGCAGATCAAAGACTGCAGGAGCCTAAGTATAGTTACAACTCATTACAAAGGAGAAGAACACACCCTCACAGTGAGACCAGTAAATGGCAGCATGATAAAGGAAGGAGAATACAAAAGTTATCAAGTATTTCATTTTATGTGTATCCACAATTACCGCCCAGGGAAGCAACACTTTAAGACATCAAAGTTGAGTTGCACTGGGGAAATCTGCTGCAAGGGCTCTCTTTAAAGTGTTAAGGGCTAAGGTGGGCCAGACTCAAGTAATGGTATTTTTAATCAACTAATATGCTTGCAGAAGCTGGGCAATGACTAGGGAACATCAATGACTAAAGATGAATCGATGCTTTTGAATTATGGTGTATTAAAGAGCCATCGCCTGATAGAATAACAAACAATTATTTCTTGGAAGATCTACATCCAGAATGCACCTTAGAAACAAAGATAGTAAGGTTTTGTCTAGCTTGCTTTGGACATGCGGTTAGGGGGAACCGGTTCCTGGAGAAGAGCATCATCCTTGGTAAAGCAGAAGGTCCACCAGACAGAAGAAGACTCTCAATGAGACAGTGACTCCAATAATGGGCTGAAAAGTAGCAGCCCAGGTATGGATTCATGTTCCTCCACCTAGTGAAGCTCTGAGTGGAAGCAACTGAACTGGATAGCACCTAACAAGAACCCAATGCCAAGAGCTATATGATTATATTCATTTATTCATGCTCTATTGGATTTTCCTTTTTTTTAGCTCTTGATTATAAATGAAAATAATTATATCCTATAGACAAAGAGGTATAAAACTTACCTTCTCTTGGTATTATAAAGAACAATAACAAGTGCTTTGTATAATTCATAATGTGTCAAAATCCATAGTATTATAAAACTATAGGCTTCAGTAAAGAATAAGGCATAAATAGGGATTACTCATTTATAGTAAATGTATCACAATATGCAATATATGAAAAATGGGATACATTGTAGGTAACGGACTTAAGAAAATAAATGAGAATCCTTTGTATAATCTTTGATTTTTTTCTTTAGATCTAAAACTGCTCAATCAATAAGTATATTATGTTTTTTTTAAATGAAGATATACAATGTAACAAGGAAGCTATAAGGGGAAGTGCTAATATACTACATACGAGGGGGTAGCGCCCCCCTCACCCCCAAAGGAATTGAGCTGGGCAGAGGAGAGCTTTTGTAGTATGTATTTTTCCCACTAGGCTAGCATCCAGCTACTCGCTCTCAGTTAGTGCACCCAGTGGCATCACCTGGGAAGATTTTCTCTGGTCACAGTTAATTTTTTCAGAAAAGCAGTTTCACTCAAGCCTCATGTTTTGTGATGGCCAATTTAAGAGAACAGTGTAAGGCTGTGAAATTTTATTTCCTGCTCAGGAAAAATGCCTCAGAAACTGTTGTGATGTTGAACACAGTTTACAACCACAGTGCTATGGGGAAAACTCAAGTGTATGAGTGGTTTTCTTATTTAAAAAAAGGCAAAATGTCAACAGATGATGACAAACCTTGTTCTGGACATTTGTCAACTTCCCAAATGGATGAAAATGTCAACTTGTAGTGCATTTAGCATTTGTTCCTCCAGGTCAGACTATTAATCAAGCTGCCTGTTAAGAACACCGGTTCTTAACCTGTGGGTCATGACACCTTTGGGGGGTCAAATGACCCTTTCACAGGGGTCTCCCAATTCATAACAGTAGCAAAATTGCAGTTATGAAGTAACAATGAAAATAATTTTATGGTTGGCGGGGGTGGGGTTCGGTGGGTCACCACAACATGAGGAACTGTATTGAAGGGTCATGGCTTTAGGAAGATTGAGAACCACTGATTTAGAGGTTCTGAGAAGATTGCATAACAGTGTGCAATGAAAAAGGCCTGATTTGTGGCAGACGGGGGACTGGTTTTGCCACCCCAACAACGCACCTGCTCATGCAGCCATCTCAGTGTGCCAGTTTCGGGTAAAAAACAGCATGCCTTTCTTGCCCCACACACTTTACTCACCTGACCTCACTCCACACGACTCCTTTTTGTTTCCATGAATGAAGAGGGACATGAAAGGACAACAATTTGAGGACATAGAAGAGGTGGGGGAAAAAACAAAAAACAGGGAAGTGCTGTCAGCTATCCAAACATGAGTTTGAAAACTGTTTCCAAGAATGGAAACAGATTTGACAAATGTATTAAGTGTAATGGAGAGTACTTTGAAGATGATTGGTTGTTTTGTTAAAAAAAAATTAAATACATAGCTCTTAAAAAAATTCTGGCTTTTAGGGGGGTGGGGGGGATACCCAGTCGTGTGTGCATAATGATAATGCATAATAATAATAATCTTGGGGGAAATTGAGGGCTCATACTAGTGTGTTGGGCTTAGAACTGGAAAGTAAAAGATACGGTGTTTTATTGTATATTCCGTGAAATGAACGTTAACATGGCTGTATTTTAGGCTGCTTGACATAGGTTGTGGGTAAGAGACAGATGATTTAAAGGGGTTGAAGATTAACTTAAAGAGCTTTGGTAGAACAGTGTTTAAAGTGTTTGGATGCTAAACCAAGAGTCTAAGGTTAGAGTGCACCAGCTTCTATGTTGGAAAAATGTTGATGGTCTGCTTCTATGAATACTACAGCCTTAGAAATTCTGGAACCCATTTCTGCTCTGTGACATAGAATTGCCATGAGTCAGAATTGGTGTGATGGCAATGGACTTGGGGTTTTGGTTTTATTCAATTCTTTAGATATTTTATTAGTTGGGATTTAGTACATATATCCTATCATTCCATATTTCAATCATGTCAACTAGAATTCTACAATTGCTACTTATCTTGTAATTATGATTGCTTCATTTAAATAATATGGACTGATGGAGGAAGAAGAGATCATCATCTGAGCATCGAGACTAGAGCTCAGGGTGGGAAGGAAGCTGTGAACTGCCACAGATATCCGTGCAAAGGTGGCGATGTACTTCATGCTTCCTAGGTTGATGAGGGTGTGGAGAGAGAGGTGGTTATATGTATAATCTCCAATTTAAAATGGATTTAATTTCCGCAAACTGCTTCATGCTAACTCAGTTTTGACATAAACTAAACACTTCAATTTTTTCCCTTGATTTTTATCATTTCTTTGCATCATTATTTTTATAAATCTGATTTTCATTTGGATTAGGTGGCTGGAAACATATCTGAGAACAATATGAGCAAATTATACAGTGCAACATTCTATGTAGTGTATGTAACTAATGATATAATGTATTTTCGAAAAAGATAATTTTAAGTTTGAGTTGTCATAATTCAAATATGTCATAAGTTGGGGCCCACTGTGTTCCATTCAATATTTCATTGTATGGTTCCTTTGATGCTAAGACTTGCATTGAGCATGACTTTTCTCTTTAGGTAAGCTTTAGTTTCCTTGAGTCTGGGATGGGATGAGTGGGGAAAATGGTACCAAAAAAATATAACATTCAGATTTACTAAATATAAAAATTAAGCCTACTAAGTTCAAAAGCTGTTAAGATTCCCTGGGGGTTCTTCTAAGGCTCATTTATGATCCTAAGTCAATTGACAAGTATATTTTAGGAACCAACAATAGAAACTGAGTCATTCTTAACAAACCCTTTAGGAAAATCCCAAGGACCCCCAAGAGGCAGTGTTTACTTAAAAGGCAGTGGAGGTCATTCCTTGCACCTTCTGGAAAGACAATGTAGAAACCATCTCTACACAGTTGGATGTATTATCTTGGCAGCACATGCTAAATGCTTTCCCTAAACACAAAGCATCTCCTCCACTACAGTTAAAAATTTGTAATGCACCCACCCAGCTGAACAATAACAGTTATTGATGAAAAGGTGTGTATTCTGTAGCTGACAACAGATTTCCTGACAGTCATATTTTGATTCAACCAAAACCCAACCCCCTGCGATTAAGTCTGAGTCAACTGATTGGAAAAGAACCATCTTATTCAAAGAACCATCACCCATTTTAGACATGCACAATTTTGTGAATCACTCAATATACTTGTTGAGTAAAGAATAGTATCCATGAATATTCCTGGGCTCTTCAAATATCCATCTATGCACAGGTTAGAGAAAAAGTAGAATGTTATGAGAAAGAACTAGAACCAGCAGTAATGACTTTGAAACCTGAACTCCAGCAGGCAAAGGAGACTTCAGAACATGTGGCTTCCAGAGAATTCTCTTCGAAGTTCACCTTTCTATTGACCTACCTTCTTCATATTTATAATGTACCGTATATGCTCATCTATAAGCTGCGTTTCTTTCTCAGCACATTTTTAATGCAGTTTTCGTGGTAAAATTTGGTGCCTTGGCTTATATTTGGGTAGGTTTATACTCGAGGATATACGGTAAGTGTTTCATCCTCAATGCAAGAAGAAATGGCTTTTGGAATCTCCTGTTGTTGGTTAGATGCCCTCTAGTTGATTTTCAACTCAAAGTAATCGTATGTGCCAGAGTAGGACAGCCTTACAAGGTTGTTGAGCCTGTAATCTTTACAGGATAAGATCACCAGATTTTTCTCTCACAGTGCTACAAAGTAGGTTAAAACGACCGACCTTTTAGTCATGAGCTGAGCATTTCAGTTGTCCACTACCAGGATTCCTTCTTAGGGTGTCTCTAAATCTCTTCAATACAGTTTTCTCTTTGTCATGGAATTAATAAAAGAGATGTAACATTTCCATTAATATTGAGTACAGAATTCAGAACAAGCAATATTAGCAAGTTCTCTGGGGACAATCCATTTTTGGAAGAGAATGTCTATGTTTATAATTCCAGTTTATAAAACATGTACTAATTGCATTACTTCAGAACATGTTTACACAGGAGAAAAACACCCACAAAACAAATAAACACCCTGTTGCACAGTTTGGACTGACAATACTTGACTGTCCCCTCTGGGCAATGGTAGGAAACAAATAATTTTAACAACCAGTTTGGTGCCCTAATGACCATTATAAATATAGAAAAA
>NW_022103906.1:87071097-87072570 GCF_000313985.2 Echinops telfairi | reverse complement strand
TTAATGCCATTCAAATTCAAGCACAGTGACTCATATATGGTAGAGACTCAGTAAGTACATTGACTTCATCAGTTAAAATAATTATTTCTATGATGCTAGAAGAAGGAACTTATGCTCATGCAAGACAGGGCAATGTGGGGTTGTGTGGGGTGATCGTAGGATCACTGTGGGTCAGAAGCCACTCAAGAGAACCTAATTGCAACAAGAGAACAGGAATCATCCATATAAAGTATGAGGTAGTCCCCAAAGCCTTTGTGCATTTCCTTTCTATTTTATATCATTGTATCCAAGGGCATTAGTTTGATGTGTTAAAGAACAGAAAAAAGTTAAAGAAGATCCAGCAATAATGATCATATAAATGAGTGAAATACTTCAATCTAAGAAAAAGCACATTATATTAAAATTTTAGGATACATTAAAGTGGTTCCAAAGGGAGCTCTAATGGCAAGGTGTTACATTCCAGTCTAAGTCCATATGCTAAGAACCTCTATACAATGTTCTTTCTTTGATATTAAGATTGTTCACATTCCTAGGCTATAGGCAATGGGTATTTACCCTCAGAATCAATCCACATAGGAACACTGTAAATGGATTTCAGGCTTCCCGATGATCCATAGTGTCCCACAATCCCAGTGTTTAGAATTTAGGGAATGATACCACTCCCTCCTCCAGATTTGGATCATTTTGTTTACATTCCTTGAGTCATACATGCTGGTGTACTTCTGTGTGGACTTGGCTGAATCCTCACTTAGATGGCTGCTTATTTGGAGCCAACCAGTTAAGACCCCAGATGCTATTTTCCCTGATAGCCAAGCACCACTTGATATCTTTACCACACTTTGTGTAGATACTCATCTCTTCTGTGATCTCATGAGGGTGAGTTCTGTGCCATTTCACTCAGAAGTAATTCTTCTTATAATAATAAGATTCATAAGATCAAGCTAGAGCTTAAACTCACTCCATTGATGTAACTATGGTTTCTGGATCACTTTTTGAGAATCTTTATCATCTTGTGGTACATCATAGATCATCCCCATGGGGCTAGAGGTAAGTAATTCTATTGATATAACATTATTATAGTCAATGGTAAAACATCGTTTTGTTTTGTTTCTAATGGCAAAACATTTTTGTGCAAAGGATTTTATAAATGTGTGTGACATTTTATTAGTCTCTAATACACGAATTTGTTAACTCGTACATCTTCATAACTTGGATGATTGGTCACTAATTGCACAAGCTGTGAGGGTTGGATATGTGACATTGCTTTCAACTACATGTTTTACAAAGGTAGGACCACACCTGATAAACTAATGCATGTCATAAAATTATGTAAAAATAAGTCTTGCCATCTTTGCCTCTAAGGAGTACTCTGGCCATACATCCTCCAAGACAGATTTGTTTATCTTTTTAGCAGTCCCTGTTACTTTCAATCTTCTTCTTCAGTATAAAAATGCATAGAGAGATGGAAAATAG
>NW_022103906.1:87068271-87069881 GCF_000313985.2 Echinops telfairi | reverse complement strand
CTGGAGTGAGGCCGACTATCTTGAGGTGATGTTTAAGATGTTCTAATAAGGGGATAATATATAGTTTATGGTAACTTGGTTTGCACACTACCTCACTACCTAAGGAAGCAAATTCTAAGATCATATGTCCTGGGGACAGTGGAATGACTTTGTCTTGAATTTTATCCTTATAGCAGTGGGTTCAGGCAGTATTTGCCATTTAGTGGCTGTATAGCTGTCAGATCCATCCATGTCATGGGGTGCTTTGTGACTTCCTCACTGGTTTTTAGGGATGCGCAGTATTACATGGTGTGCACGCACCAGAGTTTCTTTACCTTTTCTTCAACTGCTGGGCGTTTGGGCTGTTTCTAGATTCTTGCTATTGTGAACTGTTGCGATGAACAGGGTAAAGCATATGCCTATTCTTGTGTTGTCTCTTACTTCTTTGGGGCATATGCCCAGCAGAGGGCTTGCTGGATCATGTGGTACTTTTATTCCCAGTTGTTTCAGAAGGTGCCATATCACTTTCCACAATGGTTATATGTGTGCACATTCCCACCAGCACCGTATCAGGGTTCTATTCTCTCCACACCCTCTCCAGCATTTGTACCTCTTTTTGTTATTGTTGTTTGCTTTAATTGGGTTATCATTGTGGGTGTAATGTGATCTCTAATCAGCATTTTGATTTGCATCTTCCAATAACTAGTGATCGTGACCATTTACTCATGTGTTTGTTAGCCATTCACATGTCTTCTCTGGTGAATTCTCTGTTCATGTCCTTTGCCCACCTTTTCATTGGCTTATTTGCTTGATTGCATTTTGGGATTGACCTTTCTTTCAATAGGTCTTTTGCAACAGATTTTCCCAATGCAGTGAAGTGTTTGATTTATCCACTGCTGCTTCTGTAGGCATTGGTTGTTGATCCAAAGAACACTAAATTCTTAAAAATGTCACTATATTTTTAAGACAAACGTGGAAATTCCCATGTGTGTTTGCCATGCATTTACTGGGATTACACTTATGATAGGTAGGTTTATTTTGCCAACATGATCAATGACACATGTAGGATTAATTGATGGGCGGAGAGATAAATGACTCAGCAAGCCTCCCCTCTCTTGCCTCTTGCTCTTTGATGATCAGACCAGTGTGCGGCTGCCTTAGCTTTTTCTCTGCTACAATTTGAAAGCTATACTACCTGTGGGACACCTAACCCATGGACTGTGTCACTGTAATTTGAGGTTCCTTCAAGACCTGCTTTGCCACGCTACTGGAGTATACATCACTTAAGCTGGGGACTGTCGGACCCTGTCATTTGGCTGACTGTTGGTGACCTGCCTTGCTGTTTGGTGCCTGTGGCTGAATTGCCCTTCAGAGGACTGCCCCGCAGCCATTGAGACTTGAAGGACTGCCAGTGTCTAACAACTGTCTCATGGGAGTGAGTTGCACTGAGCAATTTTGTGTTAGTCTTGGTAAACTAGGGAAACAAATCCACAGTCCAAGCCCATAAGTCCAACATTAGCCCATATGTCTGACATGATCTACAAAGTCCTCAATCTTACAAAACACAAAACACACCGACTGCAGGAGGAAAGCCAAATCAGTGAGGGTGTAAGCATCTCAGGCTGTCAGGG
>NW_022103906.1:87054639-87068171 GCF_000313985.2 Echinops telfairi | reverse complement strand
TTGCACTGAGCAATTTTGTGTTAGTCTTAGTAAACTAGGGAAACAAATCCACAGAAACTCATATGTATAAGAGAGAGTTTTATATAAAGGGTAAGTGTACTTTAAGAAAGCATCCCAACCCAGTGCTGTCCAAGCCCATAAGTCCAACATTAGCCCATATGTCTGACACCGATCTACAAAGTCTGCCTCAATCTTACAAAATACAAAACACACCAACTGCAGGAGGAAAGCCAAATCAGTGAGGGTGTAAGCATCTCAGGCTGTCAGGGTTCTCCACATGGCTGTGCCAGCACCCAGGGCTACATCAGGGTAGGTCCAAGTGGCTTCTCCTCAGGGATGTTTCACAGGAAGTGAGCCTTGCCAGCTGAAGCAGGGAACTGGCTAAACAGATGCACCCTGGTTCGACCATCAGAAAGCAAGAGACCCAAGACCTAGAAAGGCAAGACTCACCAAACCATTTATCTCCCTGCTCTTCAATTAATCCCACATGTGTTTATCAACCAGATTGGTACAATAATCCTTAACTATCTCACATTTGTACTGCTCTATAGCTTAATTAACTGTTTATTTCTTATGTTATCTATCTATATAAATATACATATATAATCATTAGTATCCTGGTTTTGTTTATCTAGAGAACCCTGACTAAAATAACAGTAGATAAAATATGATACTATAAATCCTAGTATTCTCTTTAATAGGTTGCCTTTTTCAATTACATTCTTAGTTCAAGGTCGTGGGATAATTTCTCCCTTTCCGTATAGGAAGTAGACAGCTAAACTTATGATGATGTATATTCATACTGAAAAATGGTCCTCACCTCATACTTAATAGAAAGAAAATAGAGGACTGGGTGTCCTGAGTTCCAGAACCCATTCTTTTATTTTATGGCCCTTCTCTTTCTCCAAGTCAAGCACTTCAAAATTTGGTATTTCCATAGCACCACCTCCATTTTTTTTTTTTATATAATGATGCTATACAAAGTTTAATATGAAAGTCTCCAGCCTCATAATGAGCTCTAGGCTGTCGCCAAATGAATCTACTAAGAAATGGCTAGGTTAAGAAGCTTGGATTCTGGATGTGACGACTACAGAAACTCATCAGCAATCACCTTATGAATCAGGTCAACTTTCTTGGTTCAGGTCTGTAACCATTCTTAAATTAATGAGATATATGGAAAATTACTGGGGCCCTCCAGTCTCATCTATAATATGCTCATGATAATAAAACAATTAGGGTACATATTGGATAAAATTTCTGTAAGCATTGCTTTGTAACTTGCATTTCTTAGACGTTTATCTGCTCTGTAGCATTCTTTCCCCTTGAAATCAAGTGGTTAGAGTTTGCTTCTTTTTTCTCTTTTCCTGCTACTTAATAGTTTTGTGAATATTCTAGAACCTAAGTGTAAAAGCATGATAACAATGGTATCTAACAGTGATATGCACTCAAAGACTGTGATAGATGGTTCCTCACTTACTTGTCATCATCATCCTGTGTTCTAAGGCACAGCTACTGCATTTGGTTCATCTGCTGCACAAGACCTCTGTTTAGAAGAACAAGGATGTCACTTTGAGGACGAAGGCACCTCCCTGACCTGAGCCAGGATAGTCTCCCTTGTATCACAGGCATGTGAAAGTTGGACATCGAATAAGGAAAACTGTAGAAGATTCGATCCATGTGCATTGTTGGGCTGCAGAAGAATATTGGAAGTACCATTACCATGAAGAAACTCATCTGTATTGGAAGAAGCAAAGCTAGAGTACTCCTTAGCGGCAAAGATGGCAAGCCTTCATCTTGCAATTTTGGTACATGGTGTCGGGAGAGATCAGTCCCTAGAAAGGGCAATCACGTCTGGTAACGTGGAAGGGCAGCAAAAAAGAGGAAGACCCTCGAGGAGAAGGGTGGATGCAGTGGCTGGATGAAGAGTCTCTGCGCTGGAACCATTGTGAGGCTGGCACGGGACTGTGCAGTGTTTCATTCTGTTATGCAGGTCGGAGCCAACTTGATGGCACCCACAACAACAACAGCAACAGCAACACGATTCCTATGTTACAGATCAAAATCAACAACCAGAGATTGCACCTCTTTCTCAAAGCCACATGAAAATGAGTTCACCTGCCACCTTCACAAGGTGGTGTTGTTACTCTCTTCCTGTCGCCTTTTCAAAGGAGCTATAAACTATGTTCTGGTTACTTGGGACTCTTTCCCCAGGTACAAGTAACTTTTCTCACATTCCTCTTCTCTTTTCCCTTCCACCATGACAGAGTTGATCAGCCAAGCCCTCCTTACCTACAGCTTCTCCCCGCGAGTGCTCTTCCAGGTCAGAACATTTACAGCCAACACAGAATGATTCATTTTATTTGTTTATTTATTAAATCATTTTATTGGGGAGCTCGTACAACTCTTATCACAATCCATTCATCCATCCATTGTGTCAAGCACATTTGTACATGTGCTGCCAGACAACTATTTATTTTATGTTCCGACCTGGCATAGTGTAGGAATGAAGGATACTGAGGATGAGATGAAGTCCCTGCTCTTGTCTACTTGACAGCATGAAATTAAGATGTGTGGAGGGAGGCTCCACTATCACAAGACAAGATGGAATGGGTTTTATAAGTGACAAATAAGTTCCCTGGATAGCTAACCATTCGTTCAAGGTAACATGAGGATTCCTCCTGATCTATGGAGAGTGTGAGGGACTATAATGGGAGGTAAGAGCAAACGTTTTAAGTTGAATCTAGGGGGGAGAGGATTTGGAGTCCTCATCTAAGGGAACTCTAGTCTATTTCATATGTATACTAGTTTGTGCTTGAGAAAACAACATGATCAGATCTCTACTGAAAGGTGGCCAGAAAGAGCCATTCTCTGGAGCAAAGGTACTAATGAGTGACAGCCAAGACATGGTTCTTAACTTTGCCTTTTGAGTCTCTGCTTCAAGTTTTGGATACTGTAAGGGTTTTCTAACTTAATGGCAAGAATACTATAGAAGGTTCGTATTTCTGGGGAATTTTAAAATTATATGAGGATCTATTCTGAAATCTCAGAACACATCATTTCCTTGTCCCTGCCCCTTTGCTAAGAGTAGGTTAGGGAATACGTCTTACTGATGTGCAGTGTAATAGGAAACACAAACAAACAAACAAAACACTTTCTATCTAGCTTTTGTCTGTTCCTTAGAACAGAGATTGGCAAAATTATCTGTGAAGGACAAGATCATAAATAGTTTTAAAGTAAGGCTGACATCTTAAAAATTGCCATCTTATCAATAGCCCAAATCCACTGTTAATTAAGGCCAACTCTGAGTCAAACCTCATAGGTCAGAGTAGAATGGTCCCCAAGGGTTTCCAAGCCTGTAATCTTCATGGAATAAGATGATTGCATCTTTCTTCTAAGAAGCAGCTGGTTAAAAAAAACAAAAAACAAAAAAAACAAAAAAAAAAAAAGAAGCAGCTGGTAGATTCAAACTGCTGACCTCTCAGGGAGGAACATCTTAATGAATGATGAGGTTTCATAGAACCTCCTACTGTAGCAAGTCGCCATTATTTGTGGTTGTCAGCTACCCTTGAGTTGATTCTGACTCAGTGACCCATGTGTTCATTACATTTGAAAACACATTTCCGGGGCCTGTCTTCTGAGCTGCCATTGGGTAAGTGTGGAGACCCAACCACCAACTAATGTTAAATCACTTAATTATTTGGACTACCCAGGGATTTCCTTTACATTTAGAAAATAGTTATTGGATTTCCAGAGTATGCCAAGTATCAAGGATATAGAAATACAGGAAAATTCTCTGCCCTCAAGCTCAAAGATCAGCATTAGGAAATTAGTTTTAAAATATTGAAATTGTTTAATATTAAGGTAGAGAGCTATGACCAAAGCCACAGAAGCACCCAGCCTGTCAGTTCACAGATATCTCACAAACCGACTCTGTCCTAGGCACTCTGTCAGAACATGAGAATACACAAGACACAGAAAGACACAGCTCCCATTCGCATACGACAGAGTCTCCTGGGGAAGTCTGCTTTAAACAGATAATTCAGTATCGAAGTGTGCAAAATGCTAACCTGCAAAATGCTGAAAGTACCAAGTATGATGAGAGCATGTGAACACATGGGATATGGGAACAACAACCTTGTCTGGTATGACTGGATTATGAGGTGGTGGAACATGAACTGAGAGGTGAATTAGGGCCAGACCAGAGGGATTTGAGCACCAAGTAAGGAATTTGGGCTTTATTCTGGAGACACCTGGTAGGCATCAAAGATTATTGAACAGGTAAATGACAAGACTAGTCCTTTTGAAAGAAAACTCTGGCAACCATATGTAGAGCAAATGGAAGGTTGAGAGAGAATCAAGGTCAACAGACTCGGCTTCCCCTTGGCCTTGGTGGGAAACCATTTAATGACTGCCTGAGCATGCAGAAGCAAAGCAGGATGGCCAGGGTTAGGCCTGCGGCTAAATCCAAAGTGAGTGGTGGGTTTTGCCTGCACATGTTTTACATGTTTTTCATGAATAGCATTATCTATGTGTATTTTGTATGTGGTAATGGCTTGCCACTTAACTAGAAATAACATCATCATTTGCTTTAACACTTAAGTTTTATAACTTGTTATTGAGATGCCATTGAATTGGTGTTGATGCGTAGTGACCCTATGTAAAATAGACCATGCTCAGTCCTGTACCAGCTTCACTTTCTATGCTTGGTGCCAAAAGTGTACTCTGTAGTTATCATCATCATTATCATCATCATCAACTTTTTAAACACTTTTTAAAATGCCTGCTATATGTTTATCTTTAATCTACTTGGCAGTGTCTTTTTTTTTTTTTACATAGGTCAGACGCAAAATAAGTATTAAGTCAATGCAATTACACTTTGACAGACTGTAGCATCCACATCTATGAGCTTATCTTCTGTGAGCTGAGTTGTGTCTAGGGGGTCAAGTATTTTACCATAAAAACAAAAAACAAATAGACAACAACAAAAAACAGTGCTGATGTGTTGATTTTAACTCATCGCAACTTTACGAAATGGAGGCTAATAATATACTTATCCTAAGAATTTATACCCGAAAAGATTTCTAAAACCATTCTCTTAGTAGCTTTACATGGACTAGAACCCTCAAACTCTAGCTTTTAATAACGTTTAATCTTCCTCTTTCCATGTTGACTTCTTAGAAGTCCAGTTGATGGTCCATTGATAACATCACAGATTTACCCCTTCCTTTCCATTGTCATTTCAATCATCCTAAGGGATGAATAAATTCGGTCTCAGGAGTAAGGTCAGGGGGTGGGGAAATGGAGAAAGAGGACCAGGGCCTTAACAGGAGCAGTGGGAACAATAGCTTCTGAGTAAAAGGTCTTGGCCCTAGCAACGCCAAAGCTGTCATCTGCCTGATGACACCAAGTCTTCGTGGCTGATACATAGCAAAGCATAGCAGGCAACCCCTTTGGGAGCCAGGATATAACACGCTCACAGGGAGGGGGCGGGAGGGGGGGTAGCAACCAGATGCAGAGCTGTGAAATAGCAGAAGGTCATCAAGGATGGAATCCAGGAGAGATACGATGCTGTGAGTGAGGAAAGGGTTATGGGTCCCCCGGGCTCTGCTCAGTCACATGTACATGAGCAGGGTATGCACAGAAATGCCCTCTTAGGTCATCATTCGTGCAGCAGAAGTTATTTTAATATCTGCATCATAATTTATTTGACATCTGCAGAATATCCAAAAGAAACCATTCAAGTATGGGATGGGCAATCCGGCTGTATTTTGTGTTCACCAAATATCTCACACTCCTTTTTCAAATGTTTTCAGTTTTGCAAAACCTCCGAATGCATTTTGCCAAACATGTTCTCTGTTCATGTTTATTTAGAAGGGAATTTAATCCGTATGCTGCTGATGCATTTACACTTAACTCAACAAAATGTTTTACTAGAGTCATTTGATGTCCAAGAAACCTTTTGAGTCTTTTTTATAACCCTCTCCAAGCCCATTTTGCTTCGAAACAGGAAGTCGCCTGTTACTAACCATAAACGAATGCAATCCCCCGAGGGTTGGGTTTCATTTAAGACACTGAGAGACCACAAGGTCTCAGCTGATTCTGAACGCCACGGAAAAAGATTTTCTCCCGAGCCCACTGAGACTGTGCTGTGCACAGATGAGGTGTGGTTATTATTTTCCAAAACAAAATCCTTTATGAAGAGGCATCTTTCATACAACTCCTGGGAAAGACAGTTACCAAAGCAGAGCGCTAAATCACTGGCTCTGCAGACTGCACCTGGTAAATGTCCCTGTCTCCTGTGGATCCACTTACCAATCTGAGCTCGTTTGCTAGTATTAATAGAACAAATAAAATGGAGCGGGAGATAAAGATACCGGGGATAGTGATTTCTTGCTTCAGGAAAACCTTCCTGAGTTACAGACCTATACAATGTTCCCAGCCTCGAGCCAGGGAGCCAAAGCTGATATAAACACAGCATCCAAGCCACAGAACATGACTTGTGTAAGGCTTAATTCTGTGAAGTGAGGCAGGAAACAAGATTTATCCTTCTGGGAAACTTTTGGCATTTGCTTCGAGCTGGGCCTGATTACTCTCTGCCGTCCTCACCATCCATTACAGCTATCTGAAAGAAATCAATTTTTTGCCCAAACTAAGGCAACGGAGAAATGTCTCCGTCTGAGTACCGAGGGAGTCTTCCGTTTGCTGCGGCGTAAAACAGCAAAGAGCAAGCTGCAGATGCCGCCATGAGCATCACAGTTACTACCGGGGCCCCTTTGGAAGCGAAGGGGAGTGAGACCAGTTGGGTGAAAGCCATTTTACAAACATAGTGAAAATAAATCATTATACATAATATTTGAATCTTAAACTTTTCGTGATGGCGAATGCTAAATTATGCTGAGAACCTTCATCGGGCCTTGGCAAATGTATTAAGTGATGGAGGTCAATTTTCATGTATGAAATCAAGCTTAGGTTATAACAACCCATATCACAGAGTAAATATTCAAAGGATGAATAGTCCATTGAGAGATAAATCAGACTCCCTGAGATTCTTAAATGAGTCCTCCAAGGTTTCAAACTATCAGTTTGATGGGCTACCAATAAATAGAATGGGGCTCTTAACAGAATAAAATTTGGGGTTGTTAATACCAAGTGTTTCGCTCTTTCTATTTCATTCCATTTCTTTAATTATTTTTTATTTGCTGGGAGGTGTTCATATTTTTTACTCATTTATTTGTTTTAACTGTACTCAGAATGGTCAGTAAGAATTGAATGGCTTGATGCTTGGTCTGTACTGCCAGTCCTGGGCACAAGACTGGAGTGTTTACACTAAAGGAAAATATTCAGGCTGAATCAACTGGGGAGACATCTCAGTTAACATCTGGTTTTGCTTACTTGTGCTAAATTTTCAATTATTAATGGATTATTAATATTAGACATTTTCATTGGATCACTCTTTCCCACCTTAAAATCTTATTCTAAGGCCAGTGTCCTTAAGTTCGGCCTTAAACGTCTGTTAGTGTCACTGTTGACATGTGGCACACATGATAATCGTGAGGGGCCTCCAATGAGGCCTTCAAATGAAGAAACAAACATGAAGCAAAAAATCCTTTCTTCCTTTTTCCTTTATCTTTCACACTTTCTCCTTCTTTGGTGATGCTAGGAAACACTCAAACCTGTTCCTTATTTAAATTGCACAGGTAATCAAGGCTTGATAGCCAAAAAGGCTAATCGCCCATAAGGACCTTGAAAGTTACGAGATCTGGTAGCATATGTGCTTAACATGCTGCCCGAGAATACGTATTTTACAATTTTATTCCTTTTGGCTTCATAATTATTTTTCAAATCAGGTCTTTGTGCCTTCAATCACCTCATTAATTTAGGTAGTTATTATTCATGCATTTGAATGGGGCACATGGATCATCAATAATTAAATGCTAGTATATTTTTACCAAATTAAGTCATGGGAACCTCATGCCCAGTGACATTCATGCTCTCAGATGAAGATTCACTTACTGGGTTTATCAGATATAGTGCCACAAAAAATGCCCATGGTATCTAATACCATGAGAAAGTATACAAATATCGTGAATTGGGGGCAACATGGAAACTTAGGGTGACCGCATGTGTTACACAACGGAACTGCCCCACGGTGTTTTGTTGACTGTTATCATTATAGAAGATCACCTCCAGGCTTTCCTTCCACGGTGCTGTTGTGGGTTAGGGGGTGGCTTAACCTGCCGGCCTTCAGGTTAGTAATCAGGCATAAGTACTGTGCTATTCTGGGACCTGCATCCACTAAATGGGTATGAAATATTAGGAAATAATTACTTAGTAACTTTCTTTATTTTCCCCCAGAGGAATCCACAGACTACTATGTGTGCCACTAATAGTTCACATTTGGATCTGCCTTATTCTTCCCTTAGCTGCCTCTCCTCCCAACGTTCTCAGCCTTTGTGAATGACAGAGAGGGCACCACTGCATCCTATGTGTCGCCACTTGAAGGCAAATCAGAAAACCAGGCTCCCTTTTGCAAAGAAATCCAAATTCAAAGATAATCACTTAGCGACTCCATTCAATGCTTTTCTTCCTCCACCCGATAGAGCAAATCCTGAGAGTGGGGTGAGGCAGATTATAATGGAACTTCTCACGTGTTTCAATACATGATTACTTATGTGCAGATAGAAAAGTATGTTCTTTTCGTTCTGTGCATTAGCAAATGTTGCGAGCTTTAAACAGAGGCCAGAAAATAAGCCCGGACCATCAACATTATCATCATCAATGACAGCATAAATAAGTAAATGTATTTAGGGCCTTGGTTTTTGTTTGTTTGTTAGTTGACGTAAGGGGCTCGATGGCACTGTGGGCTAGCCATCGAGTTGCTGTGCTATTCTGGGATCCATCAGCCTCTCCAAGGGAGGAAGAGGAGGCTATTGGCTCCCATACAAATCTATAGTCTTGAAGACTCTGTATAGAGTTGTAATGAGTAGTTATTGACTGTATGACATCGTCCCCCTACCCCTACATATGTAACAAAAGACCTCTCATCCAAGCCCTGTCATTTTCTTCTTTTATTTCCCCCCATCTCTCCCTCTCTGTCATCATCTTAGTCCCCTTTCCCTCTTTCTTACTTTTTTTAGTCACCATTTTAATA
Source organism: Echinops telfairi (assembly GCF_000313985.2). Taxonomy (NCBI): domain Eukaryota; kingdom Metazoa; phylum Chordata; class Mammalia; order Afrosoricida; family Tenrecidae; genus Echinops; species Echinops telfairi. The sequence goes on along the minus strand of NW_022103906.1, from coordinate 87,059,020 downwards.
AATAATATTTGAACAGATTAAACGAAGATGACATAGGAAGTAAAACGTATAAACTAGGTCCTGCTGCCAAATACAGAAGACTCGCAACATAGCACCCCATTCACAATGGCCTGGAAAAGAGTAAAGGAAGTATTTCAAACTAAATAATGATGCCACCATGGTGAGGAAGTCAGTCTCACAGAATCAACCTCTTTATACTCAGAAAACATAAGAGAACTGTTTATGAACAACTAAGAGAGGAAACAAAGTCAAAAGCAGAGAATAATACCCCCAAAGTAACTTAAAGATCGTATGGGTTCAGGGGACCCTGGATTGTCATATTGTCCTCCTGTGGTGACTTGTGTGTTGCTATGATGCTGGAAGCCAGGTCACTGGTGTTTCAGATGACAGCAGGGTCACCAAAGTTAAAAGGTTTCAGCAGAGCTTCCCAACTAAGAGCAGACTGTGGAGGATGAATCATCTGTTCATGATGGAGAAATTAGTTTCCCAAATCCTTACGCATAGCACTGAAACATTACCAGATACTGAAAATGTAATGAATTGAAGCTAAACTTTGTCATACATCGTGACAAACGATGAGCCCCTCAGGTTAGTAGGCACTAGAAATATGACTGAGGAAGAGCTAGCTGCTTTCTAAAAGTAAAGCTGACCAAATGAAATGAAGGAAAAAACGCCTGTAGGAATAAAGCCGTCGAAGACCTTCATGTGCGGATGGAGCCAGACTCAAAGGAGGAAGGCACTGCTGCCAAAATCTAGTAACTGGAACTTGGAATTTATGACATATGAATATCGAATTCTAGAAGTGGCCAAAAATGAAATGGAACACATTAAAATATATCCTGTTAGTGAGCTTAAGTGAACTGGAATGGAACATTTTATGTTTGTTTATTAATATAGATATCACATAATTCCATATTTCAATCATATCAAGAAGAATTGTACAATTGCTACCGCAATCGGTTTCCTTTCTTTTTCTACATCAACTCCTTGACGTTGTCTCCCCTTCACCCCCCTTATACCACTGTACCCCCATTCCCCTGAGACCCTTATTCGACTCGCTGTTTCTATAGGGTCATCAATCTTGAAATATTGAAAAATGGAAAAACATAACACAACTTCAAGAAGGTGACCCGCAATGACTTGACACCTCTGTGATAGAGCCGACTATGGATAAGCAAAAACCAAGCAGAACAATACAAACCAAAGATACAGAATATGTAGGACACTCAATCAAGTCCAGCATGCATCATGGTGGGGGTGGGGGTGGAGAATGTACTGACAAGTTGTAACTGTCCAAGTCAGATTTATGCCTTTGATTTTCTCTACTCATCTCTCCACTGCACTCTGTTTAGTAACCACTTTCCTCCTGTTGGACATTTAAATCAGAAAAGCATACGGTTGCCTACACAGGGAATGACCCAATCAAGAGGAATGTCAGTGCATTCATCATCCAAAAAAGGACATTTCCAGATCATCTTGAAGTACAATGCTGTCTCTGATAGGATGATATCTATCCACATTCAAGGAAATCCAATTGTTGCAATTATTATTCAAATGTATGCATGAAGCACAAGGGATAGAAATGTAGAAAATGAAAAGTTCTACCAACTCTTCAGTCTGAAATTGATCATTTGATTAAGAAGCATTGATAATTACTGGTGATTGTAAGGCAAAAGTTGGAAACAAAGAGGAATGATAACTGGACAGAAACTATGCTCTTGGTGATAGAAATGAAGCATGATAGAATTTTGCAAGACCAGTGACTTGTTCATAGCAAAGACCTTTATTTGGCAACACAAACATCATACACACAAATGGAATCTTCAGATAAAATACACACAAATCAAACTGACTGCATCTGTGTAAAGAGACAATGAAGAAACTAAAAATCTGTAGCTAAAACAAGGCCGGGATGACGGTAGAACCGACCACAAATGTATCATATATAAGTTCAAGCTGAAGATGAAGAAAATTAAAACAAGTCCACTAAAGCCAAAATATGACCTTGAGTCTGAATTTCAAGAACATGTTAAGAGCAGATTTGTTGCAAATGACCTAAGACCTGTTGAACTATGGGGAAATATCATTCATGAAGAGGCAAAAGATCATTGAAAAGATGGGAAAGAAAGAAAAGATCAAGGCAGATGTTAGAAGACACTGTGCAACTCTCTCTTCAACATAAAATAGCTGTGGCAAAAGGGAGAAATGTTGCAAACAAAGAGCTGAATAGAAAATTCCAAAGGAAAACTCAAGCAGACTAAGCCAAATACTACAATAATAGAACATGCACAGACCTAGAATTAGAAAAGCAAAGGGGAAGAACATGTTCAGCATATCATAAACTGAAAGAACACTAGAAGAAATTCCAGCCTCAAGTTGCAGCATTGAAAAAATCGATGGGAAAAATATTTAACGATGCCGGAATCATCAAATGAAGATGGAAAGAATACACAGAGTCACTGCAATAGAAAGAACTAGTCGACATGCCACCATTTTAAGAGATAGCAGATGACCATGGACTAAAGATACTGCAAGGAGTAGTTCAAGTTGCACTGAAAGCAATAGTCTGAGACAAGGCTCTGTCAATTGATGGGATATCAAGTGGAAAGGTTGAACAGGCTGATGAAACATTAGGAGCACTTACTCCTCTATATCAGGAAAATTGGGAGCTGGCTACTTGATCAACTGACGGGAAGGGATCCATATTTGTACCCATTCCAAAGAACGGTCACTCAAGAGATTGCTCAAACTGTAGAACAATATCATTGATATCACATTCCATTAAATTTTTGCTTAAGATAATCCAGCAGTAGTTCCAGTGGTATATTTTCAGGGAGTTACCAGAGGTTTGGACCAAATTCAGAAGAAGATGTTGAACAGGGCATATCATTTTTTGATATCAGAAGAATCTTGGCTAAAAGTACTAAATACCAGAGAGATGTTTACTTGTGTGTTTTATTTTCTTACCGGCTATGCCAAGGAATTTGACTGTGTGGATCACAATGAACAGTGGTCAACCTTGGAAAGAATAGGAATCCCAGAACACTTCATTGTGTTCATGAAGAACTTGTACACGGATCAAGAGGAAGTTGTGTGAACAGAAAAGAGAATAATGCATGATTGAAAATCAGGAAAGATTTCTCTCGGGGTTGCATCCTCTCACAATACTTATTCTATCTGTGTGCTGAGCAAATCACCAGCTATACTGGGTTATATGGAGAAGAATGTGTCATCAGGATTGGAGGAATGCTTATTAACAACCTGAGACATGCAGATGAGAAGACCTTGCCTGCTGACAGTGAAGATAGCCAGGAGCATTTGCTGATGAAGGTCAAGGATTGCAGCCTTCAGGATGGATTATGACTCAAATGTAACGAAGACCAAAGTCCTCATTACAACGGTACCAATAAGCAACAGCAGGATAAATGGAGAATAGGTTCAAGTTGTGAGGATTTTGTCTTCCTTGGATTCACAATCAATGCTCATGGAAGTAGCTGTCCAAATAGAAATAGACGTGTTTCATTAAGTAACTCTGCTGCATAGAAAGTACTGAAAGTCAAGAATGTTACATTGAGGATTAAGGTTCCCCAGACCCAAGCCATGATGTTTTCAATTGACTTGTATGCACATGGAAGTTGGACATTTATAAAGGAAGAGCAAAAAAGAATCAATGCATTTGAATGATTTTTCCAGTATTGAAAGTACCATGGGCCACCAGAAGAACTCACAAATCTGCCTTGGAAGTGGCAGTACAGACAGAATGCTCTTTAGAGGCAAGGATAGCCAGACTTCATCTCATGTACTTTGGTCATGTTGTCAGGAGAGAATGGTCCCTGGAGAACGACATTATGCTTGGTAAATTAGAGGGGCAGTGAAAGAGAAGGAGGCCATTGATAAGATCAGTCGACAATGGCTGCAACAGTTAGATCAAACATAGGAACAATAGTGAGTATGACCCAGGACCAGCAGTGTTTTGTTCAGTCACAGATGTGACTCCTATGAGTTGGGGCTGACTGGATGACACTTAACAAGAATATATGTTCTAGTTTTTCACAGGAGAGTGAGCGCCTCAAATTCTGTGGTCTACATCCTGGCCCACCAGGCCTTGAGGACAATGATCTCAATTAGAACAGCCAGTCCACAGAGAGAACCACATAGCCATGACGCCCCTCACTGACCCATAACCCTGTGGGCGACAGCAACAGAGACACAGTGTGGGAATCGTGCACCATCTGATTCCGCCACACTGAGGCAAAGTGCTGATGGGTGCAGCGGAACAGCAAGGGAATGGAGCAGCAAGGTCCTCAGGGAATGCTGAAGGTGAACTTTGGGGCCAGGGCATGGTGCCCCAACAGACTGGACTGGAAAACACTCCTAAAGG